>NC_140168.1:143888326-144208326 GCF_963971535.1 Notolepis coatsorum | reverse complement strand
TGGAAGCTGAGATTCGGCTCTTCGGTGTATGAGTCAATGACAGACAGAAGCTTTGGGACTTGACCAAGAATCAGCCAAAACGAACATCAACCACAAAGGGACTCGAACCCTCAATCTTCTGATTCGAAGTCAGACGCCTTATTCATTAGGCCATGTGGTCCTGTGAGTAGCAAATGCTGTTTTTTTTGCCAGAGTCTATCCTTTTTCAATATTACCGGATTTATATGAATTCGGACCGATGGGCACATGTTTGGGGGGGGGGGGTTCAACACTTACTATCACCTATTTCCTGGCTTTTGGAAAGCTGCCTTTCATGCACATAAGGAACTGTTTCACCTGTATGGAAACTGAAATTACATCATGGTTCTCAAAACATGCATGCAGTTTCTTTTCTAACTTTCAAACTATTGGAAGCTGAGATTGGGCTCTTCGGTGTATGAGTCAATGACAGACAGAAACTTTGGGACTTGACCAAGAATCAGCCAAATCGAACATCATCCGCGAAGGGACTCGAACCCTCAATCTTCTGATTCGGAGGCTGACGCCTTATCCATTAGGCCACTTGGTCCTGTGAGTAGCAAATGCTGTTTGTTTTTTGCCAGAGTCAATCCTTTTCCAATATTACTGGATTTATATGAATTCAGACCGGTGGGCACATGTTTTTGGGGGGGGGGGGGGGGGGGTTCAACACTTACTATCAACTATTTCCCGGCTTTTGGAAAGATGCCTTTCATGCACATTTCTGTGGAAGAGGAACTGTTGCTCCTGTATGGAAACTGAAATTACATCATGGTTCTCAAAACATGCATGCAGTTTCTTTTCTAACTTTCAAACTATTGGAAGCTGAGATTGGGCTCTTCGGTGTATGAGTCAATGACAGACAGAAGCTTTGGGACTTGACCAAGAAAAAGCCAAATCGAACATCAACCACAAAGGGACTCGAACCCTCAATCTTCTGATTCGAAATCAGACGCCTTATCCATTAGGCCACGTGGTCCTGTGAGTAGCAAATGCTGTTTGTTTTTTGCCAGAGTCTATCCTTTTTCAATATTACTGGATTTATATGAATTCAGACCGGTGGGCAAATTTTTTGGGGGGGGGGGTTCAACACTTACTATCAACTATTACCCCGGCTTTTGGAAAGATGCCTTTCACATGCATATTTCTGTGGAAGAGGAACTGTTGCTCCTGTATGGAAACTGAAATTACATCATGGTTCTCAAAACATGCATGCAGTTTCTTTTCTAACTTTCAAACTATTGGAAGCTGAGATTGGGCTCTTTGGTGTATGAGTCAATGACAGACAGAAACTTTGGGACTTGACCAAGAATCAGCCAAATCGAACATCAACCATGAAGGGACTCGAACCCTAAATCTTCTGATTCGAAGTCAGACGCCTTATCCATTAGGCCACGTGGTCC
The DNA here is from genome assembly GCF_963971535.1 of Notolepis coatsorum. Lineage (NCBI taxonomy): Eukaryota > Metazoa > Chordata > Actinopteri > Aulopiformes > Paralepididae > Notolepis > Notolepis coatsorum. The sequence continues at coordinate 144,206,905 of NC_140168.1, read as the reverse complement.
TGTGAGTAGCAAATGCTGTTTTTTTTTTTGCCAGAGTCTATCCTTTTTCAATATTACCCGGACCGATGGGCACATGTTTGGGGGGGGGGGTTCAACACTTACTATCACCTATTTCCTGGCTTTTGGAAAGATGCCTTTCATGCACATAAGGAACTGTTTCACCTGTATGGAAACTGAAATTACATCATGTTTCTCAAAACATGCATGCAGTTACTTTTCTAACTTTCAAACTATTGGAAGCTGAGATTGGGCTCTTCGGTGTATGAGTCAATGACAGACAGAAACTTTGGGACTTGACCAAGAATCACCCAAATCGAACATTAACCACGAAGGGACTCGAACCCTAAATCTTCTGATTCGAAGTCAGACGCCTTATCCATTAGGCCACGTGGTCCTGTGAGTAGCAAATGCTCTTTGTTTTTTTGCCAGAGTCTATCCTTTTTCAATATTACCCGGACCGATGGGCACATGTTCAAACTATTGGAAGCTGAGATTGGGCTCTTCGGTGTATGAGTCAATGACAGACAGAAACTTTGGGACTTGACCAAAAATCAGCCAAATCAAACATCAACCACGAAGGGACTCGAGCCCTCAATCTTCTGATTCCAAGTCAGACACCTTATCCATTAGGCCACGTGGTCCTGTGAGTAGCAAATGCTGTTTGTGTTTTTGCCAGAGTCTATCCTTTTTCAATATTACCGGATGTATATGAATTCGGACTGATGGGCACATGTTTGGGGGGGGGGGTTCAACACTTACTATCACCTATTTCCTGGCTTTTGGAAAGATGCCTTTCATGCACATAAGGAACTGTTTCACCTGTATGGAAACTGAAATTACATCATGGTTCTCAAAACATGCATGCAGTTACTTTTCTAACTTTCAAACTATTGGAAGCTGAGATTGGGCTCTTCGGTGTATGAGTCAATGACAGACAGAAACTTTGGGACTTGACCAAGAATCACCCAAATCAAACATTAACCACGAAGGGACTCGAACCCTAAATCTTCTGATTCGAAGTCAGATGCCTTATCCATTAGGCCACGTGGTCCTGTGAGTAGCAAATGCTGTTTGTTTTTTTGCCAGAGTCTATCCTTTTTCAATATTACCCGGACCGATGGGCACATGTTTGGGGGGGGGGTTCAACACTTACTATCACCTATTTCCTGGCTTTTGGAAAGATGCCTTTCATGCACATAAGGAACTGTTTCACCTGTATGGAAACTGAAATTACATCATGGTTCTCAAAACATGCATGCAGTTTCTTTTCTAACTTTCAAACTATTGGAAGCTGAGATTGGGCTCTTCGGTGTATGAGTCAATGACAGACAAAAACTTTGGGACTTGACCAAGAATCAGCCAAATCGAACATCAACCACAAAGGGACTCGAACGATCAATCTTCCGATTCGAAGTCAGACGCCTTATCCATTAGGCCACGTGGTCCTGTGAGTAGCAAATGCTGTTTGTTTTTTGCCAGAGTATCCTTTTTCAATATTACTGGATTTATATGAATTCAGACCGGTGGGCACATGTTTTGGGGGGGGGGGGGGGGTTCAACACTTACTATCAACTATTTCCCGGCTTTTGGAAAGATGCCTTTCATGCACATTTCTGTGGAAGAGGAACTGTTGCTCCTGTATGGAAACTGAAATTACATCATGGTTCTCAAAACATGCATGCAGTTTCTTTTCTAACTTTCAAACTATTGGAAGCTGAGATTCGGCTCTTCGTGTATGAGTCAATGACAGACAGAAGCTTTGGGACTTGACCAATAATCAGCCAAATTGAACATCAACCACAAAGGGACTCGAACCCTCAATCTTCTGATTCGAAGTCAGACGCCTTATCCATTAGGCCAGGGGGTCCTGTGAGTAGCAAATGCTGTTTGTTTTTTGCCAGTCTATCCTTTTTCAATGTTACTGGATTTATATGAATTCAGACCGGTGGGCACATGTTTGGGGGGGGGGTTCAACACTTACTATCAACTATTACCCCGGCTTTTGGAAAGATGCCTTTCATGCACATTTCTGTGGAAGAGGAACTGTTGCTCCTGTATGGAAACTGAAATTACATCATGGTTCTCAAAACATGCATGCAGTTTCTTTTCTAACTTTCAAACTATTGGAAGCTGAGATTTGGCTCTTCGGTGTATGAGTCAATGACAGACAGAAGCTTTGGGACTTGACCAAGAATCAGCCAATTCGAACATCAACCACAAAGGGACTCGAACCCTCAATCTTCTGATTCGAAGTCAGACGCCTTATCCATTAGGCCACGTGGTCCTGTGAGTAGCAAATGCTGTTTGTTTTTGCCAGAGTCTATCCTTTTTCAATATTACTGGATTTATATGAATTCAGACCGGTGGGCACATGTTTTTTGGGGGGGGGGGGGGGTTCAACACTTACTATCAACTATTACCCCGGCTTTTGGAAAGATGCCTTTCATGCACATTTCTGTGGAAGAGGAACTGTTGCTCCTGTATGGAAACTGAAATTACATCATGGTTCTCAAAACATGCATGCAGTTTCTTTTCTAACGTTCAAACTATTGGAAGCTGAGATTCGGCTCTTCGGTGTATGAGTCAATGACAGACAGAAGCTTTGGGACTTGACCAAGAATCAGCCAAATCGAACATCAACTACAAAGGGACTCGAACCCTCAATCTTCTGATTCGAAGTAAGACGCTTTATCCATTAGGCCAGGTGGTCCTGTGAGTAGCAAATGCTGTTTGTTTTTTGCCAGAGTCTATCCTTTTTCAATATTACTGGATTTATATGAATTCAGACCGGTGGGCACATGTTTGGGGGGGGGGGGGGGGGGTCAACACTTACTATCAACTATTACCCCGGCTTTTGGAAAGATGCCTTTCATGCATATTTCTGTGGAAGAGGAACTGTTGCTCCTGTATGGAAACTGAAATGACATCATGGTTCTCAAAACATGCATGCAGTTTCTTTTCTAACTTTCAAAATATTGGAAGCTGAGATTCGGCTCTTCGGTGTATGAGTCAATGACAGACAGAAGCTTTGGGACTTGACCAAGAATCAGCCAAAACGAACATCAACCACAAAGGGACTCGAACCCTCAATCTTCTGATTCGAAGTCAGACGCCTTATTCATTAGGCCATGTGGTCCTGTGAGTAGCAAATGCTGTTTTTTTTGCCAGAGTCTATCCTTTTTCAATATTACCGGATTTATATGAATTCGGACCGATGGGCACATGTTTGGGGGGGGGGGGGGGGGTTTCAACACTTACTATCACATATTTCCTGGCTTTTGGAAAGATGCCTTTCATGCACATAAGGAACTGTTTCACCTGTATGGAAACTGAAATTACATCATGGTTCTCAAAACATGCATGCAGTTTCTTTTCTAACTTTCAAACTATTGGAAGCTGAGATTGGGCTCTTCGGTGTATGAGTCAATGACAGACAGAAACTTTGGGACTTGACCAAGAATCAGCCAAATCGAACATCATCCACGAAGGGACTCGAACCCTCAATCTTCTGATTCGGAGGCTGACGCCTTATCCATTAGGCCAGTTGGTCCTGTGTGTAGCAAATGCTGTTTGTTTTTTGCCAGAGTCTATCCTTTTTCAATATTACTGGATTTATATGAATTCAGACCGGTGGGCACATGTTTTGGGGGGGGGGGGGGGGGGGGGGGGTTCAACACTTACTATCAACTATTTCCCGGCTTTTGGAAAGATGCCTTTCATGCACATTTCTGTGGAAGAGGAACTGTTGCTCCTGTATGGAAACTGAAATTACATCATGGTTCTCAAAACATGCATGCAGTTTCTTTTCTAACTTTCAAACTATTGGAAGCTGAGATTGGGCTCTTCGGTGTATGAGTCAATGACAGACAGAAACTTTGGGACTTGACCAATTATCAGCCAAATCAAACATCAACCACGAAGGGACTTGAGCCCTCAATCTTCTGATTCCAAGTCAGACACCTTATCCATTAGGCCACGTGGTCCTGTGAGTAGCAAATGCTGTTTGTGTTTTTGCCAGAGTCTATCCTTTTTCAATATTACCGGATGTATATGAATTCGGACTGATGGGCACATGTTTGGGGGGGGGGGGGTTCAACACTTACTATCACCTATTTCCTGGCTTTTGGAAAGATGCCTTTCATGCACATAAGGAACTGTTTCACCTGTATGGAAACTGAAATTACATCATGGTTCTCAAAACATGCATGCAGTTACTTTTCTAACTTTCAAACTATTGGAAGCTGAGATTGGGCTCTTCGGTGTATGAGTCAATGACAGACAGAAACTTTGGGACTTGACCAAGAATCACCCAAATCCAACATTAACCACGAAGGGACTCGAACCCTAAATCTTCTGATTCGAAGTCAGATGCCTTATCCATTAGGCCACGTGGTCCTGTGAGTAGCAAATGCTGTTTGTTTTTTTGCCAGAGTCTATCCTTTTTCAATATTACCCGGACCGATGGGCACATGTTTGGGGGGGGGGGGTTCAACACTTACTATCACCTATTTCCTGGCTTTTGGAAAGATGCCTTTCATGCACATAAGGAACTGTTTCACCTGTATGGAAACTGAAATTACATCATGGTTCTCAAAACATGCATGCAGTTTCTTTTCTAACTTTCAAACTATTGGAAGCTGAGATTGGGCTCTTCGGTGTATGAGTCAATGACAGACAAAAACTTTGGGACTTGACCAAGAATCAGCCAAATCGATCATCAACCACAAAGGGACTCGACCGCTCAATCTTCCGATTCAAAGTCAGATGCCTTATCCATTAGGCCACGTGGTCCTGTGAGTAGCAATTGCTGTTTGTTTTTTGCCAGAGTATCCTTTTTGGGGGGGGGGGTTCAACACTTACTATCAACTATTACCCCGGCTTTTGGAAAGATGCCTTTCATGCATATTTCTGTGGAAGAGGAACAGTTGCTCCTGTATGGAAACTGAAATGACATCATGGTTCTCAAAACATGCATGCAGTTTCTTTTCTAACTTTCAAACTATTGGAAGCTGAGATGCGGCTCTTCGGTGTATGAGTCAATGACAGACAGAAGCTTTGGGACTTGACCAAGAATCAGCCAATTCGAACATCAACCACGAAGGGACTCGAACCCTCAATCTTCTGATTCGAAGTCAGACACCTTATCCATTAGGCCACGTGGTCCTGTGAGTAGCAAATGCTGTTTGTGTTTTTGCCAGAGTCTATCCTTTTTCAATATTACCGGATGTATATGAATTCGGACCGATGGGCACATGTTTGGGGGGGGGGGGGGTTCAACACTTACTATAACCTATTTCCTGGCTTTTGGAAAGATGCCTTTCATGCACATAAGGAACTGTTTCACCTGTATGGAAACTGAAATTACATCATGGTTCTCAAAACATGCATGCAGTTACTTTTCTAACTTTCAAACTATTGGAAGCTGAGATTGGGCTCTTTGGTGTATGAGTCAATGACAGACAGAAACTTTGGGACTTGACCAAGAATCAGCCAAATCGAACATCAACCATGAAGGGACTCAAACCCTAAATCTTCTGATTCGAAGTCAGACGCCTTATCCATTAGGCCACGTGGTCCTGTGAGTAGCAAATGCTGTTTGTTTTTTTGCCAGAGTCTATCCTTTTTCAATATTACCCGGACCGATGGGCACATGTTTGGGGGGGGGGGGGTTCAACACTTACTGTACTATCACCTATTTCCTGGCTTTTGGAAAGATGCCTTTCATGCACATAAGGAACTGTTTCACTTGTATGGAAACTGAAATTACATCATGGTTCTCAAAACATGCATGCAGTTACTTTTCTAACTTTCAAACTATTGGAAGCTGAGATTGGGCTCTTCGGTGTATGAGTCAATGACAGACAGAAACTTTGGGACTTGACCAAGAATCAGCCAAATGGAACATCAACCACGAAGGGACTCGAACCCTAAATCTTCTGATTCGAAGTCAGACGCCTTATCCATTAAGCCACGTGGTCCTGTGAGTAGCAAATGCTGTTTTTTTTTTTGCCAGAGTCTATCCTTTTTCAATATTACCCGGACCGATGGGCACATGTTTGGGGGGGGGGGGTTCAACACTTACTATCACCTATTTCCTGGCTTTTGGAAAGATGCCTTTCATGCACATAAGGAACTGTTTCACCTGTATGGAAACTGAAATTACATCATGGTTCTCAAAACATGCATGCAGTTTCTTTTCTAACTTTCAAACTATTGGAAGCTGAGATTGGGCTCTTTGGTGTATGAGTCAATGACAGACAGAAACTTTGGGACTTGACCAAGAATCAGCCAAATCGAACATCAACCATGAAGGGACTCAAACCCTAAATCTTCTGATTCAAAGTCAGACGCCTTATCCATTAGGCCACGTGGTCCTGTGAGTAGCAAATGCTGTTTGTTTTTTTGCCAGAGTCTATCCTTTTTCAATATTACTGGATTTATATGAATTCAGACCGGTGGGCACATGTTTTGGGGGGGGGGGGGGTGTTCAACACTTACTATCAACTATTACCCCGGCTTTTGGAAAGATGCCTTTCATGCATATTTCTGTGGAAGAGGAACTGTTGCTCCTGTATGGAAACTGAAATGACATCATGGTTCTCAAAACATGCATGCAGTTTCTTTTCTAACTTTCAAACTATTGGAAGCTGAGATTCGGCTCTTCGGTGTATGAGTCAATGACAGACAGAAGCTTTGGGACTTGACCAAGAATCAGCCAAAACGAACATCAACCACAAAGGGACTCGAACCCTCAATCTTCTGATTCGAAGTCAGACGCCTTATTCATTAGGCCATGTGGTCCTGTGAGTAGCAAATGCTGTTTTTTTTGCCAGAGTCTATCCTTTTTCAATATTACCGGATTTATATGAATTCGGACAGATGGGCACATGTTTGGTGGGGGGGGGGGGGTTTCAACACTTACTATCACCTATTTCCTGGCTTTTGGAAAGATGCCTTTCATGCACATAAGGAACTGTTTCACCTGTATGGAAACTGAAATTACATCATGGTTCTCAAAACATGCATGCAGTTTCTTTTCTAACTTTCAAACTATTGGAAGCTGAGATTGGGCTCTTCGGTGTATGAGTCAATGACAGACAAAAACTTTGGGACTTGCCCAAGAATCAGCCAAATCGAACATCAACCACAAAGGGACTCGACCGCTCAATCTTCCGATTCGAAGTCAGACGCCTTATCCATTAGGCCACGTGGTCCTGTGAGTAGCAAATGCTGTTTGTTTTTTGCCAGAGTATCCTTTTTCAATATTACTGGATTTATATGAATTCAGACCGGTGGGCACATGTTTTGGGGGGGGGGGATTCAACACTTACTATCAACTATTACCCCGGCTTTTGGAAAGATGCCTTTCATGCATATTTCTGTGGAAGAGGAACAGTTGCTCCTGTATGGAAACTGAAATGACATCATGGTTCTCAAAACATGCATGCAGTTTCTTTTCTAACTTTCAAACTATTGGAAGCTGAGATGCGGCTCTTCGGTGTATGAGTCAATGACAGACAGAAGCTTTGGGACTTGACCAAGAATCAGCCAATTCTAACATCAACCACGAAGGGACTCGAACCCTCAATCTTCTGATTCGAAGTCAGACACCTTATCCATTAGGCCACGTGGTCCTGTGAGTAGCAAATGCTGTTTGTGTTTTTGCCAGAGTCTATCCTTTTTCAATATTACCGGATGTATATGAATTCGGACCGATGGGCACATGTTTGGGGGGGGGGGGGTTCAACACTTACTATAACCTATTTCCTGGCTTTTGGAAAGATGCCTTTCATGCACATAAGGAACTGTTTCACCTGTATGGAAACTGAAATTACATCATGGTTCTCAAAACATGCATGCAGTTACTTTTCTAACTTTCAAACTATTGGAAGCTGAGATTGGGCTCTTTGGTGTATGAGTCAATGACAGACAGAAACTTTGGGACTTGACCAAGAATCAGCCAAATCGAACATCAACCATGAAGGGACTCAAACCCTAAATCTTCTGATTCGAAGTCAGACGCCTTATCCATTAGGCCACGTGGTCCTGTGAGTAGCAAATGCTGTTTGTTTTTTTGCCAGAGTCTATCCTTTTTCAATATTACCCGGACCGATGGGCACATGTTTGGGGGGGGGGGGTTCAACACTTACTGTACTATCACCTATTTCCTGGCTTTTGGAAAGATGCCTTTCATGCACATAAGGAACTGTTTCACTTGTATGGAAACTGAAATTACATCATGGTTCTCAAAACATGCATGCAGTTACTTTTCTAACTTTCAAACTATTGGAAGCTGAGATTGGGCTCTTCGGTGTATGAGTCAATGACAGACAGAAACTTTGGGACTTGACCAAGAATCAGCCAAATGGAACATCAACCACGAAGGGACTCGAACCCTAAATCTTCTGATTCGAAGTCAGACGCCTTATCCATTAAGCCACGTGGTCCTGTGAGTAGCAAATGCTGTTTTTTTTTTTGCCAGAGTCTATCCTTTTTCAATATTACCCGGACCGATGGGCACATGTTTGGGGGGGGGGGGTTCAACACTTACTATCACCTATTTCCTGGCTTTTGGAAAGATGCCTTTCATGCACATAAGGAACTGTTTCACCTGTATGGAAACTGAAATTACATCATGGTTCTCAAAACATGCATGCAGTTTCTTTTCTAACTTTCAAACTATTGGAAGCTGAGATTGGGCTCTTTGGTGTATGAGTCAATGACAGACAGAAACTTTGGGACTTGACCAAGAATCAGCCAAATCGAACATCAACCATGAAGGGACTCAAACCCTAAATCTTCTGATTCAAAGTCAGACGCCTTATCCATTAGGCCACGTGGTCCTGTGAGTAGCAAATGCTGTTTGTTTTTTTGCCAGAGTCTATCCTTTTTCAATATTACTGGATTTATATGAATTCAGACCGGTGGGCACATGTTTTGGGGGGGGGGGGGGGTGTTCAACACTTACTATCAACTATTACCCCAGCTTTTGGAAAGATGCCTTTCATGCATATTTCTGTGGAAGAGGAACTGTTGCTCCTGTATGGAAACTGAAATGACATCATGGTTCTCAAAACATGCATGCAGTTTCTTTTCTAACTTTCAAACTATTGGAAGCTGAGATTCGGCTCTTCGGTGTATGAGTCAATGACAGACAGAAGCTTTGGGACTTGACCAAGAATCAGCCAAAACGAACATCAACCACAAAGGGACTCGAACCCTCAATCTTCTGATTCGAAGTCAGACGCCTTATTCATTAGGCCATGTGGTCCTGTGAGTAGCAAATGCTGTTTTTTTTGCCAGAGTCTATCCTTTTTCAATATTACCGGATTTATATGAATTCGGACAGATGGGCACATGTTTGGTGGGGGGGGGGGGTTTCAACACTTACTATCACCTATTTCCTGGCTTTTGGAAAGATGCCTTTCATGCACATAAGGAACTGTTTCACCTGTATGGAAACTGAAATTACATCATGGTTCTCAAAACATGCATGCAGTTTCTTTTCTAACTTTCAAACTATTGGAAGCTGAGATTGGGCTCTTCGGTGTATGAGTCAATGACAGACAAAAACTTTGGGACTTGCCCAAGAATCAGCCAAATCGAACATCAACCACAAAGGGACTCGACCGCTCAATCTTCCGATTCGAAGTCAGACGCCTTATCCATTAGGCCACGTGGTCCTGTGAGTAGCAAATGCTGTTTGTTTTTTTGCCAGAGTCTATCCTTTTTCAATATTACCCGGACCGATGGGCACATGTTTGGGGGGGGGGGGGTTCAACACTTACTGTACTATCACCTATTTCCTGGCTTTTGGAAAGATGCCTTTCATGCACATAAGGAACTGTTTCACTTGTATGGAAACTGAAATTACATCATGGTTCTCAAAACATGCATGCAGTTACTTTTCTAACTTTCAAACTATTGGAAGCTGAGATTGGGCTCTTCGGTGTATGAGTCAATGACAGACAGAAACTTTGGGACTTGACCAAGAATCAGCCAAATGGAACATCAACCACGAAGGGACTCGAACCCTAAATCTTCTGATTCGAAGTCAGACGCCTTATCCATTAAGCCACGTGGTCCTGTGAGTAGCAAATGCTGTTTTTTTTTTTGCCAGAGTCTATCCTTTTTCAATATTACCCGGACCGATGGGCACATGTTTGGGGGGGGGGGGTTCAACACTTACTATCACCTATTTCCTGGCTTTTGGAAAGATGCCTTTCATGCACATAAGGAACTGTTTCACCTGTATGGAAACTGAAATTACATCATGGTTCTCAAAACATGCATGCAGTTTCTTTTCTAACTTTCAAACTATTGGAAGCTGAGATTGGGCTCTTTGGTGTATGAGTCAATGACAGACAGAAACTTTGGGACTTGACCAAGAATCAGCCAAATCGAACATCAACCATGAAGGGACTCAAACCCTAAATCTTCTGATTCAAAGTCAGACGCCTTATCCATTAGGCCACGTGGTCCTGTGAGTAGCAAATGCTGTTTGTTTTTTTGCCAGAGTCTATCCTTTTTCAATATTACTGGATTTATATGAATTCAGACCGGTGGGCACATGTTTTGGGGGGGGGGGGGGTGTTCAACACTTACTATCAACTATTACCCCGGCTTTTGGAAAGATGCCTTTCATGCATATTTCTGTGGAAGAGGAACTGTTGCTCCTGTATGGAAACTGAAATGACATCATGGTTCTCAAAACATGCATGCAGTTTCTTTTCTAACTTTCAAACTATTGGAAGCTGAGATTCGGCTCTTCGGTGTATGAGTCAATGACAGACAGAAGCTTTGGGACTTGACCAAGAATCAGCCAAAACGAACATCAACCACAAAGGGACTCGAACCCTCAATCTTCTGATTCGAAGTCAGACGCCTTATTCATTAGGCCATGTGGTCCTGTGAGTAGCAAATGCTGTTTTTTTTGCCAGAGTCTATCCTTTTTCAATATTACCGGATTTATATGAATTCGGACAGATGGGCACATGTTTGGTGGGGGGGGGGGGTTTCAACACTTACTATCACCTATTTCCTGGCTTTTGGAAAGATGCCTTTCATGCACATAAGGAACTGTTTCACCTGTATGGAAACTGAAATTACATCATGGTTCTCAAAACATGCATGCAGTTTCTTTTCTAACTTTCAAACTATTGGAAGCTGAGATTGGGCTCTTCGGTGTATGAGTCAATGACAGACAAAAACTTTGGGACTTGCCCAAGAATCAGCCAAATCGAACATCAACCACAAAGGGACTCGACCGCTCAATCTTCCGATTCGAAGTCAGACGCCTTATCCATTAGGCCACGTGGTCCTGTGAGTAGCAAATGCTGTTTGTTTTTTGCCAGAGTATCCTTTTTCAATATTACTGGATTTATATGAATTCAGACCGGTGGGCACATGTTTTGGGGGGGGGGGATTCAACACTTACTATCAACTATTACCCCGGCTTTTGGAAAGATGCCTTTCATGCATATTTCTGTGGAAGAGGAACAGTTGCTCCTGTATGGAAACTGAAATGACATCATGGTTCTCAAAACATGCATGCAGTTTCTTTTCTAACTTTCAAACTATTGGAAGCTGAGATGCGGCTCTTCGGTGTATGAGTCAATGACAGACAGAAGCTTTGGGACTTGACCAAGAATCAGCCAATTCGAACATCAACCACGAAGGGACTCGAACCCTCAATCTTCTGATTCGAAGTCAGACACCTTATCCATTAGGCCACGTGGTCCTGTGAGTAGCAAATGCTGTTTGTGTTTTTGCCAGAGTCTATCCTTTTTCAATATTACCGGATGTATATGAATTCGGACCGATGGGCACATGTTTGGGGGGGGGGGGGTTCAACACTTACTATAACCTATTTCCTGGCTTTTGGAAAGATGCCTTTCATGCACATAAGGAACTGTTTCACCTGTATGGAAACTGAAATTACATCATGGTTCTCAAAACATGCATGCAGTTACTTTTCTAACTTTCAAACTATTGGAAGCTGAGATTGGGCTCTTTGGTGTATGAGTCAATGACAGACAGAAACTTTGGGACTTGACCAAGAATCAGCCAAATCGAACATCAACCATGAAGGGACTCAAACCCTAAATCTTCTGATTCGAAGTCAGACGCCTTATCCATTAGGCCACGTGGTCCTGTGAGTAGCAAATGCTGTTTGTTTTTTTGCCAGAGTCTATCCTTTTTCAATATTACCCGGACCGATGGGCACATGTTTGGGGGGGGGGGGTTCAACACTTACTGTACTATCACCTATTTCCTGGCTTTTGGAAAGATGCCTTTCATGCACATAAGGAACTGTTTCACTTGTATGGAAACTGAAATTACATCATGGTTCTCAAAACATGCATGCAGTTACTTTTCTAACTTTCAAACTATTGGAAGCTGAGATTGGGCTCTTCGGTGTATGAGTCAATGACAGACAGAAACTTTGGGACTTGACCAAGAATCAGCCAAATGGAACATCAACCACGAAGGGACTCGAACCCTAAATCTTCTGATTCGAAGTCAGACGCCTTATCCATTAAGCCACGTGGTCCTGTGAGTAGCAAATGCTGTTTTTTTTTTTGCCAGAGTCTATCCTTTTTCAATATTACCCGGACCGATGGGCACATGTTTGGGGGGGGGGGGTTCAACACTTACTATCACCTATTTCCTGGCTTTTGGAAAGATGCCTTTCATGCACATAAGGAACTGTTTCACCTGTATGGAAACTGAAATTACATCATGGTTCTCAAAACATGCATGCAGTTTCTTTTCTAACTTTCAAACTATTGGAAGCTGAGATTGGGCTCTTTGGTGTATGAGTCAATGACAGACAGAAACTTTGGGACTTGACCAAGAATCAGCCAAATCGAACATCAACCATGAAGGGACTCAAACCCTAAATCTTCTGATTCAAAGTCAGACGCCTTATCCATTAGGCCACGTGGTCCTGTGAGTAGCAAATGCTGTTTGTTTTTTTGCCAGAGTCTATCCTTTTTCAATATTACTGGATTTATATGAATTCAGACCGGTGGGCACATGTTTTGGGGGGGGGGGGGGGTGTTCAACACTTACTATCAACTATTACCCCAGCTTTTGGAAAGATGCCTTTCATGCATATTTCTGTGGAAGAGGAACTGTTGCTCCTGTATGGAAACTGAAATGACATCATGGTTCTCAAAACATGCATGCAGTTTCTTTTCTAACTTTCAAACTATTGGAAGCTGAGATTCGGCTCTTCGGTGTATGAGTCAATGACAGACAGAAGCTTTGGGACTTGACCAAGAATCAGCCAAAACGAACATCAACCACAAAGGGACTCGAACCCTCAATCTTCTGATTCGAAGTCAGACGCCTTATTCATTAGGCCATGTGGTCCTGTGAGTAGCAAATGCTGTTTTTTTTGCCAGAGTCTATCCTTTTTCAATATTACCGGATTTATATGAATTCGGACAGATGGGCACATGTTTGGTGGGGGGGGGGGGGTTTCAACACTTACTATCACCTATTTCCTGGCTTTTGGAAAGATGCCTTTCATGCACATAAGGAACTGTTTCACCTGTATGGAAACTGAAATTACATCATGGTTCTCAAAACATGCATGCAGTTTCTTTTCTAACTTTCAAACTATTGGAAGCTGAGATTGGGCTCTTCGGTGTATGAGTCAATGACAGACAAAAACTTTGGGACTTGCCCAAGAATCAGCCAAATCGAACATCAACCACAAAGGGACTCGACCGCTCAATCTTCCGATTCGAAGTCAGACGCCTTATCCATTAGGCCACGTGGTCCTGTGAGTAGCAAATGCTGTTTGTTTTTTGCCAGAGTATCCTTTTTCAATATTACTGGATTTATATGAATTCAGACCGGTGGGCACATGTTTTGGGGGGGGGGGATTCAACACTTACTATCAACTATTACCCCGGCTTTTGGAAAGATGCCTTTCATGCATATTTCTGTGGAAGAGGAACAGTTGCTCCTGTATGGAAACTGAAATGACATCATGGTTCTCAAAACATGCATGCAGTTTCTTTTCTAACTTTCAAACTATTGGAAGCTGAGATTCGGCTCTTCGGTGTATGAGTCAATGACAGACAGAAGCTTTGGGACTTGACCAAGAATCAGCCAAATCGAACATCAACCACGAAGGGACTCGAACCCTCAATCTTCTGATTCGAAGTCAGACACCTTATCCATTAGGCCACGTGGTCATGTGAGTAGCAAATGCTGTTTGTGTTTTTGCCAGAGTCTATCCTTTTTCAATATTACCGGATGTATATGAATTCGGACCGATGGGCACATGTTTGGGGGGGGGGGGGGTTCAACACTTACTATCACCTATTTCCTGGCTTTTGGAAAGACGCCATTCATGCACATAAGGAACTGTTTCACCTGTATGGAAACTGAAATTACATCATGGTTCTCAAAACATGCATGCAGTTACTTTTCTAACTTTCAAACTATTGGAAGCTGAGATTGGGCTCTTTGGTGTATGAGTCAATGACAGACAGAAACTTTGGGACTTGACCAAGAATCAGCCAAATCGAACATCAACCATGAAGGGACTCAAACCCTAAATCTTCTGATTCGAAGTCAGACGCCTTATCCATTAGGCCACGTGGTCCTGTGAGTAGCAAATGCTGTTTGTTTTTTTGCCAGAGTCTATCCTTTTTCAATATTACCCGGACCGATGGGCACATGTTTGGGGGGGGGGGGTTCAACACTTACTGTACTATCACCTATTTCCTGGCTTTTGGAAAGATGCCTTTCATGCACATAAGGAACTGTTTCACTTGTATGGAAACTGAAATTACATCATGGTTCTCAAAACATGCATGCAGTTACTTTTCTAACTTTCAAACTATTGGAAGCTGAGATTGGGCTCTTCGGTGTATGAGTCAATGACAGACAGAAACTTTGGGACTTGACCAAGAATCAGCCAAATGGAACATCAACCACGAAGGGACTCGAACCCTAAATCTTCTGATTCGAAGTCAGACGCCTTATCCATTAAGCCACGTGGTCCTGTGAGTAACAAATGCTGTTTGTTTTTTTGCCAGAGTCTATCCTTTTTCAATATTACCCGGACCGATGGGCACATGTTTGGGGGGGGGGTTCAACACTTACTATCACCTATTTCCTGGCTTTTGGAAAGATGCCTTTCATGCACATAAGGAACTGTTTCACCTGTATGGAAACTGAAATTACATCATGGTTCTCAAAACATGCATGCAGTTTCTTTTCTAACTTTCAAACTATTGGAAGCTGAGATTGGGCTCTTTGGTGTATGAGTCAATGACAGACAGAAACTTTGGGACTTGACCAAGAATCAGCCAAATCGAACATCAACCATGAAGGGACTCAAACCCTAAATCTTCTGATTCGAAGTCAGACACCTTATCCATTAGGCCACGTGGTCCTGTGAGTAGCAAATGCTGTTTGTTTTTTTGCCAGAGTCTATCCTTTTTCAATATTACTGGATTTATATGAATTCAGACCGGTGGGCACATGTTTTGGGGGGGGGGGGTGTTCAACACTTACTATCAACTATTACCCCGGCTTTTGGAAAGATGCCTTTCATGCATATTTCTGTGGAAGAGGAACAGTTGCTCCTGTATGGAAACTGAAATGACATCATGGTTCTCAAAACATGCATGCAGTTTCTTTTCTAACTTTCAAACTATTGGAAGCTGAGATTCGGCTCTTCGGTGTATGAGTCAATGACAGACAGAAGCTTTGGGACTTGACCAAGAATCAGCCAAATCGAACATCAACCACGAAGGGACTCAAACCCTCAATCTTCTGATTCGAAGTCAGACACCTTATCCATTAGGCCACGTGGTCCTGTGAGTAGCAAATGCTGTTTGTGTTTTTGCCAGAGTCTATCCTTTTTCAATATTACCGGATGTATATGAATTCGGACCGATGGGCACATGTTTGGGGGGGGGGGGGTTCAACACTTACTATCACCTATTTCCTGGCTTTTGGAAAGATGCCTTTCATGCACATAAGGAACTGTTTCACCTGTATGGAAACTGAAATTACATCATGGTTCTCAAAACATGCATGCAGTTTCTTTTCTAACTTTCAAACTATTGGAAGCTTAGATTGGGCTCTTTGGTGTATGAGTCAATGACAGACAGAAACTTTTGGACTTGACCAAGAATCAGCCAAATCGAACATCAACCATGAAGGGACTCAAACCCTAAATCTTCTGATTCGAAGTCAGACGCCTTATCCATTAGGCCACGTGGTCCTGTGAGTAGCAAATGCTGTTTGTTTTTTTGCCAGAGTCTATCCTTTTTCAATATTACCCGGACCGATGGGCACATGTTTGGGGGGGGGGGGGGGTTCAACACTTACTGTACTATCACCTATTTCCTGGCTTTTGGAAAGATGCCTTTCATGCACATAAGGAACTGTTTCACTTGTATGGAAACTGAAATTACATCATGGTTCTCAAAACATGCATGCAGTTACTTTTCTAACTTTCAAACTATTGGAAGCTGAGATTGGGCTCTTCGGTGTATGAGTCAATGACAGACAGAAACTTTGGGACTTGACCAAGAATCAGCCAAATCGAACATCAACCACAAAGGGACTCGAACCCTCAATCTTCCGATTCGAAGTAAGACGCCTTATCAATTAGGCCACGTGGTCCTGTGAGTAGCAAATGCTGTTTGTTTTTTGCCAGAGTCTATCCTTTTTCAATATTACTGGATTTATATGAATTCAGACCGGTGGGCACATGTTTTGGGGGGGGGGGGGGGGTTCAACACTTACTATCAACTATTACCCCGGCTTTTGGAAAGATGCCTTTCATGCATATTTCTGTGGAAGAGGAACTGTTGCTCCTGTATGGAAACTGAAATGACATCATGGTTCTCAAAACATGCATGCAGTTTCTTTTCTAACTTTCAAACTATTGGAAGCTGAGATTCGGCTCTTCGGTGTATGAGTCAATGACAGACAGAAGCTTTGGGACTTGACCAAGAATCAGCCAAATCGAACATCAACCACGAAGGGACTCGAACCCTCAATCTTCTGATTCAAAGTCAGACGCCTTATCCATTAGGCCACGTGGTCCTGTGAGTAGCAAATCCTGTTTGTTTTTTGCCAGAGTCTATCCTTTTTCAATATTACTGGATTTATATGAATTCAGACCGGTGGGCACATGTTTTGGGGGGGGGGTTCAACACTTACTATCAACTATTACCCCGGCTTTTGGAAAGATGCCTTTCATGCACATTTCTGTGGAAGAGGAACTGTTGCCCCTGTATGGAAACTGAAATTACATCATGGTTCTCAAAACATGCATGCAGTTTCTTTTCTAACTTTCAAACTATTGGAAGCTGAGATTCGGCTCTTCCGGTGTATGAGTCAATGACAGACAGAAGCTTTGGGACTTGACCAAGAATCAGCCAAATCGAACATCAACCACGAAGGGACTCGAACCCTCAATCTTCTGACTCGAAGTCAGACACCTTATCCATTAGGCCACGTGGACCTGTGAGTAGCAAACGCTGTTAGTTTTTTGCCAGAGTCTATCCTTTTTCAATATTACTGGATTTATATGAATTCAGACCGATGGGCACATGTTTTAGGGGGGGGGGGGGGGTTCAACACTTACTATCACCTATTTCCCGGCTTTTAGAAAGATGCTTTTCATGCACATTTCTGTGGAAGAGGAACTGTTGCTCCTGTATGGCAACTTAAATTACATCATGGTTCTCAAAACATGCATGCAGCTTCTTTTCTAACTTTCAAACTATTGGAAGCTGAGATTGGGCTCTTCGGTGTATGAGTCAATGACAGACAGAAACTTTGGGACTTGACCAACAATCAGCCAAATCGAACATCAACCACGAAGGGACTCGAACCCTCAATCTTCTGATTCGAAGTCAGACGCCTTATCCATTAGGCCACGTGGTCCTGTGAGTAGCAAATGCTTTTTTTTTTTTTTGCCAGAGTATATCCTTTTTCAATATTACCGGATTTATATGAATTCGGACCGATGGGCACATGTTTGGGGGGGGGTTCAACACTTACTATCACCTATTTCCTGGCTTTTGGAAAGATGCCTTTCATGCACATAAGGAACTGTTTCACCTGTATGGAAACTGAAATTACATCATGGTTCTCAAAACATGCATGCAGTTTCTTTTCTAACTTTCAAACTATTGGAAGCTGAGATTGGGCTCTTCCGTGTATGAGTCAATGACAGACAGAAACTTTGGGACTTGACCAAGAATCAGCCAAATCGAACATCAACCACAAAGGGACTCGAACCCTCAATCTTCTGATTCAAAGTCAGACGCCTTATCCATTAGGCCACGTGGTCCTGTGAGTAGCAAATGCTGTTTGTTTTTTGCCAGAGTCTATCCTTTTTCAATATTACTGGATTTATATGAATTCAGACCGGTGGGCACATGTTTTGGGGGGGGTTCAACACTTACTATCAACTATTTCCCGGCTTTTGGAAAGATGCCTTTCATGCACATTTCTGTGGAAGAGGAACTGTTGCTCCTGTATGGAAACTGAAATTACATCATGGTTCTCAAAACATGCATGCAGTTTCTTTTCTAACTTTCAAACTATTGGAAGCTGAGATTCGGCTCTTCGGTGTATGAGTGAATGACAGACAGAAGCTTTGGGACTTGACCAAGAATCAGCCAAATCGAACATCAACCACGAAGGGACTCGAACCCTCAATCTTCTGACTCGAAGTCAGACGCCTTATCCATTAGGCCACGTGGACCTGTGAGTAGCAAACGCTGTTCGTTTTTTGCCAGAGTCTATCCTTTTTCAATATTACTGGATTTATATGAATTCAGACCGATGGGCACATGTTTTAGGGGGGGGGGGGGGGGGGTTCAACACTTACTATCACCTATTTCCCGGCTTTTAGAAAGATGCTTTTCATGCACATTTCTGTGGAAGAGGAACTGTTGCTCCTGTATGGCAACTTAAATTACATCATGGTTCTCAAAACATGCATGCAGTTTCTTTTCTAACTTTCAAACTATTGGAAGCTGAGATTCGGCTCTTCGGTGTATGAGTCAATGTCAGACAGAAACTTTGGGACTTGACCAAGAATCAGCCAAATCTAACATCAACCACGAAAGGACTCGAACCCTCAATCTTCTGATTCGAAGTCAGACGCCTTATCCATTAGGCCATGTGGTCCTGTGAGTAGGAAATGCTGTTTTTTTTTGCCAGAGTCTATCCTTTTTCAATATTACCGGATTTATATGAATTCGGACCGATGGGCACATGTTTGGGGGGGGGGGGGGGGTTTCAACACTTACTATCACCTATTTCCTGGCTTTTGGAAAGATGCCTTTCATGCACATAAGGAACTGTTTCACCTTTATGGAAACTGAAATTACATCATGGTTCTCAAAACATGCATGCAGTTTCTTTTCTAACTTTCAAACTATTGGAAGCTGAGATTGGGCTCTTCGGTGTATGAGTCAATGACAGACAGAAACTTTGGGACTTGACCAAGAATAAGCCAAATCGAACATCAACCACGAAGAGACTCAAACCCTCAATCTTCTGATTCGAAGTCAGACGCCTTATCCATTAGGCCACGTGGTCCTGTGAGTAGCAAATGCTGTTTGTTTTTTGCCAGAGTCTATCCTTTTTCAATATTACTGGATTTATATGAATTCAGACCGGTGGGCACATGTTTTGGGGGAGGGGGGGGGGTTCAACACTTACTATCAACTATTTCCCGGCTTTTGGAAAGATGCCTTTCATGCACATTTCTGTGGAAGAGGAACTGTTGCTCCTGTATGGAAACTGAAATTACATCATGGTTCTCAAAACATGCATGCAGTTTCTTTTCTAACTTTCAAACTATTGGAAGCTGAGATTGGGCTCTTCGGTGTATGAGTCAATGACAGACAGAAACTTTGGGACTTGACCAAAAATCTGCCAAATCAAACATCAACCACGAAGGGACTCGAGCCCTCAATCTTCTGATTCGAAGTCAGACGCCTTATCCATTAGGCCACGTGGTCCTGTGAGTAGCAAATCCTGTTTGTTTTTTGCCAGAGTCTATCCTTTTTCAATATTACTGGATTTATATGAATTCAGACCGGTGGGCACATGTTTTGGGGGGGGGGTTCAACACTTACTATCAACTATTACCCCGGCTTTTGGAAAGATGCCTTTCATGCACATTTCTGTGGAAGAGGAACTGTTGCCCCTGTATGGAAACTGAAATTACATCATGGTTCTCAAAACATGCATGCAGTTTCTTTTCTAACTTTCAAACTATTGGAGGCAGAGATTGGGCTCTTTGGTGTATGAGTCAATGACAGACAGAAACTTTGGGACTTGACCAAGAATCAGCCAAATCAAACATCAACCACGAAGGGACTCGAACCCTCAATCTTCTGATTCGAAGTCAGACGCCTTATCCATTAGGCCACGTGGTCCTGTGAGTAGCAAATGCTGTTTGTTTTTTTGCCAGAGTCTATCCTTTTTCAATATTACCGGATGTATATGAATTCGGACCGATGGGCACATGTTTGGGGGGGGGGGGGGTTTCAACACTTACTATCACCTATTTCCTGGCTTTTGGAAAGATGCCTTTCATGCACATAAGGAACTGTTTCACCTTTATGGAAACTGAAATTACATCATGGTTCTCAAAACATGCATGCAGTTTCTTTTCTAACTTTCAAACTATTGGAAGCTGAGATTGGGCTCTTCGGTGTATGAGTCAATGACAGACAGAAACTTTGGGACTTGACCAAGAATCAGCCAAATCGAACATCAACCACGAAGAGACTCAAACCCTCAATCTTCTGATTCGAAGTCAGACGCCTTATCCATTAGGCCACGTGGTCCTGTGAGTAGCAAATGCTGTTTGTTTTTTGCCAGAGTCTATCCTTTTTCAATATTACTGGATTTATATGAATTCAGACCGGTGGGCACATGTTTTGGGGGGGGGGGGGGGGGGGGGTTCAACACTTACTATCAACTATTTCCCGGCTTTTGGAAAGATGCCTTTCATGCACATTTCTGTGGAAGAGGAACTGTTGCTCCTGTATGGAAACTGAAATTACATCATGGTTCTCAAAACATGCATGCAGTTTCTTTTCTAACTTTCAAACTATTGGAAGCTGAGATTGGGCTCTTCGGTGTATGAGTCAATGACAGACAGAAACTTTGGGACTTGACCAAAAATCTGCCAAATCAAACATCAACCACGAAGGGACTCAAGCCCTCAATCTTCTGATTCGAAGTCAGACGCCTTATCCATTAGGCCACGTGGTCCTGTGAGTAGCAAATCCTGTTTGTTTTTTGCCAGAGTCTATCCTTTTTCAATATTACTGGATTTATATGAATTCAGACCGGTGGGCACATGTTTTGGGGGGGGGGGGGGGGGGGGGTTCAACACTTACTATCAACTATTACCCCGGCTTTTGGAAAGATGCCTTTCATGCACATTTCTGTGGAAGAGGAACTGTTGCCCCTGTATGGAAACTGAAATTACATCATGGTTCTCAAAACATGCATGCAGTTTCTTTTCTAACTTTCAAACTATTGGAGGCTGAGATTGGGCTCTTTGGTGTATGAGTCAATGACAGACAGAAACTTTGGGACTTGACCAAGAATCAGCCAAATCGAACATCAACCACGAAGGGACTCGAACCCTCAATCTTCTGATTCGAAGTCAGACGCCTTATCCATTAGGCCACGTGGTCCTGTGAGTAGCAAATGCTGTTTGTTTTTTTGCCAGAGTCTATCCTTTTTCAATATTACCGGATGTATATGAATTCGGACCGATGGGCACATGTTTGGGGGAGGGGGTTCAACACTTACTATCACCTATTTCCTGGCTTTTGGAAAGATGCCTTTCATGCACATAAGGAACTGTTTCACCTGTATGGAAACTGAAATTACATCATGGTTCTCAAAACATGCATGGAGTTACTTTTCTAACTTTCAAACTATTTGAAGCTGAGATTGGGCTCTTCGGTGTATGAGTCAATGACAGACAGAAACTTTGGGACTTGACCAAGAATCAGCCAAATCGAACATCAACCACAAAGGGACTCGAACCCTAAATCTCCTGATTCGAAGTCAGACGCCTTATCCATTAGGCCACGTGGTCCTGTGAGTAGCAAATGCTGTTTGTTTTTTTGCCAGAGTCTATCCTTTTTCAATATTACCCGGACCGATGGGCACATGTTTGGGGGGGGGGGGGGGGTTCAACACTTACTATCACCTATTTCCCGACTTTTAGAAAGATGCTTTTCATGCACATTTCTGTGGAAGAGGAACTGTTGCTCCTGTATGGAAACTGAAATTACATCATGGTTCTCAAAACATGCATGCAGTTTCTTTTCTAACTTTCAAACTATTGGAAGCTGAGATTGGGCTCTTCGGTGTATGAGTCAATGACAGACAGAAACTTTGGGACTTGACCAAGAATCAGCCAAATCGAACATCAACCACGAAGGGACTCGAACCCTCAATCTTCTGATTCGAAGTCAGACGCCTAATCCATTAGGCCACGTGGTCCTGTGAGTAGCAAATGCTGTTTTTTTTTTTGCCAGAGTCTATCCTTTTTCAATATTACCGGATTTATATGAATTCGGACCGATGGGCACATGTTTGGGGGGGGGGGGGGGGGTTCAACACTTACTATCACCTATTTCCTGGCTTTTGGAAAGATGCCTTTCATGCACATAAGGAACTGTTTCACCTGTATGGAAACTGAAATTACATCATGGTTCTCAAAACATGCATGCAGTTTCTTTTCTAACTTTCAAACTATTGGAAGCTGAGATTGGGCTCTTCCGTGTATGAGTCAATGACAGACAGAAACTTTGGGACTTGACCAAGAATCAGCCAAATCGAACATCAACCACGAAGGGACTCGAACCCTCAATCTTCTGATTCGAAGTCAGACGCCTTATCCATTAGGCCACATGGTCCTGTGAGTAGCAAACGCTGTTTGTTTTTTGCCAGAGTCTATCCTTTTTCAATATTACTGGATTTATATGAATTCAGACCGGTGGGCACATGTTTTGGGGGGGGTTCAACACTTACTATCAACTATTTCCCGGCTTTTGGAAAGATGCCTTTCATGCACATTTCTGTGGAAGAGGAACTGTTGCTCCTGTATGGAAACTGAAATTACATCATGGTTCTCAAAACATGCATGCAGTTTCTTTTCTAACTTTCAAACTATTGGAAGCTGAGATTCGGCTCTTCCGGTGTATGAGTCAATGACAGACAGAAGCTTTGGGACTTGACCAAGAATCAGCCAAATCGAACATCAACCACGAAGGGACTCGAACCCTCAATCTTCTGACTCGAAGTCAGACGCCTTATCCATTAGGCCACGTGGACCTGTGAGTAGCAAACGCTGTTAGTTTTTTGCCAGAGTCTATCCTTTTTCAATATTACTGGATTTATATGAATTCAGACCGATGGGCACATGTTTTAGGGGGGGGGGGGGGGGGGTTCAACACTTACTATCACCTATTTCCCGGCTTTTAGAAAGATGCTTTTCATGCACATTTCTGTGGAAGAGGAACTGTTGCTCCTGTATGGCAACTTAAATTACATCATGGTTCTCAAAACATGCATGCAGCTTCTTTTCTAACTTTCAAACTATTGGAAGCTGAGATTGGGCTCTTCGGTGTATGAGTCAATGACAGACAGAAACTTTGGGACTTGACCAACAATCAGCCAAATCGAACATCAACCACGAAGGGACTCGAACCCTCAATCTTCTGATTCGAAGTCAGACGCCTTATCCATTAGGCCACGTGGTCCTGTGAGTAGCAAATGCTTTTTTTTTTTTTTGCCAGAGTATATCCTTTTTCAATATTACCGGATTTATATGAATTCTGACCGATGGGCACATGTTTGGGGGGGGTTCAACACTTACTATCACCTATTTCCTGGCTTTTGGAAAGATGCCTTTCATGCACATAAGGAACTGTTTCACCTGTATGGAAACTGAAATTACATCATGGTTCTCAAAACATGCATGCAGTTTCTTTTCTAACTTTCAAACTATTGGAAGCTGAGATTGGGCTCTTCCGTGTATGAGTCAATGACAGACAGAAACTTTGGGACTTGACCAAGAATCAGCCAAATCGAACATCAACCACAAAGGAACTCGAACCCTCAATCTTCTGATTCAAAGTCAGACGCCTTATCCATTAGGCCACGTGGTCCTGTGAGTAGCAAATGCTGTTTGTTTTTTGCCAGAGTCTATCCTTTTTCAATATTACTGGATTTATATGAATTCAGACCGGTGGGCACATGTTTTGGGGGGGGTTCAACACTTACTATCAACTATTTCCCGGCTTTTGGAAAGATGCCTTTCATGCACATTTCTGTGGAAGAGGAACTGTTGCTCCTGTATGGAAACTGAAATTACATCATGGTTCTCAAAACATGCATGCAGTTTCTTTTCTAACTTTCAAACTATTGGAAGCTGAGATTCGGCTCTTCGGTGTATGAGTCAATGACAGACAGAAGCTTTGGGACTTGACCAAGAATCAGCCAAATCGAACATCAACCACGAAGGGACTCGAACCCTCAATCTTCTGACTCGAAGTCAGACGCCTTATCCATTAGGCCACGTGGACCTGTGAGTAGCAAACGCTGTTAGTTTTTTGCCAGAGTCTATCCTTTTTCAATATTACTGGATTTATATGAATTCAGACCGATGGGCACATGTTTTAGGGGGGGGGGGGGGGGGGGTTCAACACTTACTATCACCTATTTCCCGGCTTTTAGAAAGATGCTTTTCATGCACATTTCTGTGGAAGAGGAACTGTTGCTCCTGTATGGCAACTTAAATTACATCATGGTTCTCAAAACATGCATGCAGCTTCTTTTCTAACTTTCAAACTATTGGAAGCTGAGATTGGGCTCTTCGGTGTATGAGTCAATGACAGACAGAAACTTTGGGACTTGACCAACAATCAGCCAAATCGAACATCAACCACGAAGGGACTCGAACCCTCAATCTTCTGATTCGAAGTCAGACGCCTTATCCATTAGGCCACGTGGTCCTGTGAGTAGCAAATGCCTTTTTTTTTTTTTTTTGCCAGAGTCTATCCTTTTTCAATATTACCGGATTTATATGAATTCGGACCGATGGGCACATGTTTGGGGGGGGTTCAACACTTACTATCACCTATTTCCTGGCTTTTGGAAAGATGCCTTTCATGCACATAAGGAACTGTTTCACCTGTATGGAAACTGAAATTACATCATGGTTCTCAAAACATGCATGCAGTTTCTTTTCTAACTTTCAAACTATTGGAAGCTGAGATTGGGCTCTTCGGTGTATGAGTCAATGACAGACAGAAACTTTGGGACTTGACAAGAATCAGCCAAATCGAACATCAACCACGAAGGGACTCGAACCCTCAATCTTCCGATTCAAAGTCAGACGCCTTATCCATTAGCCCACGTGGTCCTGTGAGTAGCAAATGCTGTTTGTTTTTTGCCAGAGTCTATCCTTTTTCAATATTACTGGATTTATATGAATTCAGACCGGTGGGCACATGTTTTGGGGGGGGGGGGGGGGGGGGGGTTCAACACTTACAATCAACTATTACCCCGGCTTTTGGAAAGATGCCTTTCATGCATATTTCTGTGGAAGAGGAACTGTTGCTCCTGTATGGAAACTGAAATGACATCATGGTTCTCAAAACATGCACGCAGTTTCTTTTCTAACTTTCAAACTATTGGAAGCTGAGATTCGGCTCTTCGGTGTATGAGTCAATGACAGACAGAAGCTTTGGGACTTGACCAAGAATCAGCCAAATCGAACATCAACCACGAAGGGACTCGAACCCTCAATCTTCTGATTCGAAGTCAGACACCTTATCCATTAGGCCGCGTGTTCCTGAGAGTAGCAAATGCTGTTCGTTTTTTGCCAGAGTCTATCCTTTTTCAATATTACTGGATTTATATGAATTCAGACCGATGGGCACATGTTTTGGGGGGGGGGGGGGTTCAACACTTACTATCACCTATTTCCCGGCTTTTAGAAAGATGCTTTTCATGCACATTTCTGTGGAAGAGGAACTGTTGCTCCTGTATGGCAACTTAAATTACATCATGGTTCTCAAGACATGCATGCAGTTTCTTTTCTAACTTTCAAACTATTGGAGGCTGAGATTGGGCTCTTTGGTGTATGAGTCAATGACAGACAGAAACTTTGGGACTTGACCAAGAATCAGCCAAATCTAAAATCAACCACGAAAGGACTCAAACCCTCAATCTTCTGATTCGAAGTCAGACGCCTTATCCATTAGGCCATGTGGTCCTGTGAGTAGCAAATGCTGTTTTTTTTTGCCAGAGTCTATCCTTTTTCAATATTACTGGATTTATATGAATTCAGACCGGTGGGCACATGTTTGGGGGGGGGTTCAACACTTACTATCAACTATTACCCCAGCTTTTGGAAAGACGCCTTTCATGCACATTTCTGTGGAAGAGGAACTGTTGCTCCTGTATGGAAACTGAAATTACATCATGGTTCTCAAAACATGCATGCAGTTTCTTTTCTAACTTTCAAACTATTGGAGGCTGAGATTGGGCTCTTTGGTGTATGAGTCAATGACAGACAGAAACTTTGGGACTTGACCAAGAATCAGCCAAATCGAACATCAACCACGAAGGGACTTGAACCCTCAATCTTCTGATTCGAAGTCAGACACCTTATCCATTAGGCCACGTGTTCCTGAGAGTAGCAAATGCTGTTCGTTTTTTGCCAGAGTCTATCCTTTTTCAATATTACTGGATTTATATGAATTCAGACCGATGGGCACATGTTTTGGGGGGGGGGGGGGGGGGGGGGGGGTTCAACACTTACTATCACCTATTTCCCGGCTTTTAGAAAGATGCTTTTCATGCACATTTCTGTGGAAGAGGAACTGTTGCTCCTGTATGGCAACTTAAATTACATCATGGTTCTCAAGACATGCATGCAGTTTCTTTTCTAACTTTCAAACTATTGGAGGCTGAGATTGGGCTCTTTGGTGTATGAGTCAATGACAGACAGAAACTTTGGGACTTGACCAAGAATCAGCCAAATCTAAAATCAACCACGAAAGGACTCAAACCCTCAATCTTCTGATTCGAAGTCAGACGCCTTATCCATTAGGCCATGTGGTCCTGTGAGTAGCAAATGCTGTTTTTTTTTGCCAGAGTCTATCCTTTTTCAATATTACTGGATTTATATGAATTCAGACCGGTGGGCACATGTTTGGGGGGGGGTTCAACACTTACTATCAACTATTACCCCGGCTTTTGGAAAGACGCCTTTCATGCACATTTCTGTGGAAGAGGAACTGTTGCTCCTGTATGGAAACTGAAATTACATCATGGTTCTCAAAACATGCATGCAGTTTCTTTTCTAACTTTCAAACTATTGGAGGCTGAGATTGGGCTCTTTGGTGTATGAGTCAATGACAGACAGAAACTTTGGGACTTGACCAAGAATCAGCCAAATCGAACATCAACCACGAAAGGACTCGAACCCTCAATCTTCCGATTCGAAGTCAGACGCCTTATCCATTAGGCCACGTGGTCCTGTGAGTAGCAAATGCTGTTTGTTTTTTTGCCAGAGTCTATCCTTTTTCAATATTACCGGATTTATATGAATTCGGACCGATGGGCACATGTTTGGGGGGGGGGGGGGGGGGGGGGGGGGGTTCAACACTTACTATCACCTATTTCCTGGCTTTTGGAAAGATGCCTTTCATGCACATAAGGAACTGTTTCACCTGTATGGAAACTGAAATTACATCATGGTTCTCAAAACATGCATGCAGTTTCTTTTCTAACTTTCAAACTATTGGAAGCTGAGATATGAGTCAATGACAGACAGAAACTTTGGGACTTGACCAAGAATCAGCCAAATCGAACATCAACCACGAAGGGACTCGAACCCACAATCTTCTGATTCGAAGTCAGACGCCTTATCCATTAGGCCACGTGGTCCTGTGAGTAGCAAATGCTGTTTGTTTTTTGCCAGAGTCTATCCTTTTTCAATATTACTGGATTTATATGAATTCAGACCGGTGGGCACATGTTTTGGGGGGGGGGAATTCAACACTTACTATCAACTATTTCCCGGCTTTTGGAAAGATGCCTTTCATGCACATTTCTGTGGAAGAGGAACTGTTGCTCCTGTATCGAAACTGAAATTACATCATGGTTCTCAAAACATGCATGCAGTTTCTTTTCTAACTTTCAAACTATTGGAAGCTGAGATTCGGCTCTTCGGTGTATGAGTCAATGACAGACAGAAGCTTTGGGACTTGACCAAGAATCAGCCAATTCGAACATCAACCACAAAGGGACTCGAACCCTCAATCTTCTGATTCGAAGTCAGACGCCTTATCCATTAGGCCACGTGGACCTGTGAGTAGCAAACGCTGTTAGTTTTTTGCCAGAGTCTATCCTTTTTCAATATTACTGGATTTATATGAATTCAGACCGAAGGGCACATGTTTTAGGGGGGGGGGGGGGGGTTCAACACTTACTATCACCTATTTCCCGGCTTTTGGAAAGATGCCTTTCATGCACATAAGGAACTGTTTCACCTGTATGGAAACTGAAATTACATCATGGTTCTCAAAACATGCATGCAGTTTCTTTTCTAACTTTCAAACTATTGGAAGCTGAGATATGAGTCAATGACAGACAGAAACTTTGGGACTTGACCAAGAATCAGCCAAATCGAACATCAACCACGAAGGGACTCGAACCCTCAATCTTCTGATTCGAAGTCAGGCGCCTTATCCATTAGGCCACATGGTCCTGTGAGTAGCAAATGCTGTTTGTTTTTTGCCAGAGTCTATCCTTTTTCAATATTACTGGATTTATATGAATTCAGACCGGTGGGCACATGTTTTGGGGGGGGGAATTCAACACTTACTATCAACTATTTCCCGGCTTTTGGAAAGATGCCTTTCATGCACATTTCTGTGGAAGAGGAACTGTTGCTCCTGTATGGAAACTGAAATTACATCATGGTTCTCAAAACATGCATGCAGTTTCCTTTCTAACTTTCAAACTATTGGAAGCTGAGATTCGGTTCTTCGGTGTATGAGTCAATGACAGACAGAAGCTTTGGGACTTGACCAAGAATCAGCCAAATGGAACATCAACCACGAAGGGACTCGAACCCTCAATCTTCTGATTCGAAGTCAGACGCCTTATCCATTAGGCCACGTGGTCCTGTGAGTAGCAAATGCTGTTTGTTTTTTTGACAGAGTCTATCCTTTTTCAATATCACCGGATTTATATGAATTCGGACCGATGGGCACATGTTTGGGGGGGGGGGGGGGGGGGTTCAACACTTACTATCACCTATTTCCTGGCTTTTGGAAAGATGCCTTTCATGCACATAAGGAACTGTTTCACCTGTATGGAAACTGAAATTACATCATGGTTCTCAAAACATGCATGCAGTTTCTTTTCTAACTTTCAAACTATTGGAAGCTGAGATATGAGTCAATGACAGACAGAAACTTTGGGACTTGACCAAGAATCAGCCAAATCAAACATCAACCACAAAGGGACTCGAACCCTCAATCTTCTGATTCGAAGTCACATGCCTTATCCATTAGGCCACGTGGTCCTGTGAGTAGCAAATGCTGTTTGTTTTTTGCCAGAGTCTATCCTTTTTCAATATTACTGGATTTATATGAATTCAGACCGGTGGGCACATGTTTTGGGGGGGGGGAATTCAACACTTACTATCAACTATTTCCCGGCTTTTGGAAAGATGCCTTTCATGCACATTTCTGTGGAAGAGGAACTGTTGCTCCTGTATCGAAACTGAAATTACATCATGGTTCTCAAAACATGCATGCAGTTTCTTTTCTAACTTTCAAACTATTGGAAGCTGAGATTCGGTTCTTCGGTGTATGAGTCAATGACAGACAGAAGCTTTGGGACTTGACCAAGAATCAGCCAAATCGAACATCAACCACAAGGAGACTCGAACCCTCAATCTTCTGATTCAAAGTGAGACGCCTTATCCATTAGGCCACGTGGTCCTGTGAGTAGCAGATGCTGTTTGTTTTTTGCCAGAGTCTATCCTTTTTCAATATTACTGGATTTATATGAATTCAGACCGGTGGGCACATGTTTGGGGGGGGGTTCAACACTTACTATCAACTATTACCCCGGCTTTTGGAAAGATGCCTTTCTTGCACATTTCTGTGGAAGAGGAACTGTTGCTCCTGTATGGAAACTGAAATTACATCATGGTTCTCAAAACATGCATGCAGTTTATTTTCTAACTTTCAAACTATTGGAAGCTGAGATTGGGCTCTTCGGTGTATGAGTCAATGACAGACAGAAACTTTGGGACTTGACCAAGAATCAGCCAAATCGAACATCAACCACGAAGGGACTCGAACCCTCAATCTTCTGATTCAAAGTCAGACGCCTTATCCATTAGGCCACGTGTTCCTGTGAGTAGCAAATGCTGTTTGTTTTTTGCCAGAGTCTATCCTTTTTCAATATTACTGGATTTATATGAATTCAGACCGGTGGGCACATGTTTTGGGGGGGGGGGGGTTCAACACTTACTATCAACTATTTCCCGACTTTTGGAAAGATGCCTTTCATGCACATTTCTGTGGAAGAGGAACTGTTGCTCCTGTATGGAAACTGAAATTACATCATGGTTCTCAAAACATGCATGCAGTTTCTTTTCTAACTTTCAAACTATTGGAGGCTGAGATTGGGCTCTTTGGTGTATGAGTCAATGACAGACAGAAACTTTGGGACTTGACCAAGAATCAGCCAAATTGAACATCAACCACAAGGAGACTCGAACCCTCAATCTTCTGATTCAAAGTCAGACGCCTTATCCATTAGGCCACGTGGTCCTGTGAGTAGCAAATGCTGTTTGTTTTTTGCCAGAGTCTATCCTTTTTCAATATTACTGGATTTATATGAATTCAGACCGGTGGGCACATGTTTTGGGGGGGGGGGGGGGGGTTCAACACTTACTATCAACTATTTCCCGGCTTTTGGAAAGATGCCTTTCATGCACATTTCTGTGGAAGAGGAACTGTTGCTCCTGTATGGAAACTGAAATTACATCATGGTTCTCAAAACATGCATGCAGTTTCTTTTCTAACTTTCAGACTATTGGAGGCTGAGATTGGGCTCTTTGGTGTATAAGTCAATGACAGACAGAAACTTTGGGACTTGACCAAGAATCAGCCAAATCGAACATCAACCACGAAGGGACTCGAACCCTCAATCTTCTGATTCGAAGTCAGACGCCTTATCCATCAGGTCACGTGGTCCTGTGAGTAGCAAATGCTGTTTGTTTTTTTGCCAGAGTCTATCCTTTTTCAATATTACCGGATTTATATGAATTCGGACCGATGGGCACATGTTTTGGGGGGGGGGGGTTCAACACTTACTATCACCTATTTCCTGGCTTTTGGAAAGATGCCTTTCATGCACATAAGGAACTGTTTCACCTGTATGGAAACTGAAATTACATCATGGTTCTCAAAACATGCATGCAGTTTCTTTTCTAACTTTCAAACTATTGGAGGCTGAGATTGGGCTCTTTGGTGTATGAGTCAATGACAGACAGAAACTTTGGGACTTGACCAAGAATCAGCCAAATCTAACATCAACCACGAAAGGACTCGAACCCTCAATCTTCTGATTCGAAGTCAGACGCCTTATCCATTAGGCCATGTGGTCCTGTGAGTAGGAAATACTGTTTTTTTTTTGCCAGAGTCTATCCTTTTTCAATATTACCGGATTTATATGAATTCGGACCGATGGGCACATGTTTGGGGGGGGGGGGGTTTCAACACTTACTATCACCTATTTCCTGGCTTTTGGAAAGATGCCTTTCATGCACATAAGGAACTGTTTCACCTGTATGGAAACTGAAATTACATCATGGTTCTCAAAACATGCATGCAGTTTATTTTCTAACTTTCAAACTATTGGAAGCTGAGATTGGGCTCTTCGGTGTATGAGTCAATGACAGACAGAAACTTTGGGACTTGACCAAGAATCAGCCAAATCGAACATCAACCACGAAGGGACTCGAACCCTCAATCTTCTGATTCGAAGTCAGACGCCTTATCCATTAGGCCACGTGTTCCTGTGAGTAGCAAATGCTGTTTGTTTTTTGCCAGAGTCTATCCTTTTTCAATATTACTGGATTTATATGAATTCAGACCGGTGGGCACATGTTTTGGGGGGGGGGGGGGGGTTCAACACTTACTATCAACTATTTCCCGACTTTTGGAAAGATGCCTTTCATGCACATTTCTGTGGAAGAGGAACTGTTGCTCCTGTATGGAAACTGAAATTACATCATGGTTCTCAAAACATGCATGCAGTTTCTTTTCTAACTTTCAAACTATTGGAGGCTGAGATTGGGCTCTTTGGTGTATGAGTCAATGACAGACAGAAACTTTGGGACTTGACCAAGAATCAGCCAAATTGAACATCAACCACAAGGAGACTCGAACCCTCAATCTTCTGATTCAAAGTCAGACGCCTTATCCATTAGGCCACGTGGTCCTGTGAGTAGCAAATGCTGTTTGTTTTTTGCCAGAGTCTATCCTTTTTCAATATTACTGGATTTATATGAATTCAGACCGGTGGGCACATGTTTTGGGGGGGGGGGTTCAACACTTACTATCAACTATTTCCCGGCTTTTGGAAAGATGCCTTTCATGCACATTTCTGTGGAAGAGGAACTGTTGCTCCTGTATGGAAACTGAAATTACATCATGGTTCTCAAAACATGCATGCAGTTTCTTTTCTAACTTTCAGACTATTGGAGGCTGAGATTGGGCTCTTTGGTGTATAAGTCAATGACAGACAGAAACTTTGGGACTTGACCAAGAATCAGCCAAATCGAACATCAACCACGAAGGGACTCGAACCCTCAATCTTCTGATTCAAAGTCAGACGCCTTATCCATCAGGCCACGTGGTCCTGTGAGTAGCAAATGCTGTTTGTTTTTTTGCCAGAGTCTATCCTTTTTCAATATTACCGGATTTATATGAATTCGGACCGATGGACACATGTTTTGGGGGGGGGGGGTTCAACACTTACTATCACCTATTTCCTGGCTTTTGGAAAGATGCCTTTCATGCACATAAGGAACTGTTTCACCTGTATGGAAACTGAAATTACATCATGGTTCTCAAAACATGCATGCAGTTTCTTTTCTAACTTTCAAACTATTGGAGGCTGAGATTGGGCTCTTTGGTGTATGAGTCAATGACAGACAGAAACTTTGGGACTTGACCAAGAATCAGCCAAATCTAACATCAACCACGAAAGGACTCGAACCCTCAATCTTCTGATTCGAAGTCAGACGCCTTATCCATTAGGCCATGTGGTCCTGTGAGTAGGAAATACTGTTTTTTTTTTGCCAGAGTCTATCCTTTTTCAATATTACCGGATGTATATGAATTCGGACCGATGGGCACATGTTTGGGGGGGGGGGGGGGGGTTCAACACTTACTATCACCTATTTCCTGGCTTTTGGAAAGATGCCTTTCATGCACATAAGGAACTGTTTCACCTGTATGGAAACTGAAATTACATCATGGTTCTCAAAACATGCATGCAGTTTCTTTTCTAACTTTCAAACTATTGGAAGCTGAGATTGGGCTCTTCGGTGTATGAGTCAATGACAGACAGAAACTTTGGGACTTGACCAAAAATCTGCCAAATCAAACATCAACCACGAAGGGACTCGAGCCCTCAATCTTCTGATTCGAAGTCAGACGCCTTATCCATTAGGCCACGTGGTCCTGTGAGTAGCAAATCCTGTTTGTTTTTTGCCAGAGTCTATCCTTTTTCAATATTACTGGATTTATATGAATTCAGACCGGTGGGCACATGTTTTGGGGGGGGGGGGGGGTTCAACACTTACTATCAACTATTACCCCGGCTTTTGGAAAGATGCCTTTCATGCACATTTCTGTGGAAGAGGAACTGTTGCCCCTGTATGGAAACTGAAATTACATCATGGTTCTCAAAACATGCATGCAGTTTCTTTTCTAACTTTCAAACTATTGGAGGCTGAGATTGGGCTCTTTGGTGTATGAGTCAATGACAGACAGAAACTTTGGGACTTGACCAAGAATCAGCCAAATCGAACATCAACCACGAAGGGACTCGAACCCTCAATCTTCTGATTCGAAGTCAGACGCCTTATCCATTAGGCCACGTGGTCCTGTGAGTAGCAAATGTTTTTTTTTTTTTGCCAGAGTCTATCCTTTTTCAATATTACCGGATTTATATGAATTCGGACCGATGGGCACATGTTTGGGGGGGGGGGGGTTCAACACTTACTATCACCTATTTCCTGGCTTTTGGAAAGATGCCTTTCATGCACATAAGGAACTGTTTCACCTGTATGGAAACTGAAATTACATCATGGTTCTCAAAACATGCATGCAGTTTCTTTTCTAACTTTCAAACTATTGGAAGCTGAGATTTGGCTCTTCGGTGTATGAGTCAATGACAGACAGAAACTTTGGGACTTGACCAAGAATCAGCCAAATCGAACATCAACCACGAAGGGACTCGAACCCTCAATCTTCTGATTCGAAGTCAGACGCCTTATCCATTAGGACACGTGGTCCTGTGAGTAGCAAATGCTGTTTGTTTTTTTGCCAGAGTCTATTCATTTTCAATATTACCGGATTTATATGAATTCGGACCGACGGGCACATGTTTGGGGGGGGGGGGGGGGGGGGGGTTCAACACTTACTATCACCTATTTCCTGGCTTTTGGAAAGATGCCTTTCATGCACATAAGGAACTGTTTCACCTGTATGGAAACTGAAATTACATCATGGTTCTCAAAACATGCATGCAGTTTCTTTTCTAACTTTCAAACTATTGGAAGCTGAGATTGGGCTCTTCCGTGTATGAGTCAATGACAGACAGAAACTTTGGGACTTGACCAAGAATCAGCCAAATTGAACATCAACCACAAAGGGACTCGAACCCTCAATCTTCTGATTCAAAGTCAGACGCCTTATCCATTAGGCCACGTGGTCCTGTGAGTAGCAAATGCTGTTTGTTTTTTGCCAGAGTCTATCCTTTTTCAATATTACTGGATTTATATGAATTCAGACCGGTGGGCACATGTTTTGGGGGGGGTTCAACACTTACTATCAACTATTTCCCGGCTTTTGGAAAGATGCCTTTCATGCACATTTCTGTGGAAGAGGAACTGTTGCTCCTGTATGGAAACTGAAATTACATCATGGTTCTCAAAACATGCATGCAGTTTCTTTTCTAACTTTCAAACTATTGGAGGCTGAGATTGGGCTCTTTGGTGTATGAGTCAATGATAGACAGAAACTTTGGGACTTGACCAAGAATCAGCCAAATCTAACATCAACCACGAAAGGACTCGAACCCTCAATCTTCTGATTCGAAGTCAGACGCCTTATCCATTAGGCCACGTGGTCCTGTGAGTAGCAAAAGCTGTTTGTTTTTTGCCAGAGTCTATCCTTTTTCAATATTACTGGATTTATATGAATTCAGACCGGTGGGCACATGTTTTGGGGGGGGGTTCAACACTTACTATCAACTATTTCCCGGCTTTTGGAAAGATGCCTTTCATGCACATTTCTGTGGAAGAGGAACTGTTGCTCCTGTATGGCAACTTAAATTACATCATGGTTCTCAAGACATGCATGCAGTTTCTTTTCTAACTTTCAAACTATTGGAAGCTGAGATTGGGCTCTTCGGTGTATGAGTCAATGACAGACAGAAACTTTGGGACTTGACCAAGAATCAGCCAAATCGAACATCAACCACGAAGGGACTCGAACCCTCAATCTTCAGATTCAAAGTCAGACGCCTTATCCATTAGGCCACGTGGTCCTGTGAGTAGCAAATGCTGTTTGTTTTTTGCCAGAGTCTATCCTTTTTCAATATTACTGGATTTAAATGAATTCAGACCGGTGGGCACATGTTTTGGGGGGGGGGGGGGGGTTCAACACTTACTATCAACTATTACCCCGGCTTTTGGAAAGATGCCTTTCATGCATATTTCTGTGGAAGAGGAACTGTTGCTCCTGTATGGAAACTGAAATGACATCATGGTTCTCAAAACATGCACGCAGTTTCTTTTCTAACTTTCAAACTATTGGAAGCTGAGATTCGGCTCTTCGGTGTATGAGTCAATGACAGACAGAAGCTTTGGGACTTGACCAAGAATCAGCCAAGTCGAACATCAACCACGAAGGGACTCGAACCCTCAATCTTCTGATTCGAAGTCAGACACCTTATCCATTAGGCCACGTGGTCCTGTGAGTAGCAAATGCTGTTAGTTTTTTGCCAGAGTCTATCCTTTTTCAATATTACTGGATTTATATGAATTCAGACCGATGGGCACATGTTTTGGGGGGGGGGGGGGGGGGGGGGTTCAACACTTACTATCAACTATTTCCGGCTTTTGGAAAGATGGCTTTCATGCACATTTCTGTGGAAGAGGAACTGTTGCTCCTGTATGGAAACTGAAATTACATCATGGTTCTCAAAACATGCATGCAGTTTCCTTTCTAACTTTCAAACTATTGGAGGCTGAGATTGGGCTCTTTGGTGTATGAGTCAATGACAGACAGAAACTTTGGGACTTGACCAAGAATCAGCCAAATCGAACATCAACCACGAAGGGACTCGAACCCTCAATCTTCTGATTCGAAGTCAGACGCCTTATCCATTAGGCCACGTGGTCCTGTGAGTAGCAAATGCTGTTTGTTTTTTTGCCAGAGTCTATCCTTTTTCAATATCACCGGATGTATATGAATTCGGACCGATGGGCACATGTTTGGGGGGGGGGGGGGGTTCAACACTTACTATCACCTATTTCCTGGCTTTTGGAAAGATGCCTTTCATGCACATAAGGAACTGTTTCACCTGTATGGAAACTGAAATTACATCATGGTTCTCAAAACATGCATGCAGTTTCTTTTCTAACTTTCAAACTATTGGAAGCTGAGATATGAGTCAATGACAGACAGAAACTTTGGGACTTGACCAAGAATCAGCCAAATCGAACATCAACCACGAAGGGACTCGAACCCTCAATCTTCTGATTCGAAGTCAGACGCCTTATCCATTAGGCCACGTGGTCCTGTGAGTAGCAAATGCTGTTTGTTTTTTGCCAGAGTCTATCCTTTTTCAATATTACTGGATTTATATGAATTCAGACCGGTGGGCACATGTTTTGGGGGGGGGAATTCAACACTTACTATCAACTATTTCCCGGCTTTTGGAAAGATGCCTTTCATGCACATTTCTGTGGAAGAGGAACTGTTGCTCCTGTATCGAAACTGAAATTACATCATGGTTCTCAAAACATGCATGCAGTTTCTTTTCTAACTTTCAAACTATTGGAAGCTGAGATTCGGCTCTTCGGTGTATGAGTCAAGGACAGACAGAAGCTTTGGGACTTGACCAAGAATCAGCCAAATCGAACATCAACCACGAAGGGACTCGAACCCTCAATCTTCTGATTCGAAGTCAGACGCCATATCCATTAGGCCACGTGGACCTGTGAGTAGCAAACGCTGTTAGTTTTTTGCCAGAGTCTATCCTTTTTCAATATTACTGGATTTATATGAATTCAGACCGAAGGGCACATGTTTTAGGGGGGGGGGGGGTTCAACACTTACTATCACCTATTTCCCGGCTTTTAGAAAGATGCTTTTCATGCACATTTCTGTGGAAGAGGAACTGTTGCTCCTGTATGGCAACTTAAATTACATCATGGTTCTCAAGACATGCATGCAGTTTCTTTTCTAACTTTCAAACTATTGGAGGCTGAGATTGGGCTCTTTGGTGTATGAGTCAATGACAGACAGAAACTTTGGGACTTGACCAAGAATCAGCCAAATCTAACATCAACCACGAAAGGACTCAAACCCTCAATCTTCTGATTCGAAGTCAGACGCCTTATCCATTAGGCCATGTGGTCCTGTGAGTAGCAAATGCTGTTTTTTTTTGCCAGAGTCTATCCTTTTTCAATATTACTGGATTTATATGAATTCAGACCGGTGGGCACATGTTTGGGGGGGGGTTCAACACTTACTATCAACTATTACCCCGGCTTTTGGAAAGATGCCTTTCATGCACATTTCCGTGGAAGAGGAACTGTTGCTCCTGTATGGAAACTGAAATTACATCATGGTTCTCAAAACATGCATGCAGTTTCTTTTCTAACTTTCAAACTATTGGAGGCTGAGATTGGGCTCTTTGGTGTATGAGTCAATGACAGACAGAAACTTTGGGACTTGACCAAGAATCAGCCAAATTGAACATCAACCACAAGGAGACTCGAACCCTCAATCTTCTGATTCAAAGTCAGACGCCTTATCCATTAGGCCACGTGGTCCTGTGAGTAGCAAATGCTGTTTGTTTTTTGCCAGAGTCTATCCTTTTTCAATATTACTGGATTTATATGAATTCAGACCGGTGGGCACATGTTTTGGGGGGGGGGGGGGGGTTCAACACTTACTATCAACTATTTCCCGGCTTTTGGAAAGATGCCTTTCATGCACATTTCTGTGGAAGAGGAACTGTTGCTCCTGTATGGAAACTGAAATTACATCATGGTTCTCAAAACATGCATGCAGTTTCTTTTCTAACTTTCAAACTATTGGAGGCTGAGATTGGGCTCTTTGGTGTATAAGTCAATGACAGACAGAAACTTTGGGACTTGACCAAGAATCAGCCAAATCGAACATCAACCACGAAGGGACTCGAACCATCAATCTTCTGATTCGAAGTCAGACGCCTTATCCATCAGGCAACGTGGTCCTGTGAGTAGCAAATGCTGTTTTTTTTTTGCCAGAGTCTATCCTTTTTCAATATTACCGGATTTATATGAATTCGGACCGATGGGCACATGTTTTGGGGGGGGGGGGGGTTCAACACTCACTATCACCTATTTCCTGGCTTTTGGAAAGATGCCTTTCATGCACATAAGGAACTGTTTCACCTGTATGGAAACTGAAATTACATCATGGTTCTCAAAACATGCATGCAGTTTCTTTTCTAACTTTCAAACTATTGGAAGCTGAGATTGGGCTCTTCGGTGTATGAGTCAATGACAGACAGAAACTTTGGGACTTGACCAAGAATCAGCCAAATCGAACATCAACCACAAAGGGACTCGATACCCTCAATCTTCTGATTCGAAGTCAGACACCTTATCCATTAGGCCACGTGGTCCTGTGAGTAGCAAATGCTGTTTGTTTTTTGCCAGAGTCTATCCTTTTTTAATATTACTGGATTTATATGAATTCAGACCGGTGGGCACATGTTTTGGGGGGGGTTCAACACTTACTATCAACTATTTCCCGGCTTTTGGAAAGATGCCTTTCATGCACATTTCTGTGGAAGAGGAACTGTTGCTCCTGTATGGAAACTGAAATTACATCATGGTTCTCAAAACATGCATGCTGTTTCTTTTCTAACTTTCAAACTATTGGAGGCTGATATTGGGCTCTTTGGTGTATGAGTCAATGACAGACAGAAACTTTGGGACTTGACCAAGAATCAGCCAAATCGAACATCAACCATGAAGGGACTCGAACCCTCAATCTTCTGATTCGAAGTCAGACGCCTTATCCATTAGGCCACGTGGTCCTGTGAGTAGCAAATGCTGTTTGTTTTTTTGCCAGAGTCTATCCTTTTTCAATATTACCGGATTTATATGAATTCGGACCGATGGGCACATGTTTGGGGGGGGGGGGGGGGGGGGGGGTTCAACACTTACTATCACCTATTTCCTGGCTTTTGGAAAGATGCCTTTCATGCACATAAGGAACTGTTTCACCTGTATGGAAACTGAAATTACATCATGGTTCTCAAAACATGCATGCAGTTTCTTTTCTAACTTTCAAACTATTGGAAGCTGAGATATGAGTCAATGACAGAAAGAAACTTTGGGACTTGACCAAGAATCAGCCAAATCGAACATCAACCACGAAGGGACTCGAACCCTCAATCTTCTGATTCGAAGTCAGACGCCTTATCCATTAGGCCACGTGGTCCTGTGAGTAGCAAATGCTGTTTGTTTTTTGCCAGAGTCTATCCTTTTTCAATATTACTGGATTTATATGAATTCAGACCGGTGGGCACATGTTTGGGGGGGGGGGGGGGAATTCAACACTTACTATCAACTATTTCCCGGCTTTTGGAAAGATGCCTTTCATGCACATAAGGAACTGTTTCACCTGTATGGAAACTGAAATTACATCATGGTTCTCAAAACATGCATGGAGTTTCTTTTCTAACTTTCAAACTATTGGAAGCTGAGATTGGGCTCTTCGGTGTATGAGTCAATGACAGACAGAAACTTTGGGACTTGACCAAGAATCAGCCAAATCGAACATCAACCACGAAGGGACTCGAACCCTCAATCTTCTGATTCGAAGTCAGACGCCTTATCCATTAGGCCACGTGGTCCTGTGAGTAGCAAATGCTGTTTGTTTTTTGCCAGAGTCTATCCTTTTTCAATATTACTGGATTTATATGAATTCAGACCGGTGGGCACATGTTTTGGGGGGGGGGGGGGGTTCAACACTTACTATCAACTATTTCCCGGCTTTTGGAAAGATGCCTTTCATGCACATTTCTGTGGAAGAGGAACTGTTGCTCCTGTATGGAAACTGAAATTACATCATGGTTCTCAAAACATGCATGCAGTTTCTTTTCTAAATTTCAAACTATTGGAGGCTGAGATTGGGCTCTTTGGTGTATGAGTCAATGACAGACAGAAACTTTGGGACTTGACCAAGAATCAGCCAAATCGAACATCAACCACAAAGGGACTCAAACCCTCAATCTTCTGATTCGAAGTCAGACGCCTTATCCATTAGGCCACGTGGTCCTGTGAGTAGCAAATGCTGTTTGTTTTTTGCCAGAGTCTATCCTTTTTCAATATTACTGGATTTATATGAATTCAGACCGATGGGCACATGTTTGGGGGGGGGGGGGGGGGGGGGGGGGGTTCAACACTTACTATCACCTATTTCCTGGCTTTTGGAAAGATGCCTTTCATGCACATAAGGAACTGTTTCACCTGTATGGAAACTGAAATTACATCATGGTTCTCAAAACATGCATGCAGTTTCTTTTCTAACTTTCAAACTATTGGAAGCTGAGATATGAGTCAATGACAGAAAGAAACTTTGGGACTTGACCAAGAATCAGCCAAATCGAACATCAACCACGAAGGGACTCGAACCCTCAATCTTCTGATTCGAAGTCAGACGCCTTATCCATTAGGCCACGTGGTCCTGTGAGTAGCAAATGCTGTTTGTTTTTTGCCAGAGTCTATCCTTTTTCAATATTACTGGATTTATATGAATTCAGACCGGTGGGCACATGTTTGGGGGGGGGGGGGAATTCAACACTTACTATCAACTATTTCCCGGCTTTTGGAAAGATGCCTTTCATGCACATAAGGAACTGTTTCACCTGTATGGAAACTGAAATTACATCATGGTTCTCAAAACATGCATGGAGTTTCTTTTCTAACTTTCAAACTATTGGAAGCTGAGATTGGGCTCTTCGGTGTATGAGTCAATGACAGACAGAAACTTTGGGACTTGACCAAGAATCAGCCAAATCGAACATCAACCACGAAGGGACTCGAACCCTCAATCTTCTGATTCGAAGTCAGACGCCTTATCCATTAGGCCACGTGGTCCTGTGAGTAGCAAATGCTGTTTGTTTTTTGCCAGAGTCTATCCTTTTTCAATATTACTGGATTTATATGAATTCAGACCGGTGGGCACATGTTTTGGGGGGGGGGGGGGGGGTTCAACACTTACTATCAACTATTTCCCGGCTTTTGGAAAGATGCCTTTCATGCACATTTCTGTGGAAGAGGAACTGTTGCTCCTGTATGGAAACTGAAATTACATCATGGTTCTCAAAACATGCATGC
Source organism: Notolepis coatsorum (assembly GCF_963971535.1). Classification (NCBI taxonomy): domain Eukaryota; kingdom Metazoa; phylum Chordata; class Actinopteri; order Aulopiformes; family Paralepididae; genus Notolepis; species Notolepis coatsorum. The sequence goes on along the minus strand of NC_140168.1, from coordinate 144,164,907 downwards.
AGTTTCTTTTCTAAATTTCAAACTATTGGAGGCTGAGATTGGGCTCTTTGGTGTATGAGTCAATGACAGACAGAAACTTTGGGACTTGACCAAGAATCAGCCAAATCAAACATCAACCACAAAGGGACTCAAACCCTCAATCTTCTGATTCGAAGTCAGACACCTTATCCATTAGGCCACGTGGTCCTGTGAGTAGCAAATGCTGTTTGTTTTTTGCCAGAGTCTATCCTTTTTCAATATTACTGGATTTATATGAATTCAGACCGGTGGGCACATGTTTGGGGGGGGGGGAATTCAACACTTACTATCAACTATTTCCCGGCTTTTGGAAAGATGCCTTTCATGCACATAAGGAACTGTTTCACCTGTATGGAAACTGAAATTACATCATGGTTCTCAAAACATGCATGGAGTTACTTTTCTAACTTTCAAACTATTGGAAGCTGAGATTGGGCTCTTCGGTGTATGAGTCAATGACAGACAGAAACTTTGGGACTTGACCAAGAATCAGCCAAATCGAACATCAACCACGAAGGGACTCGAACCCTCAATCTTCTGATTCGAAGTCAGACGCCTTATCCATTAGGCCACGTGGTCCTGTGAGTAGCAAATGCTGTTTGTTTTTTGCCAGAGTCTATCCTTTTTCAATATTACTGGATTTATATGAATTCAGACCGGTGGGCACATGTTTTGGGGGGGGGGGGGGGGTTCAACACTTACTATCAACTATTTCCCGGCTTTTGGAAAGATGCCTTTCATGCACATTTCTGTGGAAGAGGAACTGTTGCTCCTGTATGGAAACTGAAATTACATCATGGTTCTCAAAACATGCATGCAGTTTCTTTTCTAAATTTCAAACTATTGGAGGCTGAGATTGGGCTCTTTGGTGTATGAGTCAATGACAGACAGAAACTTTGGGACTTGACCAAGAATCAGCCAAATCGAACATCAACCACAAAGGGACTCAAACCCTCAATCTTCTGATTCGAAGTCAGACGCCTTATCCATTAGGCCACGTGGTCCTGTGAGTAGCAAATGCTGTTTGTTTTTTGCCAGAGTCTATCCTTTTTCAATATTACTGGATTTATATGAATTCAGACCGATGGGCACATGTTTGGGGGGGGGGGGGGGGGGGGGGGGGGTTCAACACTTACTATCACCTATTTCCTGGCTTTTGGAAAGATGCCTTTCATGCACATAAGGAACTGTTTCACCTGTATGGAAACTGAAATTACATCATGGTTCTCAAAACATGCATGCAGTTTCTTTTCTAACTTTCAAACTATTGGAAGCTGAGATATGAGTCAATGACAGAAAGAAACTTTGGGACTTGACCAAGAATCAGCCAAATCGAACATCAACCACGAAGGGACTCGAACCCTCAATCTTCTGATTCGAAGTCAGACGCCTTATCCATTAGGCCACGTGGTCCTGTGAGTAGCAAATGCTGTTTGTTTTTTGCCAGAGTCTATCCTTTTTCAATATTACTGGATTTATATGAATTCAGACCGGTGGGCACATGTTTGGGGGGGGGGGGGAATTCAACACTTACTATCAACTATTTCCCGGCTTTTGGAAAGATGCCTTTCATGCACATAAGGAACTGTTTCACCTGTATGGAAACTGAAATTACATCATGGTTCTCAAAACATGCATGGAGTTTCTTTTCTAACTTTCAAACTATTGGAAGCTGAGATTGGGCTCTTCGGTGTATGAGTCAATGACAGACAGAAACTTTGGGACTTGACCAAGAATCAGCCAAATCGAACATCAACCACGAAGGGACTCGAACCCTCAATCTTCTGATTCGAAGTCAGACGCCTTATCCATTAGGCCACGTGGTCCTGTGAGTAGCAAATGCTGTTTGTTTTTTGCCAGAGTCTATCCTTTTTCAATATTACTGGATTTATATGAATTCAGACCGGTGGGCACATGTTTTGGGGGGGGGGGGGGGGGGGGTTCAACACTTACTATCAACTATTTCCCGGCTTTTGGAAAGATGCCTTTCATGCACATTTCTGTGGAAGAGGAACTGTTGCTCCTGTATGGAAACTGAAATTACATCATGGTTCTCAAAACATGCATGCAGTTTCTTTTCTAAATTTCAAACTATTGGAGGCTGAGATTGGGCTCTTTGGTGTATGAGTCAATGACAGACAGAAACTTTGGGACTTGACCAAGAATCAGCCAAATCAAACATCAACCACAAAGGGACTCAAACCCTCAATCTTCTGATTCGAAGTCAGACACCTTATCCATTAGGCCACGTGGTCCTGTGAGTAGCAAATGCTGTTTGTTTTTTGCCAGAGTCTATCCTTTTTCAATATTACTGGATTTATATGAATTCAGACCGGTGGGCACATGTTTGGGGGGGGGGGAATTCAACACTTACTATCAACTATTTCCCGGCTTTTGGAAAGATGCCTTTCATGCACATAAGGAACTGTTTCACCTGTATGGAAACTGAAATTACATCATGGTTCTCAAAACATGCATGGAGTTACTTTTCTAACTTTCAAACTATTGGAAGCTGAGATTGGGCTCTTCGGTGTATGAGTCAATGACAGACAGAAACTTTGGGACTTGACCAAGAATCAGCCAAATCGAACATCAACCACGAAGGGACTCGAACCCTCAATCTTCTGATTCGAAGTCAGACGCCTTATCCATTAGGCCACGTGGTCCTGTGAGTAGCAAATGCTGTTTGTTTTTTGCCAGAGTCTATCCTTTTTCAATATTACTGGATTTATATGAATTCAGACCGGTGGGCACATGTTTTGGGGGGGGGGGGGGGGGGGTTCAACACTTACTATCAACTATTTCCCGGCTTTTGGAAAGATGCCTTTCATGCACATTTCTGTGGAAGAGGAACTGTTGCTCCTGTATGGAAACTGAAATTACATCATGGTTCTCAAAACATGCATGCAGTTTCTTTTCTAAATTTCAAACTATTGGAGGCTGAGATTGGGCTCTTTGGTGTATGTGTCAATGACAGACAGAAACTTTGGGACTTGACCAAGAATCAGCCAAATCGAACATCAACCACGAAGGGACTCGAACCCTCAATCTTCTGATTCGAAGTCAGACGCCTTATCCATTAGGCCACGTGGTCCTGTGAGTAGCAAATGCTGTTTGTTTTTTTGCCAGAGTCTATCCTTTTTCAATATTACCGGATTTATATGAATTCGGACCGATGGGCACATGTTTTGGGGGGGGGGGGTTCAACACTCACTATCACCTATTTCCTGGCTTTTGGAAAGATGCCTTTCATGCACATAAGGAACTGTTTCACCTGTATGGAAACTGAAATTACATCATGGTTCTCAAAACATGCATGCAGTTTCTTTTCTAACTTTCAAACTATTGGAAGCTGAGATTGGGCTCTTCGGTGTATGAGTCAATGACAGACAGAAACTTTGGGACTTGACCAAGAATCAGCCAAATCGAACATCAACCACAAAGGGACTCAAACCCTCAATCTTCTGATTCGAAGTCAGACACCTTATCCATTAGGCCACGTGGTCCTGTGAGTAGCAAATGCTGTTTGTTTTTTGCCAGAGTCTATCCTTTTTCAATATTACTGGATTTATATGAATTCAGACCGGTGGGCACATGTTTTGGGGGGGGGGGGGGGGGGTTCAACACTTACTATCAACTATTTCCCGGCTTTTGGAAAGATGCCTTTCATGCACATTTCTGTGGAAGAGGAACTGTTGCTCCTGTATGGAAACTGAAATTACATCATGGTTCTCAAAACATGCATGCAGTTTCTTTTCTAAATTTCAAACTATTGGAGGCTGAGATTGGGCTCTTTGGTGTATGTGTCAATGACAGACAGAAACTTTGGGACTTGACCAAGAATCAGCCAAATCGAACATCAACCACGAAGGGACTCGAACCCTCAATCTTCTGATTCGAAGTCAGACGCCTTATCCATTAGGCCACGTGGTCCTGTGAGTAGCAAATGCTGTTTGTTTTTTTGCCAGAGTCTATCCTTTTTCAATATTACCGGATTTATATGAATTCGGACCGATGGGCACATGTTTTGGGGGGGGGGGGTTCAACACTCACTATCACCTATTTCCTGGCTTTTGGAAAGATGCCTTTCATGCACATAAGGAACTGTTTCACCTGTATGGAAACTGAAATTACATCATGGTTCTCAAAACATGCATGCAGTTTCTTTTCTAACTTTCAAACTATTGGAAGCTGAGATTGGGCTCTTCGGTGTATGAGTCAATGACAGACAGAAACTTTGTGACTTGACCAAGAATGAGCCAAATCGAACATCAACCACAAAGGGACTCAAACCCTCAATCTTCTGATTCGAAGTCAGACACCTTATCCATTAGGCCACGTGGTCCTGTGAGTAGCAAATGCTGTTTGTTTTTTGCCAGAGTCTATCCTTTTTCAATATTACTGGATTTATATGAATTCAGACCGGTGGGCACATGTTTGGGGGGGGGGGGGAATTCAACACTTACTATCAACTATTTCCCGGCTTTTGGAAAGATGCCTTTCATGCACATAAGGAACTGTTTCACCTGTATGGAAACTGAAATTACATCATGGTTCTCAAAACATGCATGGAGTTTCTTTTCTAACTTTCAAACTATTGGAAGCTGAGATTGGGCTCTTCGGTGTATGAGTCAATGACAGACAGAAACTTTGGGACTTGACCAAGAATCAGCCAAATCGAACATCAACCACGAAGGGACTCGAACCCTCAATCTTCTGATTCAAAGTCAGACGCCTTATCCATTAGGCCACGTGGTCCTGTGAGTAGCAAATGCTGTTTGTTTTTTGCCAGAGTCTATCCTTTTTCAATATTACTGAATTTATATGAATTCAGACCGGTGGGCACATGTTTTGGGGGGGGGGGGGGGGGGTTCAACACTTACTATCAACTATTTCCCGGCTTTTGGAAAGATGCCTTTCATGCACATTTCTGTGGAAGAGGAACTGTTGCTCCTGTATGGAAACTGAAATTACATCATGGTTCTCAAAACATGCATGCAGTTTCTTTTCTAAATTTCAAACTATTGGAGGCTGAGATTGGGCTCTTTGGTGTATGAGTCAATGACAGACAGAAACTTTGGGACTTGACCAAGAATCAGCCAAATCGAACATCAACCACAAAGGGACTCAAACCCTCAATCTTCTGATTCGAAGTCAGACGCCTTATCCATTAGGCCACGTGGTCCTGTGAGTAGCAAATGCTGTTTGTTTTTTGCCAGAGTCTATCCTTTTTCAATATTACTGGATTTATATGAATTCAGACCGGTGGGCACATGTTTGGGGGGGGGGGGAATTCAACACTTACTATCAACTATTTCCCGGCTTTTGGAAAGATGCCTTTCATGCACATAAGGAACTGTTTCACCTGTATGGAAACTGAAATTACATCATGGTTCTCAAAACATGCATGGAGTTTCTTTTCTAACTTTCAAACTATTGGAAGCTGAGATTGGGCTCTTCGGTGTATGAGTCAATGACAGACAGAAACTTTGGGACTTGACCAAGAATCAGCCAAATCGAACATCAACCACGAAGGGACTCGAACCCTCAATCTTCTGATTCGAAGTCAGACGCCTTATCCATTAGGCCACGTGGTCCTGTGAGTAGCAAATGCTGTTTGTTTTTTGCCAGAGTCTATCCTTTTTCAATATTACTGGATTTATATGAATTCAGACCGGTGGGCACATGTTTTGGGGGGGGGGGGGGGTTCAACACTTACTATCAACTATTTCCCGGCTTTTGGAAAGATGCCTTTCATGCACATTTCTGTGGAAGAGGAACTGTTGCTCCTGTATGGAAACTGAAATTACATCATGGTTCTCAAAACATGCATGCAGTTTCTTTTCTAAATTTCAAACTATTGGAGGCTGAGATTGGGCTCTTTGGTGTATGAGTCAATGACAGACAGAAACTTTGGGACTTGACCAAGAATCAGCCAAATCGAACATCAACCACGAAGGGACTCGAACCCTCAATCTTCTGATTCGAAGTCAGACGCCTTATCCATTAGGCCACGTGGTCCTGTGAGTAGCAAATGCTGTTTGTTTTTTTGCCAGAGTCTATCCTTTTTCAATATTACCGGATTTATATGAATTCGGACCGATGGGCACATGTTTGGGGGGGGGGGGGGGGTTCAACACTTACTATCAACTATTTCCCGGCTTTTGGAAAGATGGCTTTCATGCACATTTCTGTGGAAGAGGAACTGTTGCTCCTGTATGGAAACTGAAATTACATCATGGTTCTCAAAACATGCATGCAGTTTCTTTTCTAACTTTCAAACTATTGGAGGCTGAGATTGGGCTCTTTGGTGTATGAGTCAATGACAGACAGAAACTTTGGGACTTGACCAAGAATCAGCCAAATCGAACATCAACCACGAAGGGACTCGAACCATCAATCTTCTGATTCGAAGTCAGACGCCTTATCCATTAGGCCACGTGGTCCTGTGAGTAGCAAATGCTGTTTGTTTTTTTGCCAGAGTGTATCCTTTTTCAATATTACCGGATTTATATGAATTCGGACCGATGGGCACATGTTTGGGGGGGGGGGGGGGGGGGGGGGGGGTTCAACACTTACTATCACCTATTTCCTGGCTTTTGGAAAGATGCCTTTCATGCACATAAGGAACTGTTTCACCTGTATGGAAACTGAAATTACATCATGGTTCTCAAAACATGCATGCAGTTTCTTTTCTAACTTTCAAACTATTGGAAGCTGAGATATGAGTCAATGACAGACAGAAACTTTGGGACTTGACCAAGAATCAGCCAAATCGAACATCAACCACGAAGGGACTCGAACCCTCAATCTTCTGATTCGAAGTCAGACGCCTTATCCATTAGGCCACGTGGACCTGTGAGTAGCAAATGCTGTTAGTTTTTTGCCAGAGTCTATCCTTTTTCAATATTACTGGATTTATATGAATTCAGACCGGTGGGCACATGTTTGGGGGGGGGGGTTCAACACTTACTATCAACTATTACCCCGGCTTTTGGAAAGATGCCTTTCATGCACATTTCTGTGGAAGAGGAACTGTTGCTCCTGTATGGAAACTGAAATTACATCATGGTTCTCAAAACATGCATGCAGTTTCTTTTCTAACTTTCAAACTATTGGAGGCTGAGATTGGGCTCTTTGGTGTATGAGTCAATGACAGACAGAAACTTTGGGACTTGACCAAGAATCAGCCAAATCTAACATCAACCACGAAAGGACTCAAACCCTCAATCTTCTGATTCGAAGTCAGACGCCTTATCCATTAGGCCATGTGGTCCTGTGAGTAGCAAATGCTGTTTTTTTTGCCAGAGTCTATCCTTTTTCAATATTACTGGATTTATATGAATTCAGACCGGTGGGCACATGTTTGGGGGGGGGGGTTCAACACTTACTATCAACTATTACCCCGGCTTTTGGAAAGATGCCTTTCATGCACATTTCTGTGGAAGAGGAACTGTTGCTCCTGTATGGAAACTGAAATTACATCATGGTTCTCAAAACATGCATGCAGTTTCTTTTCTAACTTTCAAACTATTGGAAGCTGAGATTGGGCTCTTCGGTGTATGAGTCAATGACAGACAGAAACTTTGGGACTTTACCAAGAATCAGCCAAATCGAACATCAACCACGAAGGGACTCGAACCCTCAATCTTCTGATTCGAAGTCAGACGCCTTATCCATTAGGCCACGTGTTCCTGTGAGTAGCAAATGCTGTTTGTTTTTTGCCAGAGTCTATCCTTTTTCAATATTACTGGATTTATATGAATTCAGACCGGTGGGCACATGTTTTGGGGGGGGGGGGGTTCAACACTTACTATCAACTATTTCCCGACTTTTGGAAAGATGCCTTTCATGCACATTTCTGTGGAAGAGGAACTGTTGCTCCTGTATGGAAACTGAAATTACATCATGGTTCTCAAAACATGCATGCAGTTTCTTTTCTAACTTTCAAACTATTGGAGGCTGAGATTGGGCTCTTTGGTGTATGAGTCAATGACAGACAGAAACTTTGGGACTTGACCAAGAATCAGCCAAATTGAACATCAACCACAAGGAGACTCGAACCCTCAAACTTCTGATTCAAAGTCAGACGCCTTATCCATTAGGCCACGTGGTCCTGTGAGTAGCAAATGCTGTTTTTTTTTTTCCAGAGTCTATCCTTTTTCAATATTACTGGATTTATATGAATTCAGACCGGTGGGCACATGTTTTGGGGGGGGGGGGGGGGGGTTCAACACTTACTATCAACTATTTCCCGGCTTTTGGAAAGATGCCTTTCATGCACATTTCTGTGGAAGAGGAACTGTTGCTCCTGTATGGAAACTGAAATTACATCATGGTTCTCAAAACATGCATGCAGTTTCTTTTCTAACTTTCAAACTATTGGAGGCTGAGATTGGGCTCTTTGGTGTATAAGTCAATGACAGACAGAAACTTTGGGACTTGACCAAGAATCAGCCAAATCTAACATCAACCACGAAAGGACTCAAACCCTCAATCTTCTGATTCGAAGTCAGACGCCTTATCCATTAGGCCATGTGGTCCTGTGAGTAGCAAATGCTGTTTTTTTTTGCCAGAGTCTATCCTTTTTCAATATTACTGGATTTATATGAATTCAGACCGGTGGGCACATGTTTGGGGGGGGGGGTTCAACACTTACTATCAACTATTACCCCGGCTTTTGGAAAGATGCCTTTCATGCACATTTCTGTGGAAGAGGAACTGTTGCTCCTGTATGGAAACTGAAATTACATCATGGTTCTCAAAACATGCATGCAGTTTCTTTTCTAACTTTCAAACTATTGGAAGCTGAGATTCGGCTCTTCGGTGTATGAGTCAATGACAGACAGAAGCTTTGGGACTTGACCAAGAATCAGCCAAATCGAACATCAACCACAAAGGGACTCGAACCCTCAATCTTCTGATTCGAAGTCAGACGCCTTATCCGCTTATCCATTAGGCCACGTGGTCCTGTGAGTAGCAAATGCTGTTTGTTTTTTTGCCAGAGTCTATCCTTTTTCAATATTACCGGATTTATATGAATTCGGACCGATGGGCACATGTTTGGGGGGGGGCGGGGGGTTCAACACTTACTATCACCTATTTCCTGGCTTTTGGAAAGATGCCTTTCATGCACATAAGGAACTGTTTCACCTGTATGGAAACTGAAATTACATCATGGTTCTCAAAACATGCATGCAGTTTCTTTTCTAACTTTCAAACTATTGGAAGCTGAGATTGGGCTCTTCGGTGTATGAGTCAATGACAGACAGAAACTTTGGGACTTTACCAAGAATCAGCCAAATCAAACATCAACCACGAAGGGACTCGAACCCTCAATCTTCTGATTCGAAGTCAGACGCCTTATCCATTAGGCCACGTGTTCCTGTGAGTAGCAAATGCTGTTTGTTTTTTGCCAGAGTCTATCCTTTTTCAATATTACTGGATTTATATGAATTCAGACCGGTGGGCACATGTTTTGGGGGGGGGGGGTTCAACACTTACTATCAACTATTTCCCGACTTTTGGAAAGATGCCTTTCATGCACATTTCTGTGGAAGAGGAACTGTTGCTCCTGTATGGAAACTGAAATTACATCATGGTTCTCAAAACATGCATGCAGTTTCTTTTCTAACTTTCAAACTATTGGAGGCTGAGATTGGGCTCTTTGGTGTATGAGTCAATGACAGACAGAAACTTTGGGACTTGACCAAGAATCAGCCAAATCGAACATCAACCACGAAGGGACTCGAACCCTCAATCTTCTGATTCGAAGTCAGACGCCTTATCCATTAGGCCACGTGGTCCTGTGAGTAGCAAATGCTGTTTGTTTTTTTGCCAGAGTCTATCCTTTTTCAATATTACCGGATTTATATGAATTCGGACCGATGGGCACATGTTTGGGGGGGGGGGGGGGGGGGGGGGGGGTTCAACACTTACTATCACCTATTTCCTGGCTTTTGGAAAGATGCCTTTCATGCACATAAGGAACTGTTTCACCTCTATGGAAACTGAAATTACATCATGGTTCTCAAAACATGCATGCAGTTTCTTTTCTAACTTTCAAACTATTGGAAGCTGAGATATGAGTCAATGACAGAAAGAAACTTTGGGACTTGACCAAGAATCAGCCAAATCGAACATCAACCACGAAGGGACTCGAACCCTCAATCTTCTGATTCGAAGTCAGACGCCTTATCCATTAGGCCACGTGGTCCTGTGAGTAGCAAATGCTGTTTGTTTTTTGCCAGAGTCTATCCTTTTTCAATATTACCGGATTTATATGAATTCGGACCGATGGGCACATGTTTGGGGGGGGGGGGGGTTCAACACTTACTATCAACTATTTCCCGGCTTTTGGAAAGATGGCTTTCATGCACATTTCTGTGGAAGAGGAACTGTTGCTCCTGTATGGAAACTGAAATTACATCATGGTTCTCAAAACATGCATGCAGTTTCTTTTCTAACTTTCAAACTATTGGAAGCTGAGATATGAGTCAATGACAGACAGAAACTTTGGGACTTGACCAAGAATCAGCCAAATCGAACATCAACCACGAAGGGACTCGAACCCTCAATCTTCTGATTCGAAGTCAGACGCCTTATCCATTAGGCCACGTGGTCCTGTGAGTAGCAAATGCTGTTTGTTTTTTGCCAGAGTCTATCCTTTTTCAATATTACTGGATTTATATGAATTCAGACCGGTGGGCACATGTTTTGGGGGGGGGAATTCAACACTTACTATCAACTATTTCCCGGCTTTTGGAAAGATGCCTTTCATGCACATTTCTGTGGAAGAGGAACTGTTGCTCCTGTATCGAAACTGAAATTACATCATGGTTCTCAAAACATGCATGCAGTTTCTTTTCTAACTTTCAAACTATTGGAAGCTGAGAATCGGCTCTTCGGTGTATGAGTCAATGACAGACAGAAGCTTTGGGACTTGACCAAGAATCAGCCAAATCGAACATCAACCACGAAGGGACTCGAACCCTCAATCTTCTGATTCGAAGTCAGACGCCTTATCCATTAGGCCACGTGGACCTGTGAGTAGCAAACGCTGTTAGTTTTTTGCCAGAGTCTATCCTTTTTCAATATTACTGGATTTATATGAATTCAGACCGGTGGGCACATGTTTGGGGGGGGGGGTTCAACACTTACTATCAACTATTACCCCGGCTTTTGGAAAGATGCCTTTCATGCACATTTCTGTGGAAGAGGAACTGTTGCTCCTGTATGGAAACTGAAATTACATCATGGTTCTCAAAACATGCATGCAGTTTCTTTTTTAACTTTCAAACTATTGGAAGCTGAGATTCGGCTCTTCGGTGTATGAGTCAATGACAGACAGAAGCTTTGGGACTTGACCAATAATCAGCCAAATCGAACATCAACCATGAAGGGAGACGAACACTCAAACTTCTGATTCGAAGTCAGACGCCTTATCCATTAGGCCACGTGGTCCTGTGAGTAGCAAATGCTGTTTGTTTTTTGCCAGAGTCTATCCTTTTTCAATATTACTGGATTTATATGAATTCAGACCGGTGGGCACATGTTTTGGGGGGGGGAATTCAACACTTACTATCAACTATTTCCCGGCTTTTGGAAAGATGCCTTTCATGCACATAAGGAACTGTTTCACCTGTATGGAAACTGAAATTACATCATGGTTCTCAAAACATGCATGCAGTTTCTTTTCTAACTTTCAAACTATTGGAAGCTGAGATTGGGCTCTTCGGTGTATGAGTCAATGACAGACAGAAACTTTGGGACTTGACCAAGAATCAGCCAAATCGAACATCAACCACAAAGGGACTCGAACCCTCAATCTTCTGATTCGAAGTCAGACACCTTATCCATTAGGCCACGTGGTCCTGTGAGTAGCAAATGCTGTTTGTTTTTTGCCAGAGTCTATCCTTTTTCAATATTACTGGATTTATATGAACTCAGACCGGTGGGCACATGTTTTGGGGGGGGGGGGGGGTTCAACACTTACTATCAACTATTTCCCGGCTTTTGGAAAGATGCCTTTCATGCACATTTCTGTGGAAGAGGAACTGTTGCTCCTGTATGGAAACTGAAATTACATCATGGTTCTCAAAACATGCATGCAGTTTCTTTTCTAACTTTCAAACTATTGGAGGCTGATATTGGGCTCTTTGGTGTATGAGTCAATGACAGACAGAAACTTTGGGACTTGACCAAGAATCAGCCAAATCGAACATCAACCACGAAGGGACTCGAACCCTCAATCTTCTGATTCGAAGTCAGACGCCTTATCCATTAGGCCACGTGGTCCTGTGAGTAGCAAATGCTGTTTGTTTTTTGCCAGAGTCTATCCTTTTTCAATATTACTGGATTTATATGAATTCAGACCGGTGGGCACATGTTTTGGGGGGGGGAATTCAACACTTACTATCAACTATTTCCCGGCTTTTGGAAAGATGCCTTTCATGCACATTTCTGTGGAAGAGGAACTGTTGCTCCTGTATCGAAACTGAAATTACATCATGGTTCTCAAAACATGCATGCAGTTTCTTTTCTAACTTTCAAACTATTGGAAGCTGAGAATCGGCTCTTCGGTGTATGAGTCAATGACAGACAGAAGCTTTGGGACTTGACCAAGAATCAGCCAAATCGAACATCAACCACGAAGGGACTCGAACCCTCAATCTTTTGATTCGAAGTCAGACGCCTTATCCATTAGGCCACGTGGACCTGTGAGTAGCAAACACTGTTAGTTTTTTGCCAGAGTCTATCCTTTTTCAATATTACTGGATTTATATGAATTCAGACCGGTGGGCACATGTTTGGGGGGGGGGGGTTCAACACTTACTATCAACTATTACCCCGGCTTTTGGAAAGATGCCTTTCATGCACATTTCTGTGGAAGAGGAACTGTTGCTCCTGTATGGAAACTGAAATTACATCATGGTTCTCAAAACATGCATGCAGTTTCTTTTCTAACTTTCAAACTATTGGAGGCTGAGATTGGGCTCTTTGGTGTATGAGTCAATGACAGACAGAAACTTTGGGACTTGACCAAGAATCAGCCAAATCTAACATCAACCACGAAAGGACTCAAACCCTCAATCTTCTGATTCGAAGTCAGACGCCTTATCCATTAGGCCATGTGGTCCTGTGAGTAGCAAATGCTGTTTTTTTTTGCCAGAGTCTATCCTTTTTCAATATTACTGGATTTATATGAATTCAGACCGGTGGGCACATGTTTGGGGGGGGGGGTTCAACACTTACTATCAACTATTACCCAGGCTTTTGGAAAGATGCCTTTCATGCACATTTCTGTGGAAGAGGAACTGTTGCTCCTGTATGGAAACTGAAATTACATCATGGTTCTCAAAACATGCATGCAGTTTCTTTTCTAACTTTCAAACTATTGGAAGCTGAGATTCGGCTCTTCGGTGTATGAGTCAATGACAGACAGAAGCTTTGGGACTTGACCAAGAATCAGCCAAATCGAACATCAACCACGAAGGGACTCGAACCCTCTCAATCTTCTGATTCGAAGTCAGACACCTTATCCATTAGGCCACGTGGTCCTGTGAGTAGCAAACGCTGTTAGTTTTTTGCCAGAGTCTATCCTTTTTCAATATTACCGGATTTATATGAATTCAGACCGGTGGGCACATGTTTTGGGGGGGGGGGGGGGGGGGTTCAACACTTACTATCAACTATTTCCCGGCTTTTGGAAAGATGCCTTTCATGCACATTTCTGTGGAAGAGGAACTGTTGCTCCTGTATGGAAACTGAAATTACATCATGGTTCTCAAAACATGCATGCAGTTTCTTTTCTAACTTTCAAACTATTGGAGGCTGAGATTGGGCTCTTTGGTGTATGAGTCAATGACAGACAGAAACTTTGGGACTTGACCAAGAATCAGCCAAATCGAACATCAACCACGAAGGGACTCGAACCCTCAATCTTCTGATTCGAAGTCAGACGCCTTATCCATTAGGCCACGTGGTCCTGTGAGTAGCAAATGCTGTTTGTTTTTTTGCCAGAGTCTATCCTTTTTCAATATTACCGGATTTATATGAATTCGGACCGATGGGCACATGTTTGGGGGGGGGGGGGGTTCAACACTTACTATCACCTATTTCCTGGCTTTTGGAAAGATGCCTTTCATGCACATAAGGAACTGTTTCACCTGTATGGAAACTGAAATTACATCATGGTTCTCAAAACATGCATGCAGTTTCTTTTCTAACTTTCAAACTATTGGAAGCTGAGATTGGGCTCTTCGGTGTATGAGTCAATGACAGACAGAAACTTTGGGACTTTACCAAGAATCAGCCAAATCGAACATCAACCACGAAGGGACTCGAACCCTCAATCTTCTGATTCGAAGTCAGACGCCTTATCCATTAGGCCACGTGTTCCTGTGAGTAGCAAATGCTGTTTGTTTTTTGCCAGAGTCTATCCTTTTTCAATATTACTGGATTTATATGAATTCAGACCGGTGGGCACATGTTTTGGGGGGGGGGGGGGTTCAACACTTACTATCAACTATTTCCCGACTTTTGGAAAGATGCCTTTCATGCACATTTCTGTGGAAGAGGAACTGTTGCTCCTGTATGGAAACTGAAATTACATCATGGTTCTCAAAACATGCATGCAGTTTCTTTTCTAACTTTCAAACTATTGGAGGCTGAGATTGGGCTCTTTGGTGTATGAGTCAATGACAGACAGAAACTTTGGGACTTGACCAAGAATCAGCCAAATTGAACATCAACCACAAGGAGACTCGAACCCTCAATCTTCTGATTCAAAGTCAGACGCCTTATCCATTAGGCCACGTGGTCCTGTGAGTAGCAAATGCTGTTTGTTTTTTTCCAGAGTCTATCCTTTTTCAATATTACTGGATTTATATGAATTCAGACCGGTGGGCACATGTTTTGGGGGGGGGGGGGGGTTTCAACACTTACTATCAACTATTTCCCGGCTTTTGGAAAGATGCCTTTCATGCACATTTCTGTGGAAGAGGAACTGTTGCTCCTGTATGGAAACTGAAATTACATCATGGTTCTCAAAACATGCATGCAGTTTCTTTTCTAACTTTCAAACTATTGGAGGCTGAGATTGGGCTCTTTGTTGTATAAGTCAATGACAGACAGAAACTTTGGGACTTGACCAAGAATCAGCCAAATCTAACATCAACCACGAAAGGACTCAAACCCTCAAACTTCTGATTCGAAGTCAGACGCCTTATCCATTAGGCCATGTGGTCCTGTGAGTAGCAAATGCTGTTTTTTTTTTGCCAGAGTCTATCCTTTTTCAATATTACTGGATTTATATGAATTCAGACCGGTGGGCACATGTTTTGGGGGGGGGAATTCAACACTTACTATCAACTATTTCCCGACTTTTGGAAAGATGCCTTTCATGCACATTTCTGTGGAAGAGGAACTGTTGCTCCTGTATCGAAACTGAAATTACATGATGGTTCTCAAAACATGCATGCAGTTTCTTTTCTAACTTTCAAACTATTGGAGGCTGAGAATCGGCTCTTCGGTGTATGAGTCAATGACAGACAGAAGCTTTGGGACTTGACCAAGAATCAGCCAAATCGAACATCAACCACGAAGGGACTCGAACCCTCAATCTTTTGATTCGAAGTCAGACGCCTTATCCATTAGGCCACGTGGACCTGTGAGTAGCAAACACTGTTAGTTTTTTGCCAGAGTCTATCCTTTTTCAATATTACTGGATTTATATGAATTCAGACCGGTGGGCACATGTTTGGGGGGGGGGGTTCAACACTTACTATCAACTATTACCCCGGCTTTTGGAAAGATGCCTTTCATGCACATTTCTGTGGAAGAGGAACTGTTGCTCCTGTATGGAAACTGAAATTACATCATGGTTCTCAAAACATGCATGCAGTTTCTTTTCTAACTTTCAAACTATTGGAGGCTGAGATTGGGCTCTTTGGTGTATGAGTCAATGACAGACAGAAACTTTGGGACTTGACCAAGAATCAGCCAAATCTAACATCAACCACGAAAGGACTCAAACCCTCAATCTTCTGATTCGAAGTCAGACGCCTTATCCATTAGGCCATGTGGTCCTGTGAGTAGCAAATGCTGTTTTTTTTTGCCAGAGTCTATCCTTTTTCAATATTACTGGATTTATATGAATTCAGACCGGTGGGCACATGTTTGGGGGGGGGGGGGTTCAACACTTACTATCAACTATTACCCCGGCTTTTGGAAAGATGCCTTTCATGCACATTTCTGTGGAAGAGGAACTGTTGCTCCTGTATGGAAACTGAAATTACATCATGGTTCTCAAAACATGCATGCAGTTTCTTTTCTAACTTTCAAACTATTGGAAGCTGAGATTCGGCTCTTCGGTGTATGAGTCAATGACAGACAGAAGCTTTGGGACTTGACCAAGAATCAGCCAAATCGAACATCAACCACGAAGGGACTCGAACCCTCTCAATCTTCTGATTCGAAGTCAGACACCTTATCCATTAGGCCACGTGGTCCTGTGAGTAGCAAACGCTGTTAGTTTTTTGCCAGAGTCTATCCTTTTTCAATATTACCGGATTTATATGAATTCAGACCGGTGGGCACATGTTTTGGGGGGGGGGGGGGGGGTTCAACACTTACTATCAACTATTTCCCGGCTTTTGGAAAGATGCCTTTCATGCACATTTCTGTGGAAGAGGAACTGTTGCTCCTGTATGGAAACTGAAATTACATCATGGTTCTCAAAACATGCATGCAGTTTCTTTTCTAACTTTCAAACTATTGGAGGCTGATATTGGGCTCTTTGGTGTATGAGTCAATGACAGACAGAAACTTTGGGACTTGACCAAGAATCAGCCAAATCGAACATCAACCACAAAGGGACTCGAACCCTCAATCTTCTGATTCGAAGTCAGACGCCTTATCCATTAGGCCATGTGGTCCTGTGAGTAGCAAATGCTGTTTGTTTTTTTGCCAGAGTCTATCCTTTTTCAATATTACCGGATTTATATGAATTCGGACCGATGGGCACATGTTTGGGGGGGGGGGGGGGGGGGGTTCAACACTTACTATCAACTATTTCCCGGCTTTTGGAAAGATGGCTTTCATGCACATTTCTGTGGAAGAGGAACTGTTGCTCCTGTATGGAAACTGAAATTACATCATGGTTCTCAAAACATGCATGCAGTTTCTTTTCTAACTTTCAAACTATTGGAGGCTGAGATTGGGCTCTTTGGTGTATGAGTCAATGACAGACAGAAACTTTGGGACTTGACCAAGAATCAGCCAAATCTAACATCAACCACGAAAGGACTCAAACCCTCAATCTTCTGATTCGAAGTCAGACGCCTTATCCATTAGGCCATGTGGTCCTGTGAGTAGCAAATGCTGTTTTTTTTTGCCAGAGTCTATCCTTTTTCAATATTACTGGATTTATATGAATTCAGACCGGTGGGCACATGTTTGGGGAGGGGGGGGTTCAACACTTACTATCAACTATTACCCCGGCTTTTGGAAAGATGCCTTTCATGCACATTTCTGTGGAAGAGGAACTGTTGCTCCTGTATGGAAACTGAAATTACATCATGGTTCTCAAAACATGCATGCAGTTTCTTTTCTAACTTTCAAACTATTGGAAGCTGAGATTCGGCTCTTCGGTGTATGAGTCAATGACAGACAGAAGCTTTGGGACTTGACCAAGAATCAGCCAAATCGAACATCAACCACGAAGGGACTCGAACCCTCTCAATCTTCTGATTCGAAGTCAGACACCTTATCCATTAGGCCACGTGGTCCTGTGAGTAGCAAACGCTGTTAGTTTTTTGCCAGAGTCTATCCTTTTTCAATATTACCGGATTTATATGAATTCAGACCGGTGGGCACATGTTTTGGGGGGGGGGGGGGGGGTTCAACACTTACTATCAACTATTTCCCGGCTTTTGGAAAGATGCCTTTCATGCACATTTCTGTGGAAGAGGAACTGTTGCTCCTGTATGGAAACTGAAATTACATCATGGTTCTCAAAACATGCATGCAGTTTCTTTTCTAACTTTCAAACTATTGGAGGCTGATATTGGGCTCTTTGGTGTATGAGTCAATGACAGACAGAAACTTTGGGACTTGACCAAGAATCAGCCAAATCGAACATCAACCACAAAGGGACTCGAACCCTCAATCTTCTGATTCGAAGTCAGACGCCTTATCCATTAGGCCATGTGGTCCTGTGAGTAGCAAATGCTGTTTGTTTTTTTGCCAGAGTCTATCCTTTTTCAATATTACCGGATTTATATGAATTCGGACCGATGGGCACATGTTTGGGGGGGGGGGGGGGGGGGTTCAACACTTACTATCAACTATTTCCCGGCTTTTGGAAAGATGGCTTTCATGCACATTTCTGTGGAAGAGGAACTGTTGCTCCTGTATGGAAACTGAAATTACATCATGGTTCTCAAAACATGCATGCAGTTTCTTTTCTAACTTTCAAACTATTGGAGGCTGATATTGGGCTCTTTGGTGTATGAGTCAATGACAGACAGAAACTTTGGGACTTGACCAAGAATCAGCCAAATCGAACATCAACCACAAAGGGACTCGAACCCTCAATCTTCTGATTCGAAGTCAGACGCCTTATCCATTAGGCCATGTGGTCCTGTGAGTAGCAAATGCTGTTTGTTTTTTTGCCAGAGTCTATCCTTTTTCAATATTACCGGATTTATATGAATTCGGACCGATGGGCACATGTTTGGGGGGGGGGGGGGGGGGGGGGGTTCAACACTTACTATCAACTATTTCCCGGCTTTTGGAAAGATGGCTTTCATGCACATTTCTGTGGAAGAGGAACTGTTGCTCCTGTATGGAAACTGAAATTACATCATGGTTCTCAAAACATGCATGCAGTTTCTTTTCTAACTTTCAAACTATTGGAGGCTGAGATTGGGCTCTTTGGTGTATGAGTCAATGACAGACAGAAACTTTGGGACTTGACCAAGAATCAGCCAAATCGAACATCAACCACGAAGGGACTCGAACCCTCAATCTTCTGATTCGAAGTCAGACGCCTTATCCATTAGGCCACGTGGTCCTGTGAGTAGCAAATGCTGTTTGTTTTTTTGCCAGAGTCTATCCTTTTTCAATATTACCGGATTTATATGAATTCGGACCGATGGGCACATGTTTGGGGGGGGGGGGGGTTCAACACTTACTATCACCTATTTCCTGGCTTTTGGAAAGATGCCTTTCATGCACATAAGGAACTGTTTCACCTGTATGGAAACTGAAATTACATCATGGTTCTCAAAACATGCATGCAGTTTCTTTTCTAACTTTCAAACTATTGGAAGCTGAGATTGGGCTCTTCGGTGTATGAGTCAATGACAGACAGAAACTTTGGGACTTTACCAAGAATCAGCCAAATCGAACATCAACCACGAAGGGACTCGAACCCTCAATCTTCTGATTCGAAGTCAGACGCCTTATCCATTAGGCCACGTGTTCCTGTGAGTAGCAAATGCTGTTGGTTTTTTGCCAGAGTCTATCCTTTTTCAATATTACTGGATTTATATGAATTCAGACCGGTGGGCACATGTTTTGGGGGGGGGGGGTTCAACACTTACTATCAACTATTTCCCGACTTTTGGAAAGATGCCTTTCATGCACATTTCTGTGGAAGAGGAACTGTTGCTCCTGTATGGAAACTGAAATTACATCATGGTTCTCAAAACATGCATGCAGTTTCTTTTCTAACTTTCAAACTATTGGAGGCTGAGATTGGGCTCTTTGGTGTATGAGTCAATGACAGACAGAAACTTTGGAACTTGACCAAGAATCAGCCAAATTGAACATCAACCACAAGGAGACTCGAACCCTCAATCTTCTGATTCAAAGTCAGACGCCTTATCCATTAGGCCACGTGGTCCTGTGAGTAGCAAATGCTGTTTGTTTTTTTCCAGAGTCTATCCTTTTTCAATATTACTGGATTTATATGAATTCAGACCGGTGGGCACATGTTTTGGGGGGGGGGGGGGGGGGTTCAACACTTACTATCAACTATTTCCCGGCTTTTGGAAAGATGCCTTTCATGCACATTTCTGTGGAAGAGGAACTGTTGCTCCTGTATGGAAACTGAAATTACATCATGGTTCTCAAAACATGCATGCAGTTTCTTTTCTAACTTTCAAACTATTGGAGGCTGAGATTGGGCTCTTTGTTGTATAAGTCAATGACAGACAGAAACTTTGGGACTTGACCAAGAATCAGCCAAATCTAACATCAACCACGAAAGGACTCAAACCCTCAATCTAATGATTCGAAGTCAGACGCCTTATCCATTAGGCCATGTGGTCCTGTGAGTAGCAAATGCTGTTTTTTTTTGCCAGAGTCTATCCTTTTTCAATATTACTGGATTTATATGAATTCAGACCGGTGGGCACATGTTTGGGGGGGGGGTTCAACACTTACTATCAACT
This sequence comes from Notolepis coatsorum, assembly GCF_963971535.1. Taxonomy (NCBI): domain Eukaryota; kingdom Metazoa; phylum Chordata; class Actinopteri; order Aulopiformes; family Paralepididae; genus Notolepis; species Notolepis coatsorum. The sequence continues at coordinate 144,144,430 of NC_140168.1, read as the reverse complement.
ATTACCCCGGCTTTTGGAAAGATGCCTGTTGTGTATTGACATTCTAAGTTTGCCCCTTATTAGATAACGTTACGCCCCCTGCTAATAAGTACTGCCGTGATTGTAATCACCTGTGTTGAGTTTTCCACTAAAGAGCTGTCAACTGGAATTTACCCGTGTCTCGTGTCTCCTCATTATTATATGTTATACTAAATAACCAGATGAGTATACAACAAAACTGGCGACGAGGATGGGATTAAGGGGGAGGGATATGTTGTGTATTGACATTCTAAGTTTGCCCCTTATTAGATAACGTTACGCCCCCTGCTAATAAGTACTGCCGTGATTGTAATCACCTGTGTTGAGTTTTCCACTTGCATCCGCACTGCTTTATTGTCCAACAGTGGTGTGACCCAGTATCCATCATCACTGTCCAGCACAGATAACACATGTACAGTATCATCATCATCATCATCAGACTCACAGTCACTCTGCTCGTCCTGTTCGTGCTCCATCTTATTCACACGTGTGTCCATGGTATCAGAGGCTGTTTTCAGAGAGAAGCTGCAGCACCTGACTCTTCGAGTGAGCAAATTGAAGTTAAGGACCTACACTGGAGAGGCTGTTCCAGTGGTAGGAGTTGTGAATGTGACAGTGGAACACAACAAGCGGAAGAAGACTCTTCCACTGTACATCATTCGTGGAAACCGTCCAGCTCTGCTAGGACGGCGATGGCTTGAGAAACTCAGACTGAACTGGCAAGAAGTGTTCATGGTTAAGGATGGAGACACAGGCCCCCTACAGGAGATTTTGAAGAAGCACTCCAAAGTTTTTGGTGGAGACCTTGGTAGCATGAAGGACATTACTGTTAAGCTGACAGTCAAACCAGGAAGCACACCGAGGTGTTTAAAGGCTAGACCTGTTCCGTATGCCATCAAACCCAGGGTAGATGCAGAACTAGACAGATTGGTGGAGAGTGGGGTATTGGCGCCAGTGAGCACCAGTGAATGGGCCACGCCGATTGTTCCAGTCATGAAGAAGGATGGGGGTCTAAGACTCTGTGGTGATTTTAAAGTCACTGTGAACCCTGTCTTGATTGCAGAACAGTATCCACTACCCCTCATTGATGAACTCTTTTCTGGTTTAGCTGGGGGACAGAAGTTTAGTAAGATAGACTTGTGTCAGGCATATCTCCAGATGCATGTAGATCCAGAGTCACAGGAACTGTTGACCATAGTGACACACAAGGGGCTATTCAGGTACCAGAGGCTTCCTTTTGGGATTACTTCTGCTCCAGCACTTTTCCAAAGAGCAATGGACCAGATCCTAAGTGGGCTACGAGGGGTCCAGTGTTACCTGGATGACCTGCTTATCACAGGACCGGATGAGCAGTCGCACTTAAGGAACCTGGGGGCCACACTGCAAAGACTGGAGGAATATGGTCTTAGAGTCCGGGAAGACAAATGCGAGTTTTTCCAACCTTCTGTCGAGTACCTGGGGCACGTGATTGACAGCACTGGACTCCACAAAGCACCGTCAAAGGTGAAGGCTATTGTGGAGGCTCCATCTCCGACGAATGTGAGTCAGTTGAGATCATTCCTTGGCCTGCTGACATACTATGCGAAGTTTGTGCCTGACCTTGCCAATAGGCTGAAACCGCTCCATGAGCTGCTACACAAAGCCCAAACATGGAATTGGACAGACAAATGTGAGGCAGCTTTCAAAGGAGCAAAGACAGCCCTCTCTCAGTCTGAAGCCCTCACCCACTTTGACCCCGCCTTGTCACTTCAGCTGGCGTGTGACGCCTCACCTTATGGTGTGGGTGCAGTAGTATCGCACATCATGCCATCAGGGGAAGAGAGACCTATCGCCTTTGCATCACGGACGCTGAGCAAAGCGGAAAGCAATTATGCGCAGATTGAGCGTGAAGCACTGTCTATAGTGTTTGGAATAAAGAAATGTCATCAATATCTCTACGGCAGGAAATTCACGCTACTGACAGACCATCGACCTCTCACCTCTATCTTCGGTCCTCATACAGGCATTCCATCGCTTGCGGCCAGTCGTATGCAGCGATGGGCTTTGTTGCTGTCTGCCCACCGGTATGACATTAGGTATAGGAAGTCGGATCAGCACGGGAATGCTGACGGGCTCTCGAGGCTCCCGTTGCCTGTCACACATAATCGGACACCACAAGCGGAGATCTTCTACTTCAAGGAAGTGACCGCTGCTCCAGTGACCTCAACTCATGTGAAGAAACACACACACACGGACCCGGTCATGTCTGAGGTTATGGACATCGTCACTCGTGGACGGGGAGGGGAGATGACACCAAGCTTGAAGCCTTACCTGGTGAGACGAAACGAGTTGTCGGTCCAGTCTGGATGCCTATTGTGGGGCTATCGTGTCATTATTCCCGCACCACTGAGAGGGAAAGTGCTTGACGAGCTCCACTCTGGACACTGTGGGGTCGTGCGTATGAAGGAAATTGCACGCAGCTATTTCTGGTGGCCAGGCCTGGATGCAGCTATAGAGGAGAAAGCAAAGTCATGTTCTGCCTGCCAGAGAGTGAGAAACCTCCCACAGCTGGCTCCATTACATCCGTGGGACTGGCCTGAAGAACCATGGCAAAGAGTCCACATAGACTTTGCTGGACCATTGGAGAACCACATGTTCTTAATCGTAGTCGACGCTCATAGCAAATGGCCTGAGGTTGTCGTCATGACGGGCACCTCCTCTATGAGGACCATCGAAGAGCTAAGGTCTATCTTCAGCCGCTTTGGTCTACCACAACAGCTGGTTAGTGATAATGGCCCACAACTAGTGTCTGAAGAGTTCAAGACATTCATGGAGGAGAATGGTATTCAGCACATCAAGTCTGCACCCTATCACCCTGCTACCAATGGGCTCGCTGAAAGGTTCGTACAGACCATGAAGCAAGCTCTTAAGTCCTCTCAAGGTACACAGTCCATCAACAGGCGCCTCAGTGCTTTCCTGCTGTCATACCGAAACACACCTCATGCTACGACAAAGGTCTCGCCTGCCTCGGCTATGCTCAAGAGACAACTCCGCACTCGACTTGACCTCCTGAGACCCCAAAAGACGAGGGAGATTGTGCATATGCAACAGAGAGCTCAAGTGGAGAGGCGAGCGAAAGCAAAGTTTCTGAGCTTCACAGCTGGAGACCGGGTTCTCGCCCGGAACTATACAAAAGGGGTCAAATGGATGCCTGCAACAGTTGTTGCAAAAACAGGTCCTGTGTCATATACAGTAGAAACCAGGGATAATCTCATCTGGAGAAGACACATCGATCAACTGCTCCACACGGCTGGTTTCCATGATGACTCACCTCAGCCGCCATCCTTTGTTCCAGAGCAGGAGACCTACCAGGAGCAGCATTCATCACCAGAAGAGCCCCAGACGCAACCTGCAAGAGTGGCCCCTGTCCCAGGCACACCTAGGCCTATCCCAGCCATCACTTCTCCCAGACCCGGACTCCTACAGTCCTCCCCAAAAGACAATGAAACTGACTTGCCTACAGGTCGTTACCCCAGTAGAGTCAGACGCCCTCCTGATAGACTAACCCTTACAATTGGGGCAGAATAATCCCCAGGGTTCAGTCTGGGAATTGAGGTAGTCTACCCTCTTTCCCTAGTTCAGGCAAAGGTTACTAGCCAATGAAAGTTTAAGTTTAAATATGATTTGTTAAGTTAATTATAGAATGAGGGATACCAAACCACAGTGACACTTAGTGTTTTTTTGTTAATGTTTAAGTACTTACTTTTTAGGGGAACCTTCAAAGTTAAGGGGGAGGGATATGTTGTGTATTGACATTCTAAGTTTGCCCCTTATTAGATAACGTTACGCCCCCTGCTAATAAGTACTGCCGTGATTGTAATCACCTGTGTTGAGTTTTCCACTAAAGAGCTGTCAACTGGAATTTACCCGTGTCTCGTGTCTCCTCATTATTATATGTTATACTAAATAACCAGATGAGTATACAACAATGCCTTTCATGCACATTTCTGTGGAAGAGGAACTGTTGCTCCTGTATGGAAACTGAAATTACATCATGGTTCTCAAAACATGCATGCAGTTTCTTTTCTAACTTTCAAACTATTGGAAGCTGAGATTCGGCTCTTCGGTGTATGAGTCAATGACAGACAGAAGCTTTGGGACTTGACCAAGAATCAGCCAAATCGAACATCAACCATGAAGGGACTCGAACACTCAAACTTCTGATTCGAAGTCAGACGCCTTATCCATTAGGCCACGTGGTCCTGTGAGTAGCAAATGGTGTTTGTTTTTTGCCAGAGTCTATCCTTTTTCAATATTACTGGATTTATATGAATTCAGACCGGTGAGCACATGTTTTGGGGGGGGGGGGGTTCAACACTTACTATCAACTATTTCCCGGCTTTTGGAAAGATGCCTTTCATGCACATTTCTGTGGAAGAGGAACTGTTGCTCCTGTATGGAAACTGAAACTACATCATGGTTCTCAAAACATGCATGCAGTTTCTTTTCTAACTTTCAAACTATTGGAGGCTGAGATTGGGCTCTTTGGTGTATGAGTCAATGACAGACAGAAACTTTCGGACTTGACCAAGAATCAGCCAAATCGAACATCAACCACAAAGGGACTCGAACCCTCAATCTTCTGATTCGAAGTCAGACGCCTTATCCGCTTATCCATTAGGCCACGTGGTCCTGTGAGTAGCAAATGCTGTTTGTTTTTTTGCCAGAGTCTATCCTTTTTCAATATTACCGGATTTATATGAATTCGGACCGATGGGCACATGTTTGGGGGGGGGGGGGGGGGTTCAACACTTACTATCACCTATTTCCTGGCTTTTGGAAAGATGCCTTTCATGCACATAAGGAACTGTTTCACCTGTATGGAAACTGAAATTACATCATGGTTCTCAAAACATGCATGCAGTTTCTTTTCTAACTTTCAAACTATTGGAAGCTGAGATTGGGCTCTTCGGTGTATGAGTCAATGACAGACAGAAACTTTGGGACTTTACCAAGAATCAGCCAAATCGAACATCAACCACGAAGGGACTCGAACCCTCAATCTTCTGATTCGAAGTCAGACGCCTTATCCATTAGGCCACGTGTTCCTGTGAGTAGCAAATGCTGTTTGTTTTTTGCCAGAGTCTACCCTTTTTCAATATTACTGGATTTATATGAATTCAGACCAGTGGGCACATGTTTTGGGGGGGGGGGTTCAACACTTACTATCAACTATTTCCCGACTTTTGGAAAGATGCCTTTCATGCACATTTCTGTGGAAGAGGAACTGTTGCTCCTGTATGGAAACTGAAATTACATCATGGTTCTCAAAACATGCATGCAGTTTCTTTTCTAACTTTCAAACTATTGGAGGCTGAGATTGGGCTCTTTGGTGTATGAGTCAATGACAGACAGAAACTTTGGGACTTGACCAAGAATCAGCCAAATTGAACATCAACCACAAGGAGACTCGAACCCTCAATCTTCTGATTCAAAGTCAGACGCCTTATCCATTAGGCCACGTGTTCCTGTGAGTAGCAAATGCTGTTTGTTTTTTGCCAGAGTCTATCCTTTTTCAATATTACTGGATTTATATGAATTCAGACCGGTGGGCACATGTTTTGGGGGGGGGGGGGGGGGTTCAACACTTACTATCAACTATTTCCCGGCTTTTGGAAAGATGCCTTTCATGCACATTTCTGTGGAAGAGGAACTGTTGCTCCTGTATGGAAACTGAAATTACATCATGGTTCTCAAAACATGCATGCAGTTTCTTTTCTAACTTTCAAACTATTGGAGGCTGAGATTGGGCTCTTTGGTGTATAAGTCAATGACAGACAGAAACTTTGGGACTTGACCAAGAATCAGCCAAATCGAACATCAACAACGAAGGGACTCGAACCCTCAATCTTCTGATTCGAAGTCAGACGCCTTATCCATCAGGCCACATGGTCCTGTGAGTAGCAAATGCTGTTTGTTTTTTTGCCAGAGTATATCCTTTTTCAATATTACCGGATTTATATGAATTCGGACCGATGGGCACATGTTTTGGGGGGGGTTCAACACTTACTATCACCTATTTCCTGGCTTTTGGAAAGATGCCTTTCATGCACATAAGGAACTGTTTCACCTGTATGGAAACTGAAATTACATCATGGTTCTCAAAACATGCATGCAGTTTCTTTTCTAACTTTCAAACTGTTGGAAGCTGAGATTGGGCTCTTCGGTGTATGAGTCAATGACAGACAGAAACTTTGGGACTTGACCAAGAATCAGCCAAATTGAACATCAACCACGAAGAGACTCAAACCCTCAATCTTCTGATTCGAAGTCAGACGCCTTATCCATTAGGCCACGTGGTCCTGTGAGTAGCAAATGCTGTTTGTTTTTTGCCAGAGTCTATCCTTTTTCAATATTACTGGATTTATATGAATTCAGACCGGTGGGCACATGTTTTGGGGGGGGGGGGGGGTTCAACACTTACTATCAACTATTACCCCGGCTTTTGGAAAGATGCCTTTCATGCACATTTCTGTGGAAGAGGAACTGTTGCCCCTGTATGGAAACTGAAATTACATCATGGTTCTCAAAACATGCATGCAGTTTCTTTTCTAACTTTCAAACTATTGGAGGCTGAGATTGGGCTCTTTGGTGTATGAGTCAATGACAGACAGAAACTTTGGGACTTGACCAAGAATCAGCCAAATCGAACATCAACCACGAAAGGACTCAAACCCTCAATCTTCTGATTCGAAGTCAGACGCCTTATCCATTAGGCCACGTGGTCCTGTGAGTAGCAAATGCTGTTTGTTTTTTTGCCAGAGTCTATCCTTTTTCAATATTACCGGATGTATATGAATTCGGACCGATGGGCACATGTTTGGGGGAGGGGGTTCAACACTTACTATCACCTATTTCCTGGCTTTTGGAAAGATGCCTTTCATGCACATAAGGAACTGTTTCACCTGTATGGAAACTGAAATTACATCATGGTTCTCAAAACATGCATGCAGTTACTTTTCTAACTTTCAAACTATTGGAAGCTGAGATTGGGCTCTTCGGTGTATGAGTCAATGACAGACAGAAACTTTGGGACTTGACCAAGAATCAGCCAAATCCAACATCAACCACGAAGGGACTCGAACCCTAAATCTTCTGATTCGAAGTCAGACGCCTTATCCATTAGGCCACGTGGTCCTGTGAGTAGCAAATGCTGTTTGTTTTTTTGCCAGAGTCTATCCTTTTTCAATATTACTGGATTTATATGAATTCAGACCGAAGGGCACATGTTTTAGGGGGGGGGGGGGGGGGGGTTCAACACTTACTATCACCTATTTCCCGGCTTTTGGAAAGATGCCTTTCATGCACATTTCTGTGGAAGAGGAACTGTTGCTCCTGTATGGAAACTGAAATTACATCATGGTTCTCAAAACATGCATGCAGTTTCTTTTCTAACTTTCAAACTATTGGAAGCTGAGATTCGGCTCTTCGGTGTATGAGTCAATGACAGACAGAAGCTTTGGGACTTGACCAAGAATCAGCCAAATCGAACATCAACCATGAAGGGACTAGAACCCTCAAACTTCTGATTCAAAGTCAGACGCCTTATCCATTAGGCCACGTGGTCCTGTGAGTAGCAAATGCTGTTTGTTTTTTGCCAGAGTCTATCCTTTTTCAATATTACTGGATTTATATGAATTCAGACCGGTGGGCACATGTTTTGGGGGGGGGGGGGGGGGTTCAACACTTACTATCAACTATTTCCCGGCTTTTGGAAAGATGCCTTTCATGCACATTTCTGTGGAAGAGGAACTGTTGCTCCTGTATGGAAACTGAAATTACATCATGGTTCTCAAAACATGCATGCAGTTTCTTTTCTAACTTTCAAACTATTGGAGGCTGAGATTGGGCTCTTTGGTGTATAAGTCAATGACAGACAGAAACTTTGGGACTTGACCAAGGATCAGCCAAATCGAACATCAACCACAAAGGGACTCGAACCCTCAATCTTCTGATTCGAAGTCAGACGCCTTATCCATCAGGCCACGTGGTCCTGTGAGTAGCAAATGCTGTTTGTTTTTTTGCCAGAGTCTATCCTTTTTCAATATTACCGGATTTATATGAATTCGGACCGATGGGCACATGTTTTGGGGGGGGGGGGGGGGGTTCAACACTTACTATCACCTATTTCCTGGCTTTTGGAAAGATGCCTTTCATGCACATAAGGAACTGTTTCACCTGTATGGAAACTGAAATTACATCATGGTTCTCAAAACATGCATGCAGTTTCTTTTCTAACTTTCAAACTATTGGAAGCTGAGATTGGGCTCTTCGGTGTATGAGTCAATGACAGACAGAAACTTTGGGACTTGACCAAGAATCAGCCAAATCGAACATCAACCACAAAGGGACTCGAACCCTCAATCTTCTGATTCGAAGTCAGACGCCTTATCCATTAGGCCACGCGGTCCTGTGAGTGGCAAATGCTGTTTGTTTTTTGCCAGAGTCTATCCTTTTTCAATATTACTGGATTTATATGAATTCAGACCGGTGGGCACATGTTTTGGGGGGGGGGGGGGGGGGTTCAACACTTACTATCAACTATTTCCCGGCTTTTGGAAAGATGCCTTTCATGCACATTTCTGTGGAAGAGGAACTGTTGCTCCTGTATGGAAACTGAAATTACATCATGGTTCTCAAAACATGCATGCAGTTTCTTTTCTAACTTTCAAACTATTGGAAGCTGAGATTGGGCTCTTTGGTGTATGAGTCAATGACAGACAGAAACTTTGGGACTTGACCAAAAATCTGCCAAATCAAACATCAACCACGAAGGGACTCGAGCCCTCAATCTTCTGATTCGAAGTCAGACGCCTTATCCATTAGGCCACGTGGTCCTGTGAGTAGCGTTTTTTTTGCCAGAGTCTATCCTTTTTCAATATTACCGGATGTATATGAATTCGGAACGATGGGCACATGTTTGGGGGAGGGGGTTCAACACTTACTATCACCTATTTCCTGGCTTTTGGAAAGATGCCTTTCATGCACATAAGGAACTGTTTCACCTGTATGGAAACTGAAATTACATCATGGTTCTCAAAACATGCATGCAGTTACTTTTCTAACTTTCAAACTATTGGAAGCTGAGATTGGGCTCTTCGGTGTATGAGTCAATGACAGACAGAAACTTTGGGACTTGACCAAGAATCAGCCAAATCCAACATCAACCACGAAGGGACTCGAACCCTAAATCTTCTGATTCGAAGTCAGACGCCTTATCCATTAGGCCACGTGGTCCTGTGAGTAGCAAATGCTGTTTGTTTTTTTGCCAGAGTCTATCCTTTTTCAATATTACTGGATTTATATGAATTCAGACCGAAGGGCACATGTTTTAGGGGGGGGGGGGGGGGGGGTTCAACACTTACTATCACCTATTTCCCGGCTTTTGGAAAGATGCCTTTCATGCACATTTCTGTGGAAGAGGAACTGTTGCTCCTGTATGGAAACTGAAATTACATCATGGTTCTCAAAACATGCATGCAGTTTCTTTTCTAACTTTCAAACTATTGGAAGCTGAGATTCGGCTCTTCGGTGTATGAGTCAATGACAGACAGAAGCTTTGGGACTTGACCAAGAATCAGCCAAATCGAACATCAACCATGAAGGGACTCGAACCCTCAAACTTCTGATTCAAAGTCAGACGCCTTATCCATTAGGCCACGTGGTCCTGTGAGTAGCAAATGCTGTTTGTTTTTTGCCAGAGTCTATCCTTTTTCAATATTACTGGATTTATATGAATTCAGACCGGTGGGCACATGTTTTGGGGGGGGGTTCAACACTTACTATCAACTATTTCCCGGCTTTTGGAAAGATGCCTTTCATGCACATTTCTGTGGAAGAGGAACTGTTGCTCCTGTATGGAAACTGAAATTACATCATGGTTCTCAAAACATGCATGCAGTTTCTTTTCTAACTTTCAAACTATTGGAGGCTGAGATTGGGCTCTTTGGTGTATAAGTCAATGACAGACAGAAACTTTGGGACTTGACCAAGGATCAGCCAAATCGAACATCAACCACAAAGGGACTCAAACCCTCAATCTTCTGATTCGAAGTCAGACGCCTTATCCATCAGGCCACGTGGTCCTGTGAGTAGCAAATGCTGTTTGTTTTTTTGCCAGAGTCTATCCTTTTTCAATATTACCGGATTTATATGAATTCGGACCGATGGGCACATGTTTTGGGGGGGGGGGGGGGGGGGGGGGGTTCAACACTTACTATCACCTATTTCCTGGCTTTTGGAAAGATGCCTTTCATGCACATAAGGAACTGTTTCACCTGTATGGAAACTGAAATTACATCATGGTTCTCAAAACATGCATGCAGTTTCTTTTCTAACTTTCAAACTATTGGAAGCTGAGATTGGGCTCTTCGGTGTATGAGTCAATGACAGACAGAAACTTTGGGACTTGACCAAGAATCAGCCAAATCGAACATCAACCACGAAGGGACTCGAACCCTCAATCTTCTGATTCGAAGTCAGACGCCTTATCCATTAGGCCACGCGGTCCTGTGAGTGGCAAATGCTGTTTGTTTTTTGCCAGAGTCTATCCTTTTTCAATATTACTGGATTTATATGAATTCAGACCGGTGGGCACATGTTTTGGGGGGGGGGGGGGGGGGGGTTCAACACTTACTATCAACTATTTCCCGGCTTTTGGAAAGATGCCTTTCATGCACATTTCTGTGGAAGAGGAACTGTTGCTCCTGTATGGAAACTGAAATTACATCATGGTTCTCAAAACATGCATGCAGTTTCTTTTCTAACTTTCAAACTATTGGAAGCTGAGATTGGGCTCTTTGGTGTATGAGTCAATGACAGACAGAAACTTTGGGACTTGACCAAAAATCTGCCAAATCAAACATCAACCACGAAGGGACTCGAGCCCTCAATCTTCTGATTCAAAGTCAGACGCCTTATCCATTAGGCCACGTGGTCCTGTGAGTAGCAAATGCTGTTTGTTTTTTTGCCAGAGTCTATCCTTTTTCAATATTACCGGATGTATATGAATTCGGAACGATGGGCACATGTTTGGGGGAGGGGGTTCAACACTTACTATCACCTATTTCCTGGCTTTTGGAAAGATGCCTTTCATGCACATAAGGAACTGTTTCACCTGTATGGAAACTGAAATTACATCATGGTTCTCAAAACATGCATGCAGTTACTTTTCTAACTTTCAAACTATTGGAAGCTGAGATTGGGCTCTTCGGTGTATGAGTCAATGACAGACAGAAACTTTGGGACTTGACCAAGAATCAGCCAAATCAAACATCAACCACGAAGGGACTTGAACCCTAAATCTTCTGATTCGAAGTCAGACGCCTTATCCATTAGGCCACGTGGTCCTGTGAGTAGCAAAAGCTGTTTGTTTTTTTGCCAGAGTCTATCCTTTTTCAATATTACCCGGACCGATGGGCACATGTTTGGGGGGGGGGGGGGGTTCAACACTTACTATCACCTATTTCCCGACTTTTAGAAAGATGCTTTTCATGCACATTTCTGTGGAAGAGGAACTGTTGCTCCTGTATGGAAACTGAAATTACATCATGGTTCTCAAAACATGCATGCAGTTTCTTTTCTAACTTTCAAACTATTGGAAGCTGAGATTGGGCTCTTCGGTGTATGAGTCAATGACAGACAGAAACGTTGGGACTTGACCAAGAATCAGCCAAATCGAACATCAATCACGAAGGGACTCGAACAATCAATCTTCTGATTCGAAGCCAGACGCCTTATCCATTAGGCCACGTGGTCCTGTGAGTAGCAAATGCTGTTTTTTTTTTTTGCCAGAGTCTATCCTTTTTCAATATTACCGGATTTATATGAATTCGGACCGATGGGCACATGTTTTGGGGGGGGGTTCAACACTTACTATCACCTATTTCATGGCTTTTGGAAAGATGCCTTTCATGCACATAAGGAACTGTTTCACCTGTATGGAAACTGAAATTACATCATGGTTCTCAAAACATGCATGCAGTTTCTTTTCTAACTTTCAAACTATTGGAAGCTGAGATTGGGCTCTTCGGTGTATGAGTCAATGACAGACAGAAACTTTGGGACTTGACCAAGAATCAGCCAAATCGAACATCAACCACGAAGGGACTCGAACCCTCAATCTTCTGATTCGAAGTCAGACGCCTTATCCATTAGGCCACGTGGTCCTGTGAGTAGCAAATGCTGTTTTTTTTTTTTTGCCAGAGTCTATCCTTTTTCAATATTACCGGATTTATATGAATTCGGACCGATGGGCACATGTTTGGGGGGGGTTCAACACTTACTATCACCTATTTCCTGGCTTTTGGAAAGATGCCTTTCATGCACATAAGGAACTGTTTCACCTGTATGGAAACTGAAATTACATCATGGTTCTCAAAACATGCATGCAGTTTCTATTCTAACTTTCAAACTATTGGAAGCTGAGATTGGGCTCTTCGGTGTATGAGTCAATGACAGACAGAAACTTTGGGACTTGACCAAGAATCAGCCAAATCGAACATCAACCACGAAGGGACTTGAACCCTAAATCTTCTGATTCGAAGTCAGACGCCTTATCCATTAGGCCACGTGGTCCTGTGAGTAGCAAATGCTGTTTGTTTTTTTGCCAGAGTCTATCCTTTTTCAATATTACCCGGACCGATGGGCACATGTTTGGGGGGGGGGGGGGGGTTCAACACTTACTATCACCTATTTCCCGACTTTTAGAAAGATGCTTTTCATGCACATTTCTGTGGAAGAGGAACTGTTGCTCCTGTATGGAAACTGAAATTACATCATGGTTCTCAAAACATGCATGCAGTTTCTTTTCTAACTTTCAAACTATTGGAAGCTGAGATTGGGCTCTTCGGTGTATGAGTCAATGACAGACAGAAACTTTGGGACTTGACCAAGAATCAGCCAGATCGAACATCAACCACGAAGGGACTCGAACCCTCAATCTTCTGATTCGAAGTCGGACACCTTATCCATTAGGCCACGTGGTCCTGTGAGTAGCAAATGCTGTTTGTTTTTTGCCAGAGTCTATCCTTTTTCAATATTACTGGATTTATATGAATTCAGACCGGTGGGCACATGTTTTGGGGGGGGGTTCAACACTTACTATCAACTATTTCCCGGCTTTTGGAAAGATGCCTTTCATGCACATTTCTGTGGAAGAGGAACTGTTGCTCCTGTATGGAAACTGAAATTACATCATGGTTCTCAAAACATGCATGCAGTTTCTTTTCTAACTTTCAAACTATTGGAGGCTGAGATTGGGCTCTTTGGTGTATAAGTCAATGACAGACAGAAACTTTGGGACTTGACCAAGAATCAGCCAAATCGAACATCAACCACAAAGGGACTCGAACCCTCAATCTTCTGATTCGAAGTCAGACGCCTTATCCATCAGGCCACGTGGTCCTGTGAGTAGCAAATGCTGTTTTTTTTTTTGCCAGAGTCTATCCTTTTTCAATATTACCGGATTTATATGAATTCGGACCGATGGGCACATGTTTTGGGGGGGGGGGGGGGGTTCAACACTTACTATCACCTATTTCCTGGCTTTTGGAAAGATGCCTTTCATGCACACAAGGAACTATTTCACCTGTATGGAAACTGAAATTACATCATGGTTCTCAAAACATGCATGCAGTTTCTTTTGGGCTCTTCGGTGTATGAGTCAATGACAGACAGAAACTTTGGGACTTGACCAAGAATCAGCCAAATCGAACATCAACCACGAAGGGACTCAAACCCTCAATCTTCTGATTCGAAGTCAGACGCCTTATCCATTAGGCCACGTGGTCCTGTGAGTGGCAAATGCTGTTTGTTTTTTGCCAGAGTCTATCCTTTTTCAATATTACTGGATTTATATGAATTCAGACCGGTGGGCACATGTTTTGGGGGGGGGGGGGGGGGGGTTCAACACTTACTATCAACTATTTCCTGGCTTTTGGAAAGATGCCTTTCATGCACATTTCTGTGGAAGAGGAACTGTTGCTCCTGTATGGAAACTGAAATTACATCATGGTTCTCAAAACATGCATGTAGTTTCTTTTCTAACTTTCAAACTATTGGAGCTGAGATTGGGCTCTTCGGTGTATGAGTCAATGACAGACAGAAACTTTGGGACTTGACCAAAAATCTGCCAAATCAAACATCAACCACGAAGGGACTCGAGCCCTCAATCTTCTGATTCGAAGTCAGACGCCTTATCCATTAGGCCACGTGGTCCTGTGAGTAGCAAATGCTGTTTGTTTTTTTGCCAGAGTCTATCCTTTTTCAATATTACCGGATGTATATGAATTCGGACCGATGGGCACATGTTTGGGGGAGGGGGTTCAACACTTACTATCACCTATTTCCTGGCTTTTGGAAAGATGCCTTTCATGCACATAAGGAACTGTTTCACCTGTATGGAAACTGAAATTACATCATGGTTCTCAAAACATGCATGCAGTTTCTTTTCTAACTTTCAAACTATTGGAAGCTGAGATTGGGCTCTTCGGTGTATGAGTCAATGACAGACAGAAACTTTGGGACTTGACCAAGAATCAGCCAAATCGAACATCAACCACAAAGGGACTCGAACCCTCAATCTTCTGATTCGAAGTCAGACGCCTTATCCATTAGGCCACGTGGTCCTGTGAGTGGCAAATGCTGTTTGTTTTTTGCCAGAGTCTATCCTTTTTCAATATTACTGGATTTATATGAATTCAGACCGGTGGGCACATGTTTTGGGGGGGGGGGGGGGGTTCAACACTTACTATCAACTATTTCCCGGCTTTTGGAAATATGCCTTTCATGCACATTTCTGTGGAAAAGGAACTGTTGCTCCTGTATGGAAACTGAAATTACATCATGGTTCTCAAAACATGCATGCAGTTTCTTTTCTAACTTTCAAACTATTGGAAGCTGAGATTGGGCTCTTTGGTGTATGAGTCAATGACAGACAGAAACTTTGGGACTTGACCAAAAATCTGCCAAATCAAACATCAACCACGAAGGGACTCAAGCCCTCAATCTTCTGATTCGAAGTCAGACGCCTTATCCATTAGGCCACGTGGTCCTGTGAGTAGCAAATGCTGTTTGTTTTTTTGCCAGAGTCTATCCTTTTTCAATATTACCGGATGTATATGAATTCGGACCGATGGGCACATGTTTGGGGGAGGGGGTTCAACACTTACTATCACCTATTTCCTGGCTTTTGGAAAGATGCCTTTCATGCACATAAGGAACTGTTTCACCTGTATGGAAACTGAAATTACATCATGGTTCTCAAAACATGCATGCAGTTACTTTTCTAACTTTCAAACTATTGGAAGCTGAGATTGGGCTCTTCGGTGTATGAGTCAATGACAGACAGAAACTTTGGGACTTGAACAAGAATCAGCCAAATCGAACATCAACCACGAAGGGACTTGAACCCTAAATCTTCTGATTCGAAGTCAGACGCCTTATCCATTAGGCCACGTGGTCCTGTGAGTAGCAAAAGCTGTTTTTTTTTTTGCCAGAGTCTATCCTTTTTCAATATTACCCGGACCGATGGGCACATGTTTGGGGGGGGGGGGGGGGGTTCAACACTTACTATCACCTATTTCCCGACTTTTAGAAAGATGCTTTTCATGCACATTTCTGTGGAAGAGGAACTGTTGCTCCTGTATGGAAACTGAAATTACATCATGGTTCTCAAAACATGCATGCAGTTTCTTTTCTAACTTTCAAACTATTGGAAGCTGAGATTGGGCTCTTCGGTGTATGAGTCAATGACAGACAGAAACTTTGGGACTTGACCAAGAATCAGCCAAATCGAACATCAACCACGAAGGGACTCGAACCCTCAATCTTCTGATTCGAAGTCAGACGCCTTATCCATTAGGCCACGTGGTCCTGTGAGTGGCAAATGCTGTTTGTTTTTTGCCAGAGTCTATCCTTTTTCAATATTACTGGATTTATATGAATTCAGACCGGTGGGCACATGTTTTGGGGGGGGGGGGGGGGTTCAACACTTACTATCAACTATTTCCCGGCTTTTGGAAATATGCCTTTCATGCACATTTCTGTGGAAAAGGAACTGTTGCTCCTGTATGGAAACTGAAATTACATCATGGTTCTCAAAACATGCATGCAGTTTCTTTTCTAACTTTCAAACTATTGGAAGCTGAGATTGGGCTCTTTGGTGTATGAGTCAATGACAGACAGAAACTTTGGGACTTGACCAAAAATCTGCCAAATCAAACATCAACCACGAAGGGACTCAAGCCCTCAATCTTCTGATTCGAAGTCAGACGCCTTATCCATTAGGCCACGTGGTCCTGTGAGTAGCAAATGCTGTTTGTTTTTTTGCCAGAGTCTATCCTTTTTCAATATTACCGGATGTATATGAATTCGGACCGATGGGCACATGTTTGGGGGAGGGGGTTCAACACTTACTATCACCTATTTCCTGGCTTTTGGAAAGATGCCTTTCATGCACATAAGGAACTGTTTCACCTGTATGGAAACTGAAATTACATCATGGTTCTCAAAACATGCATGCAGTTACTTTTCTAACTTTCAAACTATTGGAAGCTGAGATTGGGCTCTTCGGTGTATGAGTCAATGACAGACAGAAACTTTGGGACTTGAACAAGAATCAGCCAAATCGAACATCAACCACGAAGGGACTTGAACCCTAAATCTTCTGATTCGAAGTCAGACGCCTTATCCATTAGGCCACGTGGTCCTGTGAGTAGCAAAAGCTGTTTTTTTTTTTGCCAGAGTCTATCCTTTTTCAATATTACCCGGACCGATGGGCACATGTTTGGGGGGGGGGGGGGGGGTTCAACACTTACTATCACCTATTTCCCGACTTTTAGAAAGATGCTTTTCATGCACATTTCTGTGGAAGAGGAACTGTTGCTCCTGTATGGAAACTGAAATTACATCATGGTTCTCAAAACATGCATGCAGTTTCTTTTCTAACTTTCAAACTATTGGAAGCTGAGATTGGGCTCTTCGGTGTATGAGTCAATGACAGACAGAAACTTTGGGACTTGACCAAGAATCAGCCAAATCGAACATCAACCACGAAGGGACTCGAACCCTCAATCTTCTGATTCGAAGTCAGACGCCTTATCCATTAGGCCACGTGGTCCTGTGAGTGGCAAATGCTGTTTGTTTTTTGCCAGAGTCTATCCTTTTTCAATATTACTGGATTTATATGAATTCAGACCGGTGGGCACATGTTTTGGGGGGGGGGGGGGGGGTTCAACACTTACTATCAACTATTTCCCGGCTTTTGGAAATATGCCTTTCATGCACATTTCTGTGGAAAAGGAACTGTTGCTCCTGTATGGAAACTGAAATTACATCATGGTTCTCAAAACATGCATGCAGTTTCTTTTCTAACTTTCAAACTATTGGAAGCTGAGATTGGGCTCTTTGGTGTATGAGTCAATGACAGACAGAAACTTTGGGACTTGACCAAAAATCTGCCAAATCAAACATCAACCACGAAGGGACTCAAGCCCTCAATCTTCTGATTCGAAGTCAGACGCCTTATCCATTAGGCCACGTGGTCCTGTGAGTAGCAAATGCTGTTTGTTTTTTTGCCAGAGTCTATCCTTTTTCAATATTACCGGATGTATATGAATTCGGACCGATGGGCACATGTTTGGGGGAGGGGGTTCAACACTTACTATCACCTATTTCCTGGCTTTTGGAAAGATGCCTTTCATGCACATAAGGAACTGTTTCACCTGTATGGAAACTGAAATTACATCATGGTTCTCAAAACATGCATGCAGTTACTTTTCTAACTTTCAAACTATTGGAAGCTGAGATTGGGCTCTTCGGTGTATGAGTCAATGACAGACAGAAACTTTGGGACTTGAACAAGAATCAGCCAAATCGAACATCAACCACGAAGGGACTTGAACCCTAAATCTTCTGATTCGAAGTCAGACGCCTTATCCATTAGGCCACGTGGTCCTGTGAGTAGCAAAAGCTGTTTTTTTTTTTGCCAGAGTCTATCCTTTTTCAATATTACCCGGACCGATGGGCACATGTTTGGGGGGGGGGGGGGGGTTCAACACTTACTATCACCTATTTCCCGACTTTTAGAAAGATGCTTTTCATGCACATTTCTGTGGAAGAGGAACTGTTGCTCCTGTATGGAAACTGAAATTACATCATGGTTCTCAAAACATGCATGCAGTTTCTTTTCTAACTTTCAAACTATTGGAAGCTGAGATTGGGCTCTTCGGTGTATGAGTCAATGACAGACAGAAACTTTGGGACTTGACCAAGAATCAGCCAAATCGAACATCAACCACAAAGGGACTCGAACCCTCAATCTTCTGATTCGAAGCCAGACGCCTTATCCATTAGGCCACGTGGTCCTGTGAGTAGCAAATGCTTTTTTTTTAAATTTTGCCAGAGTCTATCCTTTTTCAATATTACCGGATTTATATGAATTCGGACCGATGGGCACATGTTTTGGGGGGGGGGGGGGTTCAACACTTACTATCACCTATTTCATGGCTTTTGGAAAGATGCCTTTCATGCACATAAGGAACTGTTTCACCTGTATGGAAACTGAAATTACATCATGGTTCTCAAAACATGCATGCAGTTTCTTTTCTAACTTTCGAACTATTGGAAGCTGAGATTGGGCTCTTCGGTGTATGAGTCAATGACAGACAGAAACTTTGGGACTTGACCAAGAATCAGCCAAATCGAACATCAACCACGAAGGGACTCGAACCCTCAATCTTCTGATTCGAAGTTAGACGCCTTATCTGTAACTGAGGGGTACAATTCCCTGACTGTATTACTAGATATGATACTTACTACCACTACCTTTGTACTTAATATTCGGCCACCCAGTACACGGCATAAATATATTATGATGAACACTGTCACGTAGATGAAACGGATCCAACACAAATGTACGAATTAGAAATAGGTCTTTATTTCTACACAGCGATGGTGTGTAGAACAAGCACTTAATCAAATCAATCACATTTATGAATGGAATTAGTATGCACTTTTATGGCAAGAGTATTCGTCGGTATATCAATAGAGAATGTCCAATCTCTGAAGGCGCAGGTGGTACATATACGACCTGGAATAGTTTAAGGAATAACAGCAATGATACTTTAATGATTATATACTGGACACACTAGGGGGGGGGTTAATCCGGTCGCTTGTAAGCCGACAGGAGTAGGAGGGGGGGGGGGGTAGAATCCGGCTGCCTCATCCGGCCAAGGGTATCCCAGGTGAACCCACTGTAGTGCCGTTCAATGCGCCGGCGATCCTTGGACCACAGATGAAAGCAGGTGGACTCTTTGTGGGCCGGCGTCATCCGGTCCACGGAGGAGAGACGTGAAGCGACCTCGTCTTGCAGAGCGTCTCCTCACCTTGCGTCCTCTCCAGGGGGGGGGGTTCCAACACACGGCAGTGTCGGGGGTCTTTATCCATGGAATAATCAAAGTATACAAAGCATAATCCGTGCCTGGGAAGGCGGGCTGTCGTCGGTAGAATAATCCGGTATACAGGTCCACTCGCTCGTCGGCTCTGGGGCTCCTCGGGTGCAGCTTCACGTGGGGTCAACCACCCTGGGTAAGCAGCCAGTTCTCTGCCCGAAACGATGGGGTACTGACTACGGTAGTATTCTCACCGCACGAAGCACTATATATTAACAGACTATTATTAGCTTAATAGACTACGTCCAACTCGACGATATAGTGCCAAATATGACTATTCAAATATTAATATACACGATGTCTCAATACCGATGGTAGGCGAACTTGGCCTTACTCCCACACGTGGCGTCGCGGGGAGGCTTTACGTCTGTGACTCTATTGGAGGGTAAGAAACTGGACTGAAAAGAAAGTCCTACTTTAGTAGCGCAGTATATATACGCACTATGAACAAATAGTCCCATTAGTGGTGCGGTAGCCAGATTCCTACGCGGAACTAGGACTTGTTCGTACATGTGGAGCGGTACGTTTGAACTGGGTCTGAGGGGTATGGCAGCCTGGCACCAAGGTCTCGACCAATAGTAGAATGGAGACTATTATGGGATGTTCAGTAGGCTAGAATGGATATTCAATGCATATTGTACAAGGAATATACAAGGGATATCAGGGAATATTAGAGAATATACAAATACAATTAAATATATATATATAAATAAATATATATATTCGGTTTAATCTGGCCCTTCACAACATTATCCATTAGGCCACGTGGTCCTGTGAGTAGCAAATGCTGTTTGTTTTTTTGCCAGAGTCTATCCTTTTTCAATATTACCGGATTTATATGAATTCGGACCGATGGGCACATGTTTGGGGGGGGGGGGGTTCAACACTTACTATCACCTATTTCCTGGCTTTTGGAAAGATGCCTTCCATGCACATAATGAACTGTTTCACCTGTATGGAAACTGAAATTACATCATGGTTCTCAAAACATGCATGCAGTTTCTTTTCTAACTTTCAAACTATTGGAAGCTGAGATTGGGCTCTTCGGTGTATGAGTCAATGACAGACAGAAACTTTGGGACTTTACCAAGAATCAGCCAAATCGAACATCAACTACGAAGGGACTCGAACCCTCAATCTTCTGATTCGAAGTCAGACGCCTTATCCATTAGGCCACGTGTTCCTGTGAGTAGCAAATGCTGTTTGTTTTTTGCCAGAGTCTATCCTTTTTCAATATTACTGGATTTATATGAATTCAGACCGGTGGGCACATGTTTTGGGGGGGGGGGGGTTCAACACTTACTATCAACTATTTCCCGACTTTTGGAAAGATGCCTTTCATGCACATTTCTGTGGAAGAGGAACTGTTGCTCCTGTATGGAAACTGAAATTACATCATGGTTCTCAAAACATGCATGCAGTTTCTTTTCTAACTTTCAAACTATTGGAGGCTGAGATTGGGCTCTTTGGTGTATGAGTCAATGACAGACAGAAACTTTGGGACTTGACCAAGAATCAGCCAAATTGAACATCAACCACAAGGAGACTCGAACCCTCAATCTTCTGATTCAAAGTCAGACGCCTTATCCATTAGGCCACGTGGTCCTGTGAGTAGCAAATGCTGTTTGTTTTTTGCCAGAGTCTATCCTTTTTCAATATTACTGGATTTATATGAATTCAGACCGGTGGGCACATGTTTTTTGGGGGGGGGGGGGGGGGGTTCAACACTTACTATCAACTATTTCCCGGCTTTTGGAAAGATGCCTTTCATGCACATTTCTGTGGAAGAGGAACTGTTGCTCCTGTATGGAAACTGAAATTACATCATGGTTCTCAAAACATGCATGCAGTTTCTTTTCTAACTTTCAAACTATTGGAGGCTGAGATTGGGCTCTTTGGTGTATAAGTCAATGACAGACAGAAACTTTGGGACTTGACCAAGAATCAGCCAAATCGAACATCAACCACAAAGGGACTCGAACCCTCAATCTTCTGATTCGAAGTCAGACACCTTATCCATCAGGCCACGTGGTCCTGTGAGTAGCAAATGCTTTTTTTTTTTTTTTGCCAGAGTCTATCCTTTTTCAATATTACCGGATTTATATGAATTCGGACCGATGGGCACATGTTTTGGGGGGGGGGGGGGTTCAACACTTACTATCACCTATTTCCTGGCTTTAGGAAAGATGCCTTTCATGCACATAAGGAACTATTTCACCTGTATGGAAACTGAAATTACATCATGGTTCTCAAAACATGCATGCAGTTTCTTTTCTAACTTTCAAACTATTGGAAGCTGAGATTGGGCTCTTCGGTGTATGAGTCAATGACAGACAGAAACTTTGGGACTTGACCAAGAATCAGCCAAATCGAACATCAACCACGAAGGGACTCGAACCCTCAATCTTCTGATTCGAAGTCAGACGCCTTATCCATTAGGCCACGTGGTCCTGTGAGTGGCAAATGCTGTTTGTTTTTTTTGCCAGAGTCTATCCTTTTTCAATAATATCGGATTTATATGAATTCGGACCGATGGGCACATGTTTGGGGGGGGTTCAACACTTACTATCACCTATTTCCTGGCTTTTGGAAAGATGCCTTTCATGCACATAAGGAACTGTTTCACCTGTATGGAAACTGAAATTACATCATGGTTCTCAAAACATGCATGCAGTTTCTTTTCTAACTTTCAAACTATTGGAAGCTGAGATTGGGCTCTTCGGTGTATGAGTCAATGACAGACAGAAACTTTGGGACTTGACCAAGAATCAGCCAAATCGAACATCAACCACAAAGGGACTTGAACCCTAAATCTTCTGATTCGAAGTCAGACGCCTTATCCATTAGGCCACGTGGTCCTGTGAGTAGCAAATGCTGTTTGTTTTTTTGCCAGAGTCTATCCTTTTTCCAATATTACCCGGACCGATGGGCACATGTTTGGGGGGGGGGGGGGGGGGGGGGGGGTTCAACACTTACTATCACCTATTTCCCGACTTTTAGAAAGATGCTTTTCATGCACATTTCTGTGGAAGAGGAACTGTTGCTCCTGTATGGAAACTGAAATTACATCATGGTTCTCAAAACATGCATGCAGTTTCTTTTCTAACTTTCAAACTATTGGAAGCTGAGATTGGGCTCTTCGGTGTATGAGTCAATGACAGACAGAAACTTTGGGACTTGACCAAGAATCAGCCAAATCGAACATCAACCACGAAGGGACTCGAACCCTCAATCTTCTGATTCGAAGCCAGACGCCTTATCCATTAGGCCACGTGGTCCTGTGAGTAGCAAATGCTTTTTTTTTTTTTTGCCAGAGTCTATCCTTTTTCAATATTACCGGATTTATATGAATTCGGACCGATGGGCACATGTTTGGGGGGGGGGGGGGTTCAACACTTACTATCACCTATTTCCTGGCTTTTGGAAAGATGCCTTTCATGCACATAAGGAACTGTTTCACCTGTATGGAAACTGAAATTACATCATGGTTCTCAAAACATGCATGCAGTTTCTTTTCTAACTTTCAAACTATTGGAAGCTGAGATTGGGCTCTTCGGTGTATGAGTCAATGACAGACAGAAACTTTGGGACTTGACCAAGAATTAGCCAAATCGAACGTCAACCACGAAGGGACTCGAACCCTCAATCTTCTGATTCGAAGTCAGACGCCTTATCCATTAGGCCACGTGGTCCTGTGAGTAGCAAATGCTGTTTGTTTTTTTGCCAGAGTCTATCCTTTTTCAATATTACCGGATTTATATGAATTCGGACCGATGGGCACATGTTTGGGGGGGGGGGGTTCAACACTTACTATCACCTATTTCCTGGCTTTTGGAAAGATGCCTTTCATGCACATAAGGAACTGTTTCACCTGTATGGAAACTGAAATTACATCATGGTTCTCAAAACATGCATGCAGTTTCTTTTCTAACTTTCAAACTATTGGAAGCTGAGATTGGGCTCTTCGGTGTATGAGTCAATGACAGACAGAAACTTTGGGACTTAGGGACTCGAACCCTCAATCTTCTGATTCGAAGTCAGACGCCTTATCCATTAGGCCACGTGGTCCTGTGAGTAGCAAATGCTGTTTGTTTTTTGCCAGAGTCTATCCTTTTTCAATATTGCTGGATTTATATGAATTCAGACCGGTGGGCACATGTTTTGGGGGGGGTTCAACACTTACTATCAACTATTTCCCGGCTTTTGGAAAGATGCCTTTCATGCACATTTCTGTGGAAGAGGAACTGTTGCTCCTGTATGGAAACTGAAATTACATCATGGTTCTCAAAACATGCATGCAGTTTCTTTTCTAACTTTCAAACTATTGGAAGCTGAGATTCGGCTCTTCGGTGTATGAGTCAATGACAGACAGAAGCTTTGGGACTTGACCAAGAATCAGCCAAATCGAACATCAACCACAAAGGGACTCGAACCCTCAATCTTCTGACTCGAAGTCAGACGCCTTATCCATTAGGCCACGTGGACCTGTGAGTAGCAATCGCTGTTAGTTTTTTGCCAGAGTCTATCCTTTTTCAATATTACTGGATTTATATGAATTCAGACCGATGGGCACATGTTTTAGGGGGGGGGGTTCAACACTTACTATCACCTATTTCCCGGCTTTTAGAAAGATGCTTTTCATGCACATTTCTGTGGAAGAGGAACTGTTGCTCCTGTATGGCAACTTAAATTACATCATGGTTCTCAAAACATGCATGCAGTTTCTTTTCTAACTTTCAAACTATTGGAAGCTGAGATTGGGCTCTTCGGTGTATGAGTCAATGACAGAAAGAAACTTTGGGACTTGACCAACAATCAGCCAAATCGAACATCAAACACGAAGGGACTCGAACCCTCAATCTTCTGATTCGAAGTCAGACGCCTTATCCATTAGGCCACGTGGTCCTGTGAGTAGCAAATGCTGTTTGTTTTTTTGCCAGAGTCTATCCTTTTTCAATATTACCGGATTTATATGAATTCGGACCGATGGGCACATGTTTGGGGGGGGTTCAACACTTACTATCACCTATTTCCTGGCTTTTGGAAAGATGCCTTTCATGCACATAAGGAACTGTTTCACCTGTATGGAAACTGAAATTACATCATGGTTCTCAAAACATGCATGCAGTTTCTTTTCTAACTTTCAAACTATTGGAAGCTGAGATTCGGCTCTTCGGTGTATGAGTCAATGACAGACAGAAGCTTTGGGACTTGACCAAGAATCAGCCAAATCGAACATCAACCACGAAGGGACTCGAACCCTAATTCTTCTGACTCAAAGTCAGACGCCTTATCCATTAGGCCACGTGGACCTGTGAGTAGCAAACGCTGTTAGTTTTTTGCCAGAGTCTATCCTTTTTCAATATTACTGGATTTATATGAATTCAGACCGATGGGCACATGTTTTAGGGGGGGGGGGGTTCAACACTTACTATCACCTATTTCCCGGCTTTTAGAAAGATGCTTTTCATGCACATTTCTGTGGAAGAGGAACTGTTGCTCCTGTATGGAAACTGAAATTACATCATGGTTCTCAAAACATGCATGCAGTTTCTTTTCTAACTTTCAAACTATTGGAAGCTGAGATTCGGCTCTTCGGTGTATGAGTCAATGACAGACAGAAACTTTGGGACTTGACCAAAAATCTGCCAAATCAAACATCAACCACGAAGGGACTCGAGCCCTCAATCTTCTGATTCGAAGTCAGACGCCTTATCCATTAGGCCATGTGGTCCTGTGAGTAGCAAATGCTGTTTGTTTTTTTGCCAGAGTCTATCCTTTTTCAATATTACCGGATGTATATGAATTCGGACCGATGGGCATATGTTTGGGGGAGGGGGTTCAACACTTACTATCACCTATTTCCTGGCTTTTGGAAAGATGCCTTTCATGCACATAAGGAACTGTTTCACCTGTATGGAAACTGAAATTACATCATGGTTCTCAAAACATGCATGCAGTTACTTTTCTAACTTTCAAACTATTGGAAGCTGAGATTGGGCTCTTCGGTGTATGAGTCAATGACAGACAGAAACTTTGGGACTTGACCAAGAATCAGCCAAATCGAACATCAACCACGAAGGGACTTGAACCCTAAATCTTCTGATTCGAAGTCAGACGCCTTATCCATTAGGCCACGTGGTCCTGTGAGTAGCAAAAGCTGTTTGTTTTTTTGCCAGAGTCTATCCTTTTTCAATATTACCCGGACCGATGGGCACATGTTTGGGGGGGGGGGGGGTTCAACACTTACTATCACCTATTTCCCGACTTTTAGAAAGATGCTTTTCATGCACATTTCTGTGGAAGAGGAACTGTTGCTCCTGTATGGAAACTGAAATTACATCATGGTTCTCAAAACATGCATGCAGTTTCTTTTCTAACTTTCAAACTATTGGAAGCTGAGATTGGGCTCTTCGGTGTATGAGTCAATGACAGACAGAAACTTTGGGACTTGACCAAGAATCAGCCAAATCGAACATCAACCACAAAGGGACTCGAACCCTCAATCTTCTGATTCAAAGCCAGACGCCTTATCCATTAGGCCACGTGGTCCTGTGAGTAGCAAATGCTTTTTTTTTTTTTTTGCCAGAGTCTATCCTTTTTCAATATTACCGGATTTATATGAATTCGGACCGATGGGCACATGTTTTGGGGGGGGGGGGGGGGGGGGGGGTTCAACACTTACTATCACCTATTTCATGGCTTTTGGAAAGATGCCTTTCATGCACATAAGGAACTGTTTCACCTGTATGGAAACTGAAATTACATCATGGTTCTCAAAACATGCATGCAGTTTCTTTTCTAACTTTCAAACTATTGGAAGCTGAGATTGGGCTCTTCGGTGTATGAGTCAATGACAGACAGAAACTTTGGGACTTGACCAAGAATCAGCCAAATCGAACATCAACCACAAAGGGACTTGAACCCTAAATCTTCTGATTCGAAGTCAGACGCCTTATCCATTAGGCCACGTGGTCCTGTGAGTAGCAAATGCTGTTTGTTTTTTTGCCAGAGTCTATCCTTTTTCCAATATTACCCGGACCGATGGGCACATGTTTGGGGGGGGGGGGGGGTTCAACACTTACTATCACCTATTTCCCGACTTTTAGAAAGATGCTTTTCATGCACATTTCTGTGGAAGAGGAACTGTTGCTCCTGTATGGAAACTGAAATTACATCATGGTTCTCAAAACATGCATGCAGTTTCTTTTCTAACTTTCAAACTATTGGAAGCTGAGATTGGGCTCTTCGGTGTATGAGTCAATGACAGACAGAAACTTTGGGACTTGACCAAGAATCAGCCAAATCGAACATCAACCACAAAGGGACTCGAACCCTCAATCTTCTGATTCGAAGCCAGACGCCTTATCCATTAGGCCACGTGGTCCTGTGAGTAGCAAATGCTTTTTATTTTTTTTTGCCAGAGTCTATCCTTTTTCAATATTACCGGATTTATATGAATTCGGACCGATGGGCACATGTTTGGGGGGGGGGGGGGGGGTTCAACACTTACTATCACCTATTTCCTGGCTTTTGGAAAGATGCCTTTCATGCACATAAGGAACTGTTTCACCTGTATGGAAACTGAAATTACATCATGGTTCTCAAAACATGCATGCAGTTTCTTTTCTAACTTTCAAACTATTGGAAGCTGAGATTGGGCTCTTCGGTGTATGAGTCAATGACAGACAGAAACTTTGGGACTTGACCAAGAATCAGCCAAATCGAACATCAACCACAAAGGGACTCGAACCCTCAATCTTCTGATTCAAAGCCAGACGCCTTATCCATTAGGCCACGTGGTCCTGTGAGTAGCAAATGCTTTTTTTTTTTTTTTGCCAGAGTCTATCCTTTTTCAATATTACCGGATTTATATGAATTCGGACCGATGGGCACATGTTTTGGGGGGGGGGGGGGGGGGGGGGGTTCAACACTTACTATCACCTATTTCATGGCTTTTGGAAAGATGCCTTTCATGCACATAAGGAACTGTTTCACCTGTATGGAAACTGAAATTACATCATGGTTCTCAAAACATGCATGCAGTTTCTTTTCTAACTTTCAAACTATTGGAAGCTGAGATTGGGCTCTTCGGTGTATGAGTCAATGACAGACAGAAACTTTGGGACTTGACCAAGAATCAGCCAAATCGAACATCAACCACAAAGGGACTTGAACCCTAAATCTTCTGATTCGAAGTCAGACGCCTTATCCATTAGGCCACGTGGTCCTGTGAGTAGCAAATGCTGTTTGTTTTTTTGCCAGAGTCTATCCTTTTTCCAATATTACCCGGACCGATGGGCACATGTTTGGGGGGGGGGGGGGGTTCAACACTTACTATCACCTATTTCCCGACTTTTAGAAAGATGCTTTTCATGCACATTTCTGTGGAAGAGGAACTGTTGCTCCTGTATGGAAACTGAAATTACATCATGGTTCTCAAAACATGCATGCAGTTTCTTTTCTAACTTTCAAACTATTGGAAGCTGAGATTGGGCTCTTCGGTGTATGAGTCAATGACAGACAGAAACTTTGGGACTTGACCAAGAATCAGCCAAATCGAACATCAACCACAAAGGGACTCGAACCCTCAATCTTCTGATTCGAAGCCAGACGCCTTATCCATTAGGCCACATGGTCCTGTGAGTAGCAAATGCTTTTTATTTTTTTTTGCCAGAGTCTATCCTTTTTCAATATTACCGGATTTATATGAATTCGGACCGATGGGCACATGTTTGGGGGGGGGGGGGGGGGGTTCAACACTTACTATCACCTATTTCCTGGCTTTTGGAAAGATGCCTTTCATGCACATAAGGAACTGTTTCACCTGTATGGAAACTGAAATTACATCATGGTTCTCAAAACATGCATGCAGTTTCTTTTCTAACTTTCAAACTATTGGAAGCTGAGATTGGGCTCTTCGGTGTATGAGTCAATGACAGACAGAAACTTTGGGACTTGACCAAGAATCAGCCAAATCAAACATCAACCACGAAGGGACTCGAACCCTCAATCTTCTGATTCGAAGTCAGATGCCTTATCCATTAGGCCACGTGGTCCTGTGAGTAGCAAATGCTGTTTGTTTTTTGCCAGAGTCTATCCTTTTTCAATATTACTGGATTTATATGAATTCAGACCGGTGGGCACATGTTTTGGGGGGGGTTCAACACTTACTATCAACTATTTCCCGGCTTTTGGAAAGATGCCTTTCATGCACATTTCTGTGGAAGAGGAACTGTTGCTCCTGTATGGAAACTGAAATTACATCATGGTTCTCAAAACATGCATGCAGTTTCTTTTCTAACTTTCAAACTATTGGAAGCTGAGATTCGGCTCTTCGGTGTATGAGTCAATGACAGACAGAAACTTTGGGACTTGACCAAAAATCTGCCAAATAAAACATCAACCACGAAGGGACTCGAGCCCTCAATCTTCTGATTCGAAGTCAGACGCCTTATCCATTAGGCCACGTGGTCCTGTGAGTAGCAAATGCTGTTTGTTTTTTTGCCAGAGTCTATCCTTTTTCAATATTACCGGATGTATATGAATTCGGACCGATGGGCATATGTTTGGGGGAGGGGGTTCAACACTTACTATCACCTATTTCCTGGCTTTTGGAAAGATGCCTTTCATGCACATAAGGAACTGTTTCAATGTATGGAAACTGAAATTACATCATGGTTCTCAAAACATGCATGCAGTTACTTTTCTAACTTTCAAACTATTGGAAGCTGAGATTGGGCTCTTCGGTGTATGAGTCAATGACAGACAGAAACTTTGGGACTTGACCAAGAATCAGCCAAATCGAACATCAACCACGAAGGGACTTGAACCCTAAATCTTCTGATTCGAAGTCAGACGCCTTATCCATTAGGCCACGTGGTCCTGTGAGTAGCAAAAGCTGTTTGTTTTTTTGCCAGAGTCTATCCTTTTTCAATATTACCCGGACCGATGGGCACATGTTTGGGGGGGGGGGGGTTCAACACTTACTATCACCTATTTCCCGACTTTTAGAAAGATGCTTTTCATGCACATTTCTGTGGAAGAGGAACTGTTGCTCCTGTATGGAAACTGAAATTACATCATGGTTCTCAAAACATGCATGCAGTTTCTTTTCTAACTTTCAAACTATTGGAAGCTGAGATTGGGCTCTTCGGTGTATGAGTCAATGACAGACAGAAACTTTGGGACTTGACCAAGAATCAGCCAAATCGAACATCAACCACAAAGGGACTCGAACCCTCAATCTTCTGATTCAAAGCCAGACACCTTATCCATTAGGCCACGTGGTCCTGTGAGTAGCGAATGCTGTTTTTTTTTTTTTGCCAGAGTCTATCCTTTTTCAATATTACCGGATTTATATGAATTCGGACCGATGGGCACATGTTTTGGGGGGGGTTCAACACTTACTATCACCTATTTCCTGGCTTTTGGAAAGATGCCTTTCATGCACATAAGGAACTGTTTCACCTGTATGGAAACTGAAATTACATCATGGTTCTCAAAACATGCATGCAGTTTCTTTTCTAACTTTCAAACTATTGGAAGCTGAGATTGGGCTCTTCGGTGTATGAGTCAATGACAGACAGAAACTTTGGGACTTGACCAAGAATTAGCCAAATCGAACGTCAACCACGAAGGGACTCGAACCCTCAATCTTCTGATTCGAAGTCAGACGCCTTATCCATTAGGCCACGTGGTCCTGTGAGTAGCAAATGCTGTTTGTTTTTTTGCCAGAGTCTATCCTTTTTCAATATTACCGGATTTATATGAATTCGGACCGATGGGCACATGTTTGGGGGGGGGGGGTTCAACACTTACTATCACCTATTTCCTGGCTTTTGGAAAGATGCCTTTCATGCACATAAGGAACTGTTTCACCTGTATGGAAACTGAAATTACATCATGGTTCTCAAAACATGCATGCAGTTTCTTTTCTAACTTTCAAACTATTGGAAGCTGAGATTGGGCTCTTCGGTGTATGAGTCAATGACAGACAGAAACTTTGGGACTTAGGGACTCGAACCCTCAATCTTCTGATTCGAAGTCAGACGCCTTATCCATTAGGCCACGTGGTCCTGTGAGTAGCAAATGCTGTTTGTTTTTTGCCAGAGTCTATCCTTTTTCAATATTGCTGGATTTATATGAATTCAGACCGGTGGGCACATGTTTTGGGGGGGGTTCAACACTTACTATCAACTATTTCCCGGCTTTTGGAAAGATGCCTTTCATGCACATTTCTGTGGAAGAGGAACTGTTGCTCCTGTATGGA
This sequence comes from Notolepis coatsorum, assembly GCF_963971535.1. Classification (NCBI taxonomy): domain Eukaryota; kingdom Metazoa; phylum Chordata; class Actinopteri; order Aulopiformes; family Paralepididae; genus Notolepis; species Notolepis coatsorum. The sequence goes on along the minus strand of NC_140168.1, from coordinate 144,113,650 downwards.
AACTGAAATTACATCATGGTTCTCAAAACATGCATGCAGTTTCTTTTCTAACTTTCAAACTATTGGAAGCTGAGATTCGGCTCTTCGGTGTATGAGTCAATGACAGACAGAAGCTTTGGGACTTGACCAAGAATCAGCCAAATCGAACATCAACCACAAAGGGACTCGAACCCTCAATCTTCTGACTCGAAGTCAGACGCCTTATCCATTAGGCCACGTGGACCTGTGAGTAGCAATCGCTGTTAGTTTTTTGCCAGAGTCTATCCTTTTTCAATATTACTGGATTTATATGAATTCAGACCGATGGGCACATGTTTTAGGGGGGGGGGTTCAACACTTACTATCACCTATTTCCCGGCTTTTAGAAAGATGCTTTTCATGCACATTTCTGTGGAAGAGGAACTGTTGCTCCTGTATGGCAACTTAAATTACATCATGGTTCTCAAAACATGCATGCAGTTTCTTTTCTAACTTTCAAACTATTGGAAGCTGAGATTGGGCTCTTCGGTGTATGAGTCAATGACAGAAAGAAACTTTGGGACTTGACCAACAATCAGCCAAATCGAACATCAAACACGAAGGGACTCGAACCCTCAATCTTCTGATTCGAAGTCAGACGCCTTATCCATTAGGCCACGTGGTCCTGTGAGTAGCAAATGCTGTTTGTTTTTTTGCCAGAGTCTATCCTTTTTCAATATTACCGGATTTATATGAATTCGGACCGATGGGCACATGTTTGGGGGGGGTTCAACACTTACTATCACCTATTTCCTGGCTTTTGGAAAGATGCCTTTCATGCACATAAGGAACTGTTTCACCTGTATGGAAACTGAAATTACATCATGGTTCTCAAAACATGCATGCAGTTTCTTTTCTAACTTTCAAACTATTGGAAGCTGAGATTCGGCTCTTCGGTGTATGAGTCAATGACAGACAGAAGCTTTGGGACTTGACCAAGAATCAGCCAAATCGAACATCAACCACGAAGGGACTCGAACCCTAATTCTTCTGACTCAAAGTCAGACGCCTTATCCATTAGGCCACGTGGACCTGTGAGTAGCAAACGCTGTTAGTTTTTTGCCAGAGTCTATCCTTTTTCAATATTACTGGATTTATATGAATTCAGACCGATGGGCACATGTTTTAGGGGGGGGGGGGTTCAACACTTACTATCACCTATTTCCCGGCTTTTAGAAAGATGCTTTTCATGCACATTTCTGTGGAAGAGGAACTGTTGCTCCTGTATGGAAACTGAAATTACATCATGGTTCTCAAAACATGCATGCAGTTTCTTTTCTAACTTTCAAACTATTGGAAGCTGAGATTCGGCTCTTCGGTGTATGAGTCAATGACAGACAGAAACTTTGGGACTTGACCAAAAATCTGCCAAATCAAACATCAACCACGAAGGGACTCGAGCCCTCAATCTTCTGATTCGAAGTCAGACGCCTTATCCATTAGGCCATGTGGTCCTGTGAGTAGCAAATGCTGTTTGTTTTTTTGCCAGAGTCTATCCTTTTTCAATATTACCGGATGTATATGAATTCGGACCGATGGGCATATGTTTGGGGGAGGGGGTTCAACACTTACTATCACCTATTTCCTGGCTTTTGGAAAGATGCCTTTCATGCACATAAGGAACTGTTTCACCTGTATGGAAACTGAAATTACATCATGGTTCTCAAAACATGCATGCAGTTACTTTTCTAACTTTCAAACTATTGGAAGCTGAGATTGGGCTCTTCGGTGTATGAGTCAATGACAGACAGAAACTTTGGGACTTGACCAAGAATCAGCCAAATCGAACATCAACCACGAAGGGACTTGAACCCTAAATCTTCTGATTCGAAGTCAGACGCCTTATCCATTAGGCCACGTGGTCCTGTGAGTAGCAAAAGCTGTTTGTTTTTTTGCCAGAGTCTATCCTTTTTCAATATTACCCGGACCGATGGGCACATGTTTGGGGGGGGGGGGGGTTCAACACTTACTATCACCTATTTCCCGACTTTTAGAAAGATGCTTTTCATGCACATTTCTGTGGAAGAGGAACTGTTGCTCCTGTATGGAAACTGAAATTACATCATGGTTCTCAAAACATGCATGCAGTTTCTTTTCTAACTTTCAAACTATTGGAAGCTGAGATTGGGCTCTTCGGTGTATGAGTCAATGACAGACAGAAACTTTGGGACTTGACCAAGAATCAGCCAAATCGAACATCAACCACAAAGGGACTCGAACCCTCAATCTTCTGATTCAAAGCCAGACGCCTTATCCATTAGGCCACGTGGTCCTGTGAGTAGCAAATGCTTTTTTTTTTTTTTTGCCAGAGTCTATCCTTTTTCAATATTACCGGATTTATATGAATTCGGACCGATGGGCACATGTTTTGGGGGGGGGGGGGGGGGGGGGGTTCAACACTTACTATCACCTATTTCATGGCTTTTGGAAAGATGCCTTTCATGCACATAAGGAACTGTTTCACCTGTATGGAAACTGAAATTACATCATGGTTCTCAAAACATGCATGCAGTTTCTTTTCTAACTTTCAAACTATTGGAAGCTGAGATTGGGCTCTTCGGTGTATGAGTCAATGACAGACAGAAACTTTGGGACTTGACCAAGAATCAGCCAAATCGAACATCAACCACAAAGGGACTTGAACCCTAAATCTTCTGATTCGAAGTCAGACGCCTTATCCATTAGGCCACGTGGTCCTGTGAGTAGCAAATGCTGTTTGTTTTTTTGCCAGAGTCTATCCTTTTTCCAATATTACCCGGACCGATGGGCACATGTTTGGGGGGGGGGGGGGGTTCAACACTTACTATCACCTATTTCCCGACTTTTAGAAAGATGCTTTTCATGCACATTTCTGTGGAAGAGGAACTGTTGCTCCTGTATGGAAACTGAAATTACATCATGGTTCTCAAAACATGCATGCAGTTTCTTTTCTAACTTTCAAACTATTGGAAGCTGAGATTGGGCTCTTCGGTGTATGAGTCAATGACAGACAGAAACTTTGGGACTTGACCAAGAATCAGCCAAATCGAACATCAACCACAAAGGGACTCGAACCCTCAATCTTCTGATTCGAAGCCAGACGCCTTATCCATTAGGCCACGTGGTCCTGTGAGTAGCAAATGCTTTTTATTTTTTTTTGCCAGAGTCTATCCTTTTTCAATATTACCGGATTTATATGAATTCGGACCGATGGGCACATGTTTGGGGGGGGGGGGGGGGGTTCAACACTTACTATCACCTATTTCCTGGCTTTTGGAAAGATGCCTTTCATGCACATAAGGAACTGTTTCACCTGTATGGAAACTGAAATTACATCATGGTTCTCAAAACATGCATGCAGTTTCTTTTCTAACTTTCAAACTATTGGAAGCTGAGATTGGGCTCTTCGGTGTATGAGTCAATGACAGACAGAAACTTTGGGACTTGACCAAGAATCAGCCAAATCGAACATCAACCACAAAGGGACTCGAACCCTCAATCTTCTGATTCAAAGCCAGACGCCTTATCCATTAGGCCACGTGGTCCTGTGAGTAGCAAATGCTTTTTTTTTTTTTTTGCCAGAGTCTATCCTTTTTCAATATTACCGGATTTATATGAATTCGGACCGATGGGCACATGTTTTGGGGGGGGGGGGGGGGGGGGGGTTCAACACTTACTATCACCTATTTCATGGCTTTTGGAAAGATGCCTTTCATGCACATAAGGAACTGTTTCACCTGTATGGAAACTGAAATTACATCATGGTTCTCAAAACATGCATGCAGTTTCTTTTCTAACTTTCAAACTATTGGAAGCTGAGATTGGGCTCTTCGGTGTATGAGTCAATGACAGACAGAAACTTTGGGACTTGACCAAGAATCAGCCAAATCGAACATCAACCACAAAGGGACTTGAACCCTAAATCTTCTGATTCGAAGTCAGACGCCTTATCCATTAGGCCACGTGGTCCTGTGAGTAGCAAATGCTGTTTGTTTTTTTGCCAGAGTCTATCCTTTTTCCAATATTACCCGGACCGATGGGCACATGTTTGGGGGGGGGGGGGGTTCAACACTTACTATCACCTATTTCCCGACTTTTAGAAAGATGCTTTTCATGCACATTTCTGTGGAAGAGGAACTGTTGCTCCTGTATGGAAACTGAAATTACATCATGGTTCTCAAAACATGCATGCAGTTTCTTTTCTAACTTTCAAACTATTGGAAGCTGAGATTGGGCTCTTCGGTGTATGAGTCAATGACAGACAGAAACTTTGGGACTTGACCAAGAATCAGCCAAATCGAACATCAACCACAAAGGGACTCGAACCCTCAATCTTCTGATTCGAAGCCAGACGCCTTATCCATTAGGCCACATGGTCCTGTGAGTAGCAAATGCTTTTTATTTTTTTTTGCCAGAGTCTATCCTTTTTCAATATTACCGGATTTATATGAATTCGGACCGATGGGCACATGTTTGGGGGGGGGGGGGGGGGGTTCAACACTTACTATCACCTATTTCCTGGCTTTTGGAAAGATGCCTTTCATGCACATAAGGAACTGTTTCACCTGTATGGAAACTGAAATTACATCATGGTTCTCAAAACATGCATGCAGTTTCTTTTCTAACTTTCAAACTATTGGAAGCTGAGATTGGGCTCTTCGGTGTATGAGTCAATGACAGACAGAAACTTTGGGACTTGACCAAGAATCAGCCAAATCAAACATCAACCACGAAGGGACTCGAACCCTCAATCTTCTGATTCGAAGTCAGATGCCTTATCCATTAGGCCACGTGGTCCTGTGAGTAGCAAATGCTGTTTGTTTTTTGCCAGAGTCTATCCTTTTTCAATATTACTGGATTTATATGAATTCAGACCGGTGGGCACATGTTTTGGGGGGGGTTCAACACTTACTATCAACTATTTCCCGGCTTTTGGAAAGATGCCTTTCATGCACATTTCTGTGGAAGAGGAACTGTTGCTCCTGTATGGAAACTGAAATTACATCATGGTTCTCAAAACATGCATGCAGTTTCTTTTCTAACTTTCAAACTATTGGAAGCTGAGATTCGGCTCTTCGGTGTATGAGTCAATGACAGACAGAAACTTTGGGACTTGACCAAAAATCTGCCAAATAAAACATCAACCACGAAGGGACTCGAGCCCTCAATCTTCTGATTCGAAGTCAGACGCCTTATCCATTAGGCCACGTGGTCCTGTGAGTAGCAAATGCTGTTTGTTTTTTTGCCAGAGTCTATCCTTTTTCAATATTACCGGATGTATATGAATTCGGACCGATGGGCATATGTTTGGGGGAGGGGGTTCAACACTTACTATCACCTATTTCCTGGCTTTTGGAAAGATGCCTTTCATGCACATAAGGAACTGTTTCAATGTATGGAAACTGAAATTACATCATGGTTCTCAAAACATGCATGCAGTTACTTTTCTAACTTTCAAACTATTGGAAGCTGAGATTGGGCTCTTCGGTGTATGAGTCAATGACAGACAGAAACTTTGGGACTTGACCAAGAATCAGCCAAATCGAACATCAACCACGAAGGGACTTGAACCCTAAATCTTCTGATTCGAAGTCAGACGCCTTATCCATTAGGCCACGTGGTCCTGTGAGTAGCAAAAGCTGTTTGTTTTTTTGCCAGAGTCTATCCTTTTTCAATATTACCCGGACCGATGGGCACATGTTTGGGGGGGGGGGGGTTCAACACTTACTATCACCTATTTCCCGACTTTTAGAAAGATGCTTTTCATGCACATTTCTGTGGAAGAGGAACTGTTGCTCCTGTATGGAAACTGAAATTACATCATGGTTCTCAAAACATGCATGCAGTTTCTTTTCTAACTTTCAAACTATTGGAAGCTGAGATTGGGCTCTTCGGTGTATGAGTCAATGACAGACAGAAACTTTGGGACTTGACCAAGAATCAGCCAAATCGAACATCAACCACAAAGGGACTCGAACCCTCAATCTTCTGATTCAAAGCCAGACACCTTATCCATTAGGCCACGTGGTCCTGTGAGTAGCGAATGCTGTTTTTTTTTTTTTGCCAGAGTCTATCCTTTTTCAATATTACCGGATTTATATGAATTCGGACCGATGGGCACATGTTTTGGGGGGGGTTCAACACTTACTATCACCTATTTCATGGCTTTTGGAAAGATGCCTTTCATGCACATAAGGAACTGTTTCACCTGTATGGAAACTGAAATTACATCATGGTTCTCAAAACATGCATGCAGTTTCTTTTCTAACTTTCAAACTATTGGAAGCTGAGATTGGGCTCTTCGGTGTATGAGTCAATGACAGACAGAAACTTTGGGACTTGACCAAGAATCAGCCAAATCGAACATCAACCACGAAGGGACTCGAACCCTCAATCTTCTGATTCGAAGTCAGACGCCTTATCCATTAGGCCACGTGGTCCTGTGAGTAGCAAATGCTGTTTTTTTTTTTTGCCAGAGTCTATCCTTTTTCAATATTATCGGATTTATATGAATTCGGACCGATGGGCACATGTTTGGGGGGGGTTCAACACTTACTATCACCTATTTCCTTGCTTTTGGAAAGATGCCTTTCATGCACATAAGGAACTGTTTCACCTGTATGGAAACTGAAATTACATCATGGTTCTCAAAACATGCATGCAGTTTCTTTTCTAACTTTCAAACTATTGGAAGCTGAGATTGGGCTCTTCGGTGTATGAGTCAATGACAGACAGAAACTTTGGGACTTGACCAAGAATCAGCCAAATCGAACATCAACCACAAAGGGACTTGAACCCTAAATCTTCTGATTCGAAGTCAGACGCCTTATCCATTAGGCCACGTGGTCCTGTGAGTAGCAAATGCTGTTTGTTTTTTTGCCAGAGTCTATCCTTTTTCCAATATTACCCGGACCGATGGGCACATGTTTGGGGGGGGGGGGGGGGGTTCAACACTTACTATCACCTATTTCCCGACTTTTAGAAAGATGCTTTTCATGCACATTTCTGTGGAAGAGGAACTGTTGCTCCTGTATGGAAACTGAAATTACATCATGGTTCTCAAAACATGCATGCAGTTTCTTTTCTAACTTTCAAACTATTGGAAGCTGAGATTGGGCTCTTCGGTGTATGAGTCAATGACAGACAGAAACTTTGGGACTTGACCAAGAATCAGCCAAATCGAACATCAACCACGAAGGGACTCGAACCCTCAATCTTCTGATTCGAAGCCAGACGCCTTATCCATTAGGCCACGTGGTCCTGTGAGTAGCAAATGCTTTTTATTTTTTTTTGCCAGAGTCTATCCTTTTTCAATATTACCGGATTTATATGAATTCGGACCGATGGGCACATGTTTGGGGGGGGGGGGGGGGGGGTTCAACACTTACTATCACCTATTTCCTGGCTTTTGGAAAGATGCCTTTCATGCACATAAGGAACTGTTTCACCTGTATGGAAACTGAAATTACATCATGGTTCTCAAAACATGCATGCAGTTTCTTTTCTAACTTTCAAACTATTGGAAGCTGAGATTGGGCTCTTCGGTGTATGAGTCAATGACAGACAGAAACTTTGGGACTTGACCAAGAATTAGCCAAATCGAACGTCAACCACGAAGGGACTCGAACCCTCAATCTTCTGATTCGAAGTCAGACGCCTTATCCATTAGGCCACGTGGTCCTGTGAGTAGCAAATGCTGTTTGTTTTTTTGCCAGAGTCTATCCTTTTTCAATATTACCGGATTTATATGAATTCGGACCGATGGGCACATGTTTGGGGGGGGGGGGTTCAACACTTACTATCACCTATTTCCTGGCTTTTGGAAAGATGCCTTTCATGCACATAAGGAACTGTTTCACCTGTATGGAAACTGAAATTACATCATGGTTCTCAAAACATGCATGCAGTTTCTTTTCTAACTTTCAAACTATTGGAAGCTGAGATTGGGCTCTTCGGTGTATGAGTCAATGACAGACAGAAACTTTGGGACTTAGGGACTCGAACCCTCAATCTTCTGATTCGAAGTCAGACGCCTTATCCATTAGGCCACGTGGTCCTGTGAGTAGCAAATGCTGTTTGTTTTTTGCCAGAGTCTATCCTTTTTCAATATTACTGGATTTATATGAATTCAGACCGGTGGGCACATGTTTTGGGGGGGGTTCAACACTTACTATCAACTATTTCCCGGCTTTTGGAAAGATGCCTTTCATGCACATTTCTGTGGAAGAGGAACTGTTGCTCCTGTATGGAAACTGAAATTACATCATGGTTCTCAAAACATGCATGCAGTTTCTTTTCTAACTTTCAAACTATTGGAAGCTGAGATTCGGCTCTTCGGTGTATGAGTCAATGACAGACAGAAGCTTTGGGACTTGACCAAGAATCAGCCAAATCGAACATCAACCACAAAGGGACTCGAACCCTCAATCTTCTGACTCGAAGTCAGACGCCTTATCCATTAGGCCACGTGGACCTGTGAGTAGCAATCGCTGTTAGTTTTTTGCCAGAGTCTATCCTTTTTCAATATTACTGGATTTATATGAATTCAGACCGATGGGCACATGTTTTAGGGGGGGGGGTTCAACACTTACTATCACCTATTTCCCGGCTTTTAGAAAGATGCTTTTCATGCACATTTCTGTGGAAGAGGAACTGTTGCTCCTGTATGGCAACTTAAATTACATCATGGTTCTCAAAACATGCATGCAGTTTCTTTTCTAACTTTCAAACTATTGGAAGCTGAGATTGGGCTCTTCGGTGTATGAGTCAATGACAGACAGAAACTTTGGGACTTGACCAACAATCAGCCAAATCGAACATCAAACACGAAGGGACTCGAACCCTCAATCTTCTGATTCGAAGTCAGACGCCTTATCCATTAGGCCACGTGGTCCTGTGAGTAGCAAATGCTGTTTGTTTTTTTGCCAGAGTCTATCCTTTTTCAATATTACCGGATTTATATGAATTCGGACCGATGGGCACATGTTTGGGGGGGGTTCAACACTTACTATCACCTATTTCCTGGCTTTTGGAAAGATGCCTTTCATGCACATAAGGAACTGTTTCACCTGTATGGAAACTGAAATTACATCATGGTTCTCAAAACATGCATGCAGTTTCTTTTCTAACTTTCAAACTATTGGAAGCTGAGATTCGGCTCTTCGGTGTATGAGTCAATGACAGACAGAAGCTTTGGGACTTGACCAAGAATCAGCCAAATCGAACATCAACCACGAAGGGACTCGAACCCTAATTCTTCTGACTCGAAGTCAGACGCCTTATCCATTAGGCCACGTGGACCTGTGAGTAGCAAACGCTGTTAGTTTTTTGCCAGAGTCTATCCTTTTTCAATATTACTGGATTTATATGAATTCAGACCGATGGGCACATGTTTTAGGGGGGGGGGGGGGGGTTCAACACTTACTATCACCTATTTCCCGGCTTTTGGAAAGATGCCTTTCATGCACATTTCTGTGGAAGAGGAACTGTTGCTCCTGTATGGAAACTGAAATTACATCATGGTTCTCAAAACATGCATGCAGTTTCTTTTCTAACTTTCAAACTATTGGAAGCTGAGATTCGGCTCTTCGGTGTATGAGTCAATGACAGACAGAAGCTTTGGGACTTGACCAAAAATCAGCCAAATCGAACATCAACCACGAAGGGACTCGAACCCTCAATCTTCTGACTCGAAGTCAGACGCCTTATCCATTAGGCCACATGGACCTGTGAGTAGCAAACGCTGTTAGTTTTTTGCCAGAGTATCCTTTTTCAATATTACTGGATTTATATAAATTCAGACCGATGGGCACATGTTTTAGGGGGGGGGGGGGGGGGGGGGTTCAACACTTACTATCACCTATTTCCCGGCTTTTAGAAAGATGCTTTTCATGCACATTTCTGTGGAAGAGGAACTGTTGCTCCTGTATGGCAACTTAAATTACATCATGGTTCTCAAAACATGCATGCAGTTTCTTTTCTAACTTTCAAACTATTGGAAGCTGAGATTGGGCTCTTCGGTGTATGAGTCAATGACAGACAGAAACTTTGGGACTTGACCAAGAATCAGCCAAATCGAACATCAACCACGAAGGGACTCGAACCCTCAATCTTCTGATTCGAAGTCAGACGCCTTATCCATTAGGCCACGTGGTCCTGTGAGTAGCAAAAGCTGTTTGTTTTTTTGCCAGAGTCTATCCTTTTTCAATATTACCGGATTTATATGAATTCGGACCGATGGGCACATGTTTGGGGGGGGGGTTCAACACTTACTATCACCTATTTCCTGGCTTTTGGAAAGATGCCTTTCATGCACATAAGGAACTGTTTCACCTGTATGGAAACTGAAATTACATCATGGTTCTCAAAACATGCATGCAGTTTCTTTTCTAACTTTCAAACTATTGGAAGCTGAGATTGGGCTCTTCGGTGTATGAGTCAATGACAGACAGAAGCTTTGGGACTTGACCAAGAATCAGCCAAATCGAACATCAACCACGAAGGGACTCGAACCCTCAATCTTCTGACTCGAAGTCAGACGCCTTATCCATTAGGCCACATGGACCTGTGAGTAGCAAACGCTGTTAGTTTTTTTGCCAGAGTCTATCCTTTTTCAATATTACTGGATTTATATGAATTCAGACCGATGGGCACATGTTTTAGGGGGGGGGGGGGTTCAACACTTACTATCACCTATTTCCCGGCTTTTAGAAAGATGCTTTTCATGCACATTTCTGTGGAAGAGGAACTGTTGCTCCTGTATGGCAACTTAAATTACATTATGGTTCTCAAAACATGCATGCAGTTTCTTTTCTAACTTTCAAACTATTGGAAGCTGAGATTGGGCTCTTCGGTGTATGAGTCAATGACAGACAGAAACTTTGGGACTTGACCAACAATCAGCCAAATCGAACATCAACCACAAAGGGACTCGAACCCTCAATCTTCTGATTCGAAGTCAGACACCTTATCCATTAGGCCACGTGGTCCTGTGAGTAGCAAATGCTTTTTTTTTTTTTTGCCAGAGTCTATCCTTTTTCAATATTACCGGATTTATATGAATTCGGACCGATGGGCACATGTTTGGGGGGGGTTCAACACTTACTATCACCTATTTCCTGGCTTTTGGAAAGATGACTTTCATGCACATAAGGAACTGTTTCACCTGTATGGAAACTGAAATTACATCATGGTTCTCAAAACATGCATGTAGTTTCTTTTCTAACTTTCAAACTATTGGAAGCTGAGATTGGGCTCTTCGGTGTATGAGTCAATGACAGACAGAAACTTTGGGACTTGACCAAGAATCAGCCAAATCAAACATCAACCACGAAGGGACTCGAACCCTCAATCTTCTGATTCGAAGTTAGACGCCTTATCCATTAGGCCACGTGGTCCTGTGAGTAGCAAATGCTGTTTGTTTTTTGCCAGAGTCTATCCTTTTTCAATATTACTGGATTTATATGAATTCAGACCGGTGGGCACATGTTTTGGGGGGGGTTCAACACTTACTATCAACTATTTCCCGGCTTTTGGAAAGATGCCTTTCATGCACATTTCTGTGGAAGAGGAACTGTTGCTCCTGTATGGAAACTGAAATTACATCATGGTTCTCAAAACATGCATGCAGTTTCTTTTCTAACTTTCAAACTATTGGAAGCTGAGATTCGGCTCTTCGGTGTATGAGTCAATGACAGACAGAAGCTTTGGGACTTGACCAAGAATCAGCCAAATCGAACATCAACCACGAAGGGACTCGAACCCTCAATCTTCTGACTTGAAGTCAGACGCCTTATCCATTAGGCCACATGGACCTGTGAATAGCAAACGCTGTTAGTTTTTTGCCAGAGTCTATCCTTTTTCAATATTACTGGATTTATATGAATTCAGACCGATGGGCACATGTTTTAGGGGGGGGGGGGGGGGTTCAACACTTACTATCACCTATTTCCCGGCTTTTAGAAAGATGCTTTTCATGCACATTTCTGTGGAAGAGGAACTGTTGCTCCTGTATGGCAACTTAAATTACATCATGGTTCTCAAAACATGCATGGAGTTTCTTTTCTAACTTTCAAACTATTGGAAGCTGAGATTGGGCTCTTCGGTGTATGAGTCAATGACAGACAGAAACTTTGGGACTTGACCAACAATCAGCCAAATCAAACATCAACCACGAAGGGACTCGAACCCTCAATCTTCTGATTCGAAGTCAGACGCCTTATCCATTAGGCCACGTGGTCCTGTGAGTAGCAAAAGCTGTTTGTTTTTTTGCCAGAGTCTATCCTTTTTCAATATTACCCGGACCGATGGGCACATGTTTGGGGGGGGGGGGGGTTCAACACTTACTATCACCTATTTCCCGACTTTTAGAAAGATGCTTTTCATGCACATTTCTGTGGAAGAGGAACTGTTGCTCCTGTATGGAAACTGAAATTACATCATGGTTCTCAAAACATGCATGCAGTTTCTTTTCTAACTTTCAAACTATTGGAAGCTGAGATTGGGCTCTTCGGTGTATGAGTCAATGACAGACAGAAACTTTGGGACTTGACCAAGAATCAGCCAAATCGAACATCAACCACAAAGGGACTCGAACCCTCAATCTTCTGATTCAAAGCCAGACACCTTATCCATTAGGCCACGTGGTCCTGTGAGTAGCAAATGCTGTTTTTTTTTTTTTGCCAGAGTCTATCCTTTTTCAATATTACCGGATTTATATGAATTCGGACCGATGGGCACATGTTTTGGGGGGGGTTCAACACTTACTATCACCTATTTCATGGCTTTTGGAAAGATGCCTTTCATGCACATAAGGAACTGTTTCACCTGTATGGAAACTGAAATTACATCATGGTTCTCAAAACATGCATGCAGTTTCTTTTCTAACTTTCAAACTATTGGAAGCTGAGATTGGGCTCTTCGGTGTATGAGTCAATGACAGACAGAAACTTTGGGACTTGACCAAGAATCAGCCAAATCGAACATCAACCACGAAGGGACTCGAACCCTCAATCTTCTGATTCGAAGTCAGACGCCTTATCCATTAGGCCACGTGGTCCTGTGAGTAGCAAATGCTGTTTTTTTTTTTTGCCAGAGTCTATCCTTTTTCAATATTATCGGATTTATATGAATTCGGACCGATGGGCACATGTTTGGGGGGGGTTCAACACTTACTATCACCTATTTCCTGGCTTTTGGAAAGATGCCTTTCATGCACATAAGGAACTGTTTCACCTGTATGGAAACTGAAATTACATCATGGTTCTCAAAACATGCATGCAGTTTCTTTTCTAACTTTCAAACTATTGGAAGCTGAGATTGGGCTCTTCGGTGTATGAGTCAATGACAGACAGAAACTTTGGGACTTGACCAAGAATCAGCCAAATCGAACATCAACCACAAAGGGACTTGAACCCTAAATCTTCTGATTCGAAGTCAGACGCCTTATCCATTAGGCCACGTGGTCCTGTGAGTAGCAAATGCTGTTTGTTTTTTTGCCAGAGTCTATCCTTTTTCCAATATTACCCGGACCGATGGGCACATGTTTGGGGGGGGGGGGGGGGGGTTCAACACTTACTATCACCTATTTCCCGACTTTTAGAAAGATGCTTTTCATGCACATTTCTGTGGAAGAGGAACTGTTGCTCCTGTATGGAAACTGAAATTACATCATGGTTCTCAAAACATGCATGCAGTTTCTTTTCTAACTTTCAAACTATTGGAAGCTGAGATTGGGCTCTTCGGTGTATGAGTCAATGACAGACAGAAACTTTGGGACTTGACCAAGAATCAGCCAAATCGAACATCAACCACGAAGGGACTCGAACCCTCAATCTTCTGATTCGAAGCCAGACGCCTTATCCATTAGGCCACGTGGTCCTGTGAGTAGCAAATGCTTTTTATTTTTTTTTGCCAGAGTCTATCCTTTTTCAATATTACCGGATTTATATGAATTCGGACCGATGGGCACATGTTTGGGGGGGGGGGGGGGGTTCAACACTTACTATCACCTATTTCCTGGCTTTTGGAAAGATGCCTTTCATGCACATAAGGAACTGTTTCACCTGTATGGAAACTGAAATTACATCATGGTTCTCAAAACATGCATGCAGTTTCTTTTCTAACTTTCAAACTATTGGAAGCTGAGATTGGGCTCTTCGGTGTATGAGTCAATGACAGACAGAAACTTTGGGACTTGACCAAGAATTAGCCAAATCGAACGTCAACCACGAAGGGACTCGAACCCTCAATCTTCTGATTCGAAGTCAGACGCCTTATCCATTAGGCCACGTGGTCCTGTGAGTAGCAAATGCTGTTTGTTTTTTTGCCAGAGTCTATCCTTTTTCAATATTACCGGATTTATATGAATTCGGACCGATGGGCACATGTTTGGGGGGGGGGGGTTCAACACTTACTATCACCTATTTCCAGGCTTTTGGAAAGATGCCTTTCATGCACATAAGGAACTGTTTCACCTGTATGGAAACTGAAATTACATCATGGTTCTCAAAACATGCATGCAGTTTCTTTTCTAACTTTCAAACTATTGGAAGCTGAGATTGGGCTCTTCGGTGTATGAGTCAATGACAGACAGAAACTTTGGGACTTAGGGACTCGAACCCTCAATCTTCTGATTCGAAGTCAGACGCCTTATCCATTAGGCCACGTGGTCCTGTGAGTAGCAAATGCTGTTTGTTTTTTGCCAGAGTCTATCCTTTTTCAATATTACTGGATTTATATGAATTCAGACCGGTGGGCACATGTTTTGGGGGGGGTTCAACACTTACTATCAACTATTTCCCGGCTTTTGGAAAGATGCCTTTCATGCACATTTCTGTGGAAGAGGAACTGTTGCTCCTGTATGGAAACTGAAATTACATCATGGTTCTCAAAACATGCATGCAGTTTCTTTTCTAACTTTCAAACTATTGGAAGCTGAGATTCGGCTCTTCGGTGTATGAGTCAATGACAGACAGAAGCTTTGGGACTTGACCAAGAATCAGCCAAATCGAACATCAACCACAAAGGGACTCGAACCCTCAATCTTCTGACTCGAAGTCAGACGCCTTATCCATTAGGCCACGTGGACCTGTGAGTAGCAATCGCTGTTAGTTTTTTGCCAGAGTCTATCCTTTTTCAATATTACTGGATTTATATGAATTCAGACCGATGGGCACATGTTTTAGGGGGGGGGGTTCAACACTTACTATCACCTATTTCCCGGCTTTTAGAAAGATGCTTTTCATGCACATTTCTGTGGAAGAGGAACTGTTGCTCCTGTATGGCAACTTAAATTACATCATGGTTCTCAAAACATGCATGCAGTTTCTTTTCTAACTTTCAAACTATTGGAAGCTGAGATTGGGCTCTTCGGTGTATGAGTCAATGACAGACAGAAACTTTGGGACTTGACCAACAATCAGCCAAATCGAACATCAAACACGAAGGGACTCGAACCCTCAATCTTCTGATTCGAAGTCAGACGCCTTATCCATTAGGCCACGTGGTCCTGTGAGTAGCAAATGCTGTTTGTTTTTTTGCCAGAGTCTATCCTTTTTCAATATTACCGGATTTATATGAATTCGGACCGATGGGCACATGTTTGGGGGGGGTTCAACACTTACTATCACCTATTTCCTGGCTTTTGGAAAGATGCCTTTCATGCACATAAGGAACTGTTTCACCTGTATGGAAACTGAAATTACATCATGGTTCTCAAAACATGCATGCAGTTTCTTTTCTAACTTTCAAACTATTGGAAGCTGAGATTCGGCTCTTCGGTGTATGAGTCAATGACAGACAGAAGCTTTGGGACTTGACCAAGAATCAGCCAAATCGAACATCAACCACGAAGGGACTCGAACCCTAATTCTTCTGACTCGAAGTCAGACGCCTTATCCATTAGGCCACGTGGACCTGTGAGTAGCAAACGCTGTTAGTTTTTTGCCAGAGTCTATCCTTTTTCAATATTACTGGATTTATATGAATTCAGACCGATGGGCACATGTTTTAGGGGGGGGGGGGGGGTTCAACACTTACTATCACCTATTTCCCGGCTTTTGGAAAGATGCCTTTCATGCACATTTCTGTGGAAGAGGAACTGTTGCTCCTGTATGGAAACTGAAATTACATCATGGTTCTCAAAACATGCATGCAGTTTCTTTTCTAACTTTCAAACTATTGGAAGCTGAGATTCGGCTCTTCGGTGTATGAGTCAATGACAGACAGAAGCTTTGGGACTTGACCAAAAATCAGCCAAATCGAACATCAACCACGAAGGGACTCGAACCCTCAATCTTCTGACTCGAAGTCAGACGCCTTATCCATTAGGCCACATGGACCTGTGAGTAGCAAACGCTGTTAGTTTTTTGCCAGAGTATCCTTTTTCAATATTACTGGATTTATATAAATTCAGACCGATGGGCACATGTTTTAGGGGGGGGGGGGGGGGGGGGTTCAACACTTACTATCACCTATTTCCCGGCTTTTAGAAAGATGCTTTTCATGCACATTTCTGTGGAAGAGGAACTGTTGCTCCTGTATGGCAACTTAAATTACATCATGGTTCTCAAAACATGCATGCAGTTTCTTTTCTAACTTTCAAACTATTGGAAGCTGAGATTGGGCTCTTCGGTGTATGAGTCAATGACAGACAGAAACTTTGGGACTTGACCAAGAATCAGCCAAATCGAACATCAACCACGAAGGGACTCGAACCCTCAATCTTCTGATTCGAAGTCAGACGCCTTATCCATTAGGCCACGTGGTCCTGTGAGTAGCAAAAGCTGTTTGTTTTTTTGCCAGAGTCTATCCTTTTTCAATATTACCGGATTTATATGAATTCGGACCGATGGGCACATGTTTGGGGGGGGGGTTCAACACTTACTATCACCTATTTCCTGGCTTTTGGAAAGATGCCTTTCATGCACATAAGGAACTGTTTCACCTGTATGGAAACTGAAATTACATCATGGTTCTCAAAACATGCATGCAGTTTCTTTTCTAACTTTCAAACTATTGGAAGCTGAGATTGGGCTCTTCGGTGTATGAGTCAATGACAGACAGAAGCTTTGGGACTTGACCAAGAATCAGCCAAATCGAACATCAACCACGAAGGGACTCGAACCCTCAATCTTCTGACTCGAAGTCAGACGCCTTATCCATTAGGCCACATGGACCTGTGAGTAGCAAACGCTGTTAGTTTTTTTGCCAGAGTCTATCCTTTTTCAATATTACTGGATTTATATGAATTCAGACCGATGGGCACATGTTTTAGGGGGGGGGGGGTTCAACACTTACTATCACCTATTTCCCGGCTTTTAGAAAGATGCTTTTCATGCACATTTCTGTGGAAGAGGAACTGTTGCTCCTGTATGGCAACTTAAATTACATTATGGTTCTCAAAACATGCATGCAGTTTCTTTTCTAACTTTCAAACTATTGGAAGCTGAGATTGGGCTCTTCGGTGTATGAGTCAATGACAGACAGAAACTTTGGGACTTGACCAACAATCAGCCAAATCGAACATCAACCACAAAGGGACTCGAACCCTCAATCTTCTGATTCGAAGTCAGACACCTTATCCATTAGGCCACGTGGTCCTGTGAGTAGCAAATGCTTTTTTTTTTTTTGCCAGAGTCTATCCTTTTTCAATATTACCGGATTTATATGAATTCGGACCGATGGGCACATGTTTGGGGGGGGTTCAACACTTACTATCACCTATTTCCTGGCTTTTGGAAAGATGACTTTCATGCACATAAGGAACTGTTTCACCTGTATGGAAACTGAAATTACATCATGGTTCTCAAAACATGCATGTAGTTTCTTTTCTAACTTTCAAACTATTGGAAGCTGAGATTGGGCTCTTCGGTGTATGAGTCAATGACAGACAGAAACTTTGGGACTTGACCAAGAATCAGCCAAATCAAACATCAACCACGAAGGGACTCGAACCCTCAATCTTCTGATTCGAAGTTAGACGCCTTATCCATTAGGCCACGTGGTCCTGTGAGTAGCAAATGCTGTTTGTTTTTTGCCAGAGTCTATCCTTTTTCAATATTACTGGATTTATATGAATTCAGACCGGTGGGCACATGTTTTGGGGGGGGTTCAACACTTACTATCAACTATTTCCCGGCTTTTGGAAAGATGCCTTTCATGCACATTTCTGTGGAAGAGGAACTGTTGCTCCTGTATGGAAACTGAAATTACATCATGGTTCTCAAAACATGCATGCAGTTTCTTTTCTAACTTTCAAACTATTGGAAGCTGAGATTCGGCTCTTCGGTGTATGAGTCAATGACAGACAGAAGCTTTGGGACTTGACCAAGAATCAGCCAAATCGAACATCAACCACGAAGGGACTCGAACCCTCAATCTTCTGACTTGAAGTCAGACGCCTTATCCATTAGGCCACATGGACCTGTGAGTAGCAAACGCTGTTAGTTTTTTGCCAGAGTCTATCCTTTTTCAATATTACTGGATTTATATGAATTCAGACCGATGGGCACATGTTTTAGGGGGGGGGGGGGGGTTCAACACTTACTATCACCTATTTCCCGGCTTTTAGAAAGATGCTTTTCATGCACATTTCTGTGGAAGAGGAACTGTTGCTCCTGTATGGCAACTTAAATTACATCATGGTTCTCAAAACATGCATGGAGTTTCTTTTCTAACTTTCAAACTATTGGAAGCTGAGATTGGGCTCTTCGGTGTATGAGTCAATGACAGACAGAAACTTTGGGACTTGACCAACAATCAGCCAAATCAAACATCAACCACGAAGGGACTCGAACCCTCAATCTTCTGATTCGAAGTCAGACGCCTTATCCATTAGGCCACGTGGTCCTGTGAGTAGCAAATGCTGTTTTTTTTTTTTGCCAGTCTATCCTTTTTCAATATTACCGGATTTATATGAATTCGGACCGATGGGCACATGTTTGGGGGGGGTTCAACACTTACTATCACCTATTTCCTGGCTTTTGGAAAGATGCCTTTCATGCACATAAGGAACTGTTTCACCTGTATGGAAACTGAAATTACATCATGGTTCTCAAAAAATGCATGCAGTTTCTTTTCTAACTTTCAAACTATTGGAAGCTGAGATTGGGCTCTTCGGTGTATGAGTCAATGACAGACAGAAACTTTGGGACTTGACCAAGAATCAGCCAAATCGAACATCAACCACGAAGGGACTCGAACCCTCAATCTTCCGATTCGAAGTCAGACGCCTTATCCATTAGGCCACGTGGTCCTGTGAGTAGCAAATGCTGTTTGTTTTTTGCCAGAGTCTATCCTTTTTCAATATTACTGGATTTATATGAATTCAGACCGGTGGGCACATGTTTTGGGGGGGGGGGGGGGGGGTTCAACACTTACTATCAACTATTACCCCGGCTTTTGGAAAGATGCCTTTCATGCATATTTCTGTGGAAGAGGAACTGTTGCTCCTGTATGGAAACTGAAATTACATCATGGTTCTCAAAACATGCACGCAGTTTCTTTTCTAACTTTCAAACTATTGGAAGCTGAGATTCGGCTCTTCGGTGTATGAGTCAATGACAGACAGAAGCTTTGGGACTTGACCAAGAATCAGCCAAATCGAACATCAACCACGAAGGGACTCGAACCCACTCAATCTTCTGATCGAAGTCAGACACCTTATCCATTAGGCCACGTGGTCCTGTGATTAGCAAACGCTGTTAGTTTTTTGCCAGAGTCTATCCTTTTTCAATATTACCGGATTTATATGAATTCAGACCGATGGGCACATGTTTTGGGGGGGGGTTCAACACTTACTATCACCTATTTCCCGGCTTTTAGAAAGATGCACATTTCTGTGGAAGAGGAACTGTTGCTCCTGTATGGCAACTTAAATTACATCATGGTTCTCAAGACATGCATGCAGTTTCTTTTCTAACTTTCAAACTATTGGAGGCTGAGATTGGGCTCTTTGGTGTATGAGTCAATGACAGACAGAAACTTTGGGACTTGACCAAGAATCAGCCAAATCTAAAATCAACCACGAAAGGACTCAAACCCTCAATCTTCTGATTCGAAGTCAGACGCCTTATCCATTAGGCCACATGGACCTGTGAGTAGCAAACGCTGTTAGTTTTTTGCCAGAGTCTATCCTTTTTCAATATTACTGGATTTATATGAATTCAGACCGATGGGCACATGTTTTAGGGGGGGGGGGGGGGGTTCAACACTTACTATCACCTATTTCCCGGCTTTTAGAAAGATGCTTTTCATGCACATTTCTGTGGAAGAGGAACTGTTGCTCCTGTATGGCAACTTAAATTACATCATGGTTCTCAAGACATGCATGCAGTTTCTTTTCTAACTTTCAAACTATTGGAGGCTGAGATTGGGCTCTTTGGTGTATGAGTCAATGACAGACAGAAACTTTGGGACTTGACCAAGAATCAGCCAAATCTAAAAT
The DNA here is from genome assembly GCF_963971535.1 of Notolepis coatsorum. Taxonomy (NCBI): domain Eukaryota; kingdom Metazoa; phylum Chordata; class Actinopteri; order Aulopiformes; family Paralepididae; genus Notolepis; species Notolepis coatsorum. Next base: position 144,093,207 of record NC_140168.1, on the reverse strand, counting down.
CAACCACGAAAGGACTCAAACCCTCAATCTTCTGATTCGAAGTCAGACGCCTTATCCATTAGGCCATGTGGTCCTGTGAGTAGCAAATGCTGTTTTTTTTTGCCAGAGTCTATCCTTTTTCAATATTACTGGATTTATATGAATTCAGACCGGTGGGCACATGTTTGGGGGGGGGTTCAACACTTACTATCAACTATTACCCCGGCTTTTGGAAAGATGCCTTTCATGCACATTTCTGTGGAAGAGGAACTGTTGCTCCTGTATGGAAACTGAAATTACATCATGGTTCTCAAAACATGCATGCAGTTTCTTTTCTAACTTTCAAACTATTGGAAGCTGAGATTGGGCTCTTCGGTGTATGAGTCAATGACAGACAGAAACTTTGGGACTTGACCAACAATCAGCCAAATCGAACATCAACCACGAAGGGACTCGAACCCTCAATCTTCTGATTCGAAGTCAGACGCCTTATCCATTAGGCCACGTGGTCCTGTGAGTAGCAAATGCTGTTTTTTTTTTTTGCCAGTCTATCCTTTTTCAATATTACCGGATTTATATGAATTCGGACCGATGGGCACATGTTTGGGGGGGGTTCAACACTTACTATCACCTATTTCCTGGCTTTTGGAAAGATGCCTTTCATGCACATAAGGAACTGTTTCACCTGTATGGAAACTGAAATTACATCATGGTTCTCAAAACATGCATGCAGTTTCTTTTCTAACTTTCAAACTATTGGAAGCTGAGATTGGGCTCTTCGGTGTATGAGTCAATGACAGACAGAAACGTTGGGACTTGACCAAGAATCAGCCAAATCGAACATCAACCACGAAGGGACTCGAACCCTCAATCTTCCGATTCGAAGTCAGACGCCTTATCCATTAGGCCACGTGGTCCTGTGAGTAGCAAATGCTGTTTGTTTTTTGCCAGAGTCTATCCTTTTTCAATATTACTGGATTTATATGAATTCAGACCGGTGGGCACATGTTTTGGGGGGGGGTTCAACACTTACTATCAACTATTACCCCGGCTTTTGGAAAGATGCCTTTCATGCATATTTCTGTGGAAGAGGAACTGTTGCTCCTGTATGGAAACTGAAATGACATCATGGTTCTCAAAACATGCACGCAGTTTCTTTTCTAACTTTCAAACTATTGGAAGCTGAGATTGGGCTCTTCGGTGTATGAGTCAATGACAGACAGAAACTGTGGGACTTGACCAAGAATCAGCCAAATCGAACATCAACCACGAAGGAACTCGAACCCTCAATCTTCTGATTCGAAGTCAGACGCCTTATCCATTAGGCCACGTGGTCCTGTGAGTAGCAAATGCTGTTTGTTTTTTGCCAGAGTCTATCCTTTTTCAATATTACTGGATTTATATGAATTCAGACCGGTGGGCACATGTTTTGGGGGGGGTTCAACACTTACTATCAACTATTTCCCGGCTTTTGGAAAGATGCCTTTCATGCACATTTCTGTGGAAGAGGAACTGTTGCTCCTGTATGGAAACTGAAATTACATCATGGTTCTCAAAACATGCATGCAGTTTCTTTTCTAACTTTCAAACTATTGGAAGCTGAGATTGGGCTCTTCGGTGTATGAGTCAATGACAGACAGAAACTTTGGGACTTGACCAAGAATCAGCCAAATCGAACATCAACCACGAACCACGAAGGGACTCGAACCCTCAATCTTCTGATTCGAAGTCAGACGCCTTATCCATTAGGCCACGTGGTCCTGTGAGTAGCAAATGCTGTTTGTTTTTTGCCAGAGTCTATCCTTTTTCAATATTACTGGATTTATATGAATTCAGACCGGTGGGCACATGTTTTGGGGGGGGTTCAACACTTACTATCAACTATTTCCCGGCTTTTGGAAAGATGCCTTTCATGCACATTTCTGTGGAAGAGGAACTGTTGCTCCTGTATGGAAACTGAAATTACATCATGGTTCTCAAAACATGCATGCAGTTTCTTTTCTAACTTTCAAACTATTGGAAGCTGAGATTGGGCTCTTCGGTGTATGAGTCAATGACAGACAGAAACTTTGGGACTTGACCAAGAATCAGCCAAATCGAACATCAACCACGAAGGGACTCGAACCCTCAATCTTCTGATTCGAAGTCAGACTCCTTATCCATTAGGCCACGTGGTCCTGTGAGTAGCAAATGCTGTTTGTTTTTTGCCAGAGTCTATCCTTTTTCAATATTACTGGATTTATATGAATTCAGACCGGTGGGCACATGTTTTGGGGGGGGTTCAACACTTACTATCAACTATTTCCCGGCTTTTGGAAAGATGCCTTTCATGCACATTTCTGTGGAAGAGGAACTGTTGCTCCTGTATGGAAACTGAAATTACATCATGGTTCTCAAAACATGCATGCAGTTTCTTTTCTAACTTTCAAACTATTGGAAGCTGAGATTGGGCTCTTCGGTGTATGAGTCAATGACAGACAGAAACTTTGGGACTTGACCAAGAATCAGCCAAATCGAACATCAACCACGAAGGGACTCGAACCCTCTCAATCTTCTGATTCGAAGTCAGACACCTTATCCATTAGGCCACATGGTCCTGTGAGTAGCAAACGCTGTTAGTTTTTTGCCAGAGTCTATCCTTTTTCAATATTACTGGATTTATATGAATTCAGACCGATGGGCACATGTTTTGGGGGGGGGGGAGGGGGGGTTCAACACTTACTATCACCTATTTCAAGGCTTTTAGAAAGATGCACATTTCTGTGGAAGAGGAACTGTTGCTCCTGTATGGCAACTTAAATTACATCATGGTTCTCAAGACATGCATGCAGTTTCTTTTCTAACTTTCAAACTATTGGAGGCTGAGATTGGGCTCTTTGGTGTATGAGTCAATGACAGACAGAAACTTTGGGACTTGACCAAGAATCAGCCAAATCTAAAATCAACCACGAAAGGACTCAAACCCTCAATCTTCTGATTCGAAGTCAGACGCCTTATCCATTAGGCCATGTGGTCCTGTGAGTAGCAAATGCTGTTTTTTTTTGCCAGAGTCTATCCTTTTTCAATATTACTGGATTTATATGAATTCAGACCGGTGGGCACATGTTTGGGGGGGGGTTCAACACTTACTATCAACTATTACCCCGGCTTTTGGAAAGATGCCTTTCATGCACATTTCTGTGGAAGAGGAACTGTTGCTCCTGTATGGAAACTGAAATTACATCATGGTTCTCAAAACATGCATGCAGTTTCTTTTCTAACTTTCAAACTATTGGAAGCTGAGATTGGGCTCTTCGGTGTATGAGTCAATGACAGACAGAAACTTTGGGACTTGACCAACAATCAGCCAAATCGAACATCAACCACGAAGGGACTCGAACCCTCAATCTTCTGATTCGAAGTCAGACGCCTTATCCATTAGGCCACGTGGTCCTGTGAGTAGCAAATGCTGTTTTTTTTTTTTGCCAGTCTATCCTTTTTCAATATTACCGGATTTATATGAATTCGGACCGATGGGCACATGTTTGGGGGGGGTTCAACACTTACTATCACCTATTTCCTGGCTTTTGGAAAGATGCCTTTCATGCACATAAGGAACTGTTTCACCTGTATGGAAACTGAAATTACATCATGGTTCTCAAAACATGCATGCAGTTTCTTTTCTAACTTTCAAACTATTGGAAGCTGAGATTGGGCTCTTCGGTGTATGAGTCAATGACAGACAGAAACTTTGGGACTTGACCAAGAATCAGCCAAATCGAACATCAACCACGAAGGGACTCGAACCCTCAATCTTCCGATTAGAAGTCAGACGCCTTATCCATTAGGCCACGTGGTCCTGTGAGTAGCAAATGCTGTTTGTTTTTTGCCAGAGTCTATCCTTTTTCAATATTACTGGATTTATATGAATTCAGACCGGTGGGCACATGTTTTGGGGGGGGGTTCAACACTTACTATCAACTATTACCCCGGCTTTTGGAAAGATGCCTTTCATGCATATTTCTGTGGAAGAGGAACTGTTGCTCCTGTATGGAAACTGAAATGACATCATGGTTCTCAAAACATGCACGCAGTTTCTTTTCTAACTTTCAAACTATTGGAAGCTGAGATTCGGCTCTTCGGTGTATGAGTCAATGACAGACAGAAGCTTTGGGACTTGACCAAGAATCAGCCAAATCGAACATCAACCACGAAGGGACTCGAACCCTCTCAATCTTCTGATTCTAAGTCAGACACCTTATCCATTAGGCCCCGTGGTCCTGTGAGTAGCAAACGCTGTTAGTTTTTTGCCAGAGTCTATCCTTTTTCAATATTACTGGATTTATATGAATTCAGACCGATGGGCACATGTTTTGGGGGGGGGGGGAGGGGGGGTTCAACACTTACTATCACCTATTTCCCGGCTTTTAGAACGATGCACATTTCTGTGGAAGAGGAACTGTTGCTCCTGTATGGCAACTTAAATTACATCATGGTTCTCAAGACATGCATGCAGTTTCTTTTCTAACTTTCAAACTATTGGAGGCTGAGATTGGGCTCTTTGGTGTATGAGTCAATGACAGACAGAAACTTTGGGACTTGACCAAGAATCAGCCAAATCTAAAATCAACCACGAAAGGACTCAAACCCTCAATCTTCTGATTCGAAGTCAGACACCTTATCCATTAGGCCATGTGGTCCTGTGAGTAGCAAATGCTGTTTTTTTTTGCCAGAGTCTATCCTTTTTCAATATTACTGGATTTATATGAATTCAGACCGGTGGGCACATGTTTGGGGGGGGGTTCAACACTTACTATCAACTATTACCCCGGCTTTTGGAAAGATGCCTTTCATGCACATTTCTGTGGAAGAGGAACTGTTGCTCCTGTATGGAAACTGAAATTACATCATGGTTCTCAAAACATGCATGCAGTTTCTTTTCTAACTTTCAAACTATTGGAAGCTGAGATTGGGCTCTTCGGTGTATGAGTCAATGACAGACAGAAACTTTGGGACTTGACCAAGAATCAGCCAAATCGAACATCAACCACGAACCACGAAGGGACTCGAACCCTCAATCTTCTGATTCGAAGTCAGACGCCTTATCCATTAGGCCACGTGGTCCTGTGAGTAGCAAATGCTGTTTGTTTTTTGCCAGAGTCTATCCTTTTTCAATATTACTGGATTTATATGAATTCAGACCGGGGGGCACATGTTTTGGGGGGGGTTCAACACTTACTATCAACTATTTCCCGGCTTTTGGAAAGATGCCTTTCATGCACATTTCTGTGGAAGAGGAACTGTTGCTCCTGTATGGAAACTGAAATTACATCATGGTTCTCAAAACATGCATGCAGTTTCTTTTCTAACTTTCAAACTATTGGAAGCTGAGATTGGGCTCTTCGGTGTATGAGTCAATGACAGACAGAAACTTTGGGACTTGACCAAGAATCAGCCAAATCGAACATCAACCACGAAGGGACTCGAACCCTCAATCTTCTGATTCGAAGTCAGACTCCTTATCCATTAGGCCACGTGGTCCTGTGAGTAGCAAATGCTGTTTGTTTTTTGCCAGAGTCTATCCTTTTTCAATATTACTGGATTTATATGAATTCAGACCGGTGGGCACATGTTTTGGGGGGGGTTCAACACTTACTATCAACTATTTCCCGGCTTTTGGAAAGATGCCTTTCATGCACATTTCTGTGGAAGAGGAACTGTTGCTCCTGTATGGAAACTGAAATTACATCATGGTTCTCAAAACATGCATGCAGTTTCTTTTCTAACTTTCAAACGATTGGAAGCTGAGATTGGGCTCTTCGGTGTATGAGTCAATGACAGACAGAAACTTTGGGACTTGACCAAGAATCAGCCAAATCGAACATCAACCACGAAGGGACTCGAACCCTCTCAATCTTCTGATTCGAAGTCAGACACCTTATCCATTAGGCCACATGGTCCTGTGAGTAGCAAACGCTGTTAGTTTTTTGCCAGAGTCTATCCTTTTTCAATATTACTGGATTTATATGAATTCAGACCGATGGGCACATGTTTTGGGGGGGGGGGAGGGGGGGTTCAACACTTACTATCACCTATTTCAAGGCTTTTAGAAAGATGCACATTTCTGTGGAAGAGGAACTGTTGCTCCTGTATGGCAACTTAAATTACATCATGGTTCTCAAGACATGCATGCAGTTTCTTTTCTAACTTTCAAACTATTGGAGGCTGAGATTGGGCTCTTTGGTGTATGAGTCAATGACAGACAGAAACTTTGGGACTTGACCAAGAATCAGCCAAATCTAAAATCAACCACGAAAGGACTCAAACCCTCAATCTTCTGATTCGAAGTCAGACGCCTTATCCATTAGGCCATGTGGTCCTGTGAGTAGCAAATGCTGTTTTTTTTTGCCAGAGTCTATCCTTTTTCAATATTACCGGATTTATATGAATTCGGACCGATGGGCACATGTTTGGGGGGGGTTCAACACTTACTATCACCTATTTCCTGGCTTTTGGAAAGATGCCTTTCATGCACATAAGGAACTGTTTCACCTGTATGGAAACTGAAATTACATCATGGTTCTCAAAACATGCATGCAGTTTCTTTTCTAACTTTCAAACTATTGGAAGCTGAGATTCGGCTCCTCGGTGTATGAGTCAATGACAGACAGAAGCTTTGGGACTTGACCAAGAATCAGCCAAATCGAACATCAACCACGAAGGGACTCGAACCCTAATTCTTCTGACTCGAAGTCAGACGCCTTATCCATTAGGCCACGTGGACCTGTGAGTAGCAAAAGCTGTTAGTTTTTTGCCAGAGTCTATCCTTTTTCAATATTACTGGATTTATATGAATTCAGACCGATGGGCACATGTTTTAGGGGGGGGGGGTTCAACACTTACTATCACCTATTTCCCGGCTTTTAGAAAGATGCTTTTCATGCACATTTCTGTGGAAGAGGAACTGTTGCTCCTGTATGGCAACTTAAATTACATCATGGTTCTCAAAACATGCATGCAGTTTCTTTTCTAACTTTCAAACTATTGGAAGCTGAGATTGGGCTCTTCGGTGTTTGAGTCAATGACAGACAGAAACTTTGGGACTTGACCAACAATCAGCCAAATCGAACATCAACCAAGAAGGGACTCGAACCCTCAATCTCCTGATTCGAAGTCAGACGCCTTATCCATTAGGCCACATGGTCCTGTGAGTAGCAAATGCTGTTTTTTTTTTTTGCCAGAGTCTATCCTTTTTCAATATTACCGGATTTATATGAATTCGGACCGATGGGCACATGTTTGGGGGGGGGGGGGGGGGGGGGTTCAACACTTACTATCACCTATTTCCCGGCTTTTAGAAAGATGCACATTTCTGTGGAAGAGGAACTGTTGCTCCTGTATGGCAACTTAAATTACATCATGGTTCTCAAGACATGCATGCAGTTTCTTTTCTAACTTTCAAACTATTGGAGGCTGAGATTGGGCTCTTTGGTGTATGAGTCAATGACAGACAGAAACTTTGGGACTTGACCAAGAATCAGCCAAATCTAAAATCAACCACGAAAGGACTCAAACCCTCAATCTTCTGATTCGAAGTCAGACGCCTTATCCATTAGGCCATGTGGTCCTGTGAGTAGCAAATGCTTTTTTTTTTTGCCAGAGTCTATCCTTTTTCAATATTACTGGATTTATATGAATTCAGACCGGTGGGCACATGTTTGGGGGGGGTTCAACACTTACTATCAACTATTACCCCGGCTTTTGGAAAGATGCCTTTCATGCACATTTCTGTGGAAGAGGAACTGTTGCTCCTGTATGGAAACTGAAATTACATCATGGTTCTCAAAACATGCATGCAGTTTCTTTTCTAACTTTCAAACTATTGGAAGCTGAGATTGGGCTCTTCGGTGTATGAGTCAATGACAGACAGAAACTTTGGGACTTGACCAACAATCAGCCAAATCGAACATCAACCACGAAGGGACTCGAACCCTCAATCTTCTGATTCGAAGTCAGACGCCTTATCCATTAGGCCACGTGGTCCTGTGAGTAGCAAATGCCTTTTTTTTTTTTTTGCCAGTCTATCCTTTTTCAATATTACCGGATTTATATGAATTCGGACCGATGGGCACATGTTTGGGGGGGGTTCAACACTTACTATCACCTATTTCCTGGCTTTTGGAAAGATGCCTTTCATGCACATAAGGAACTGTTTCACCTGTATGGAAACTGAAATTACATCATGGTTCTCAAAACATGCATGCAGTTTCTTTTCTAACTTTCAAACTATTGGAAGCTGAGATTGGGCTCTTCGGTGTATGAGTCAATGACAGACAGAAACTTTGGGACTTGACCAAGAATCAGCCAAATCGAACATCAACCACGAAGGGACTCGAACCCTCAATCTTCCGATTCAAAGTCAGACGCCTTATCCATTAGGCCACGTGGTCCTGTGAGTAGCAAATGCTGTTTGTTTTTTGCCAGAGTCTATCCTTTTTCAATATTACTGGATTTATATGAATTCAGACCGGTGGGCACATGTTTTGGGGGGGGGTTCAACACTTACTATCAACTATTACCCCGGCTTTTGGAAAGATGCCTTTCATGCATATTTCTGTGGAAGAGGAACTGTTGCTCCTGTATGGAAACTGAAATGACATCATGGTTCTCAAAACATGCACGCAGTTTCTTTTCTAACTTTCAAACTATTGGAAGCTGAGATTCGGCTCTTCGGTGTATGAGTCAATGACAGACAGAAGCTTTGGGACTTGACCAAGAATCAGCCGAATCAAACATCAACCACGAAGGGACTCGAACCCTCAATCTTCTGATTCGAAGTCAGACGCCTTATCCATTAGGCCATGTGGTCCTGTGAGTAGCAAATGCTGTTTTTTTTTGCCAGAGTCTATCCTTTTTCAATATTACTGGATTTATATGAATTCAGACCGGTGGGCACATGTTTGGGGGGGGGGAGGGGGGGTTCAACACTTACTATCACCTATTTCCCGGCTTTTAGAAAGATGCACATTTCTGTGGAAGAGGAACTGTTGCTCCTGTATGGCAACTTAAATTACATCATGGTTCTCAAGACATGCATGCAGTTTCTTTTCTAACTTTCAAACTATTGGAGGCTGAGATTGGGCTCTTTGGTCTATGAGTCAATGACAGACAGAAACTTTGGGACTTGACCAAGAATCAGCCAAATCTAAAATCAACCACGAAAGGACTCAAACCCTCAATCTTCTGATTCGAAGTCAGACACCTTATCCATTAGGCCATGTGGTCCTGTGAGTAGCAAATGCTGTTTTTTTTTGCCAGAGTCTTTCCTTTTTCAATATTACTGGATTTATATGAATTCAGACCGGTGGGCACATGTTTGGGGGGGGGGTTCAACACTTACTATCAACTATTACCCCGGCTTTTGGAAAGATGCCTTTCATGCACATTTCTGTGGAAGAGGAACTGTTGCTCCTGTATGGAAACTGAAATTACATCATGGTTCTCAAAACATGCATGCAGTTTCTTTTCTAACTTTCAAACTATTGGAAGCTGAGATTGGGCTCTTCGGTGTATGAGTCAATGACAGACAGAAACTTTGGGACTTGACCAAGAATCAGCCAAATCGAACATCAACCACGAAGGGACTCGAACCCTCTCAATCTTCTGATTCGAAGTCAGACACCTTATCCATTAGGCCACATGGTCCTGTGAGTAGCAAACGCTGTTAGTTTTTTGCCAGAGTCTATCCTTTTTCAATATTACTGGATTTATATGAATTCAGACCGATGGGCACATGTTTTGGGGGGGGGGGGGGGGGTTCAACACTTACTATCACCTATTTCAAGGCTTTTAGAAAGATGCACATTTCTGTGGAAGAGGAACTGTTGCTCCTGTATGGCAACTTAAATTACATCATGGTTCTCAAGACATGCATGCAGTTTCTTTTCTAACTTTCAAACTATTGGAGGCTGAGATTGGGCTCTTTGGTGTATGAGTCAATGACAGACAGAAACTTTGGGACTTGACCAAGAATCAGCCAAATCTAAAATCAACCACGAAAGGACTCAAACCCTCAATCTTCTGATTCGAAGTCAGACGCCTTATCCATTAGGCCATGTGGTCCTGTGAGTAGCAAATGCTGTTTTTTTTTGCCAGAGTCTATCCTTTTTCAATATTACCGGATTCATATGAATTCGGACCGATGGGCACATGTTTGGGGGGGGTTCAACACTTACTATCACCTATTTCCTGGCTTTTGGAAAGATGCCTTTCATGCACATAAGGAACTGTTTCACCTGTATGGAAACTGAAATTACATCATGGTTCTCAAAACATGCATGCAGTTTCTTTTCTAACTTTCAAACTATTGGAAGCTGAGATTCGGCTCCTCGGTGTATGAGTCAATGACAGACAGAAGCTTTGGGACTTGACCAAGAATCAGCCAAATCGAACATCAACCACGAAGGGACTCGAACCCTAATTCTTCTGACTCGAAGTCAGACGCCTTATCCATTAGGCCACGTGGACCTGTGAGTAGCAAAAGCTGTTAGTTTTTTGCCAGAGTCTATCCTTTTTCAATATTACTGGATTTATATGAATTCAGACCGATGGGCACATGTTTTAGGGGGGGGGGGGGGGGTTCAACACTTACTATCACCTATTTCCCGGCTTTTAGAAAGATGCTTTTCATGCACATTTCTGTGGAAGAGGAACTGTTGCTCCTGTATGGCAACTTAAATTACATCATGGTTCTCAAAACATGCATGCAGTTTCTTTTCTAACTTTCAAACTATTGGAAGCTGAGATTGGGCTCTTCGGTGTTTGAGTCAATGACAGACAGAAACTTTGGGACTTGACCAACAATCAGCCAAATCGAACATCAACCAAGAAGGGACTCGAACCCTCAATCTCCTGATTCGAAGTCAGACGCCTTATCCATTAGGCCACATGGTCCTGTGAGTAGCAAATGCTGTTTTTTTTTTTTGCCAGAGTCTATCCTTTTTCAATATTACCGGATTTATATGAATTCGGACCGATGGGCACATGTTTGGGGGGGGGGGGGGGGGGGTTCAACACTTACTATCACCTATTTCCCGGCTTTTAGAAAGATGCACATTTCTGTGGAAGAGGAACTGTTGCTCCTGTATGGCAACTTAAATTACATCATGGTTCTCAAGACATGCATGCAGTTTCTTTTCTAACTTTCAAACTATTGGAGGCTGAGATTGGGCTCTTTGGTGTATGAGTCAATGACAGACAGAAACTTTGGGACTTGACCAAGAATCAGCCAAATCTAAAATCAACCACAAAAGGACTCAAACCCTCAATCTTCTGATTCGAAGTCAGACGCCTTATCCATTAGGCCATGTGGTCCTGTGAGTAGCAAATGCTTTTTTTTTTTGCCAGAGTCTATCCTTTTTCAATATTACTGGATTTATATGAATTCAGACCGGTGGGCACATGTTTGGGGGGGGTTCAACACTTACTATCAACTATTACCCCGGCTTTTGGAAAGATGCCTTTCATGCACATTTCTGTGGAAGAGGAACTGTTGCTCCTGTATGGAAACTGAAATTACATCATGGTTCTCAAAACATGCATGCAGTTTCTTTTCTAACTTTCAAACTATTGGAAGCTGAGATTGGGCTCTTCGGTGTATGAGTCAATGACAGACAGAAACTTTGGGACTTGACCAATAATCAGCCAAATCGAACATCAACCACGAAGGGACTCGAACCCTTAATCTTCTGATTCGAAGTCAGACGCCTTATCCATTAGGCCACGTGGTCCTGTGAGTAGCAAATGCTTTTTTTTTTTTTTTGCCAGTCTATCCTTTTTCAATATTACCGGATTTATATGAATTCGGACCGATGGGCACATGTTTGGGGGGGGTTCAACACTTACTATCACCTATTTCCTGGCTTTTGGAAAGATGCCTTTCATGCACATAAGGAACTGTTTCACCTGTATGGAAACTGAAATTACATCATGGTTCTCAAAACATGCATGCAGTTTCTTTTCTAACTTTCAAACTATTGGAAGCTGAGATTCGGCTCCTCGGTGTATGAGTCAATGACAGACAGAAGCTTTGGGACTTGACCAAGAATCAGCCAAATCGAACATCAACCACGAAGGGACTCGAACCCTAATTCTTCTGACTCGAAGTCAGACGCCTTATCCATTAGGCCACGTGGACCTGTGAGTAGCAAAAGCTGTTAGTTTTTTGCCAGAGTCTATCCTTTTTCAATATTACTGGATTTATATGAATTCAGACCGATGGGCACATGTTTTAGGGGGGGGGGGGGGGGTTCAACACTTACTATCACCTATTTCCCGGCTTTTAGAAAGATGCTTTTCATGCACATTTCTGTGGAAGAGGAACTGTTGCTCCTGTATGGCAACTTAAATTACATCATGGTTCTCAAAACATGCATGCAGTTTCTTTTCTAACTTTCAAACTATTGGAAGCTGAGATTGGGCTCTTCGGTGTTTGAGTCAATGACAGACAGAAACTTTGGGACTTGACCAACAATCAGCCAAATCGAACATCAACCAAGAAGGGACTCGAACCCTCAATCTCCTGATTCGAAGTCAGACGCCTTATCCATTAGGCCACATGGTCCTGTGAGTAGCAAATGCTGTTTTTTTTTTTTGCCAGAGTCTATCCTTTTTCAATATTACCGGATTTATATGAATTCGGACCGATGGGCACATGTTTGGGGGGGGGGGGGGGGGGGTTCAACACTTACTATCACCTATTTCCCGGCTTTTAGAAAGATGCACATTTCTGTGGAAGAGGAACTGTTGCTCCTGTATGGCAACTTAAATTACATCATGGTTCTCAAGACATGCATGCAGTTTCTTTTCTAACTTTCAAACTATTGGAGGCTGAGATTGGGCTCTTTGGTGTATGAGTCAATGACAGACAGAAACTTTGGGACTTGACCAAGAATCAGCCAAATCTAAAATCAACCACGAAAGGACTCAAACCCTCAATCTTCTGATTCGAAGTCAGACGCCTTATCCATTAGGCCATGTGGTCCTGTGAGTAGCAAATGCTTTTTTTTTTTGCCAGAGTCTATCCTTTTTCAATATTACTGGATTTATATGAATTCAGACCGGTGGGCACATGTTTGGGGGGGGTTCAACACTTACTATCAACTATTACCCCGGCTTTTGGAAAGATGCCTTTCATGCACATTTCTGTGGAAGAGGAACTGTTGCTCCTGTATGGAAACTGAAATTACATCATGGTTCTCAAAACATGCATGCAGTTTCTTTTCTAACTTTCAAACTATTGGAAGCTGAGATTGGGCTCTTCGGTGTATGAGTCAATGACAGACAGAAACTTTGGGACTTGACCAATAATCAGCCAAATCGAACATCAACCACGAAGGGACTCGAACCCTCAATCTTCTGATTCGAAGTCAGACGCCTTATCCATTAGGCCACGTGGTCCTGTGAGTAGCAAATGCTTTTTTTTTTTTTTTGCCAGTCTATCCTTTTTCAATATTACCGGATTTATATGAATTCGGACCGATGGGCACATGTTTGGGGGGGGTTCAACACTTACTATCACCTATTTCCTGGCTTTTGGAAAGATGCCTTTCATGCACATAAGGAACTGTTTCACCTGTATGGAAACTGAAATTACATCATGGTTCTCAAAACATGCATGCAGTTTCTTTTCTAACTTTCAAACTATTGGAAGCTGAGATTGGGCTCTTCGGTGTATGAGTCAATGACAGACAGAAACTTTGGGACTTGACCAAGAATCAGCCAAATCGAACATCAACCACGAAGGGACTCGAACCCTCAATCTTCCGATTCGAAGTCAGACGCCTTATCCATTAGGCCATGTGGTCCTGTGAGTAGCAAATGCTGTTTTTTTTTGCCAGAGTCTATCCTTTTTCAATATTACTGGATTTATATGAATTCAGACCGGTGGGCACATGTTTGGGGGGGGGGGGGGGGGGGTTCAACACTTACTATCACCTATTTCCCGGCTTTTAGAAAGATGCACATTTCTGTGGAAGAGGAACTGTTGCTCCTGTATGGCAACTTAAATTACATCATGGTTCTCAAGACATGCATGCAGTTTCTTTTCTAACTTTCAAACTATTGGAGGCTGAGATTGGGCTCTTTGGTCTATGAGTCAATGACAGACAGAAACTTTGGGACTTGACCAAGAATCAGCCAAATCTAAAATCAACCACGAAAGGACTCAAACCCTCAATCTTCTGATTCGAAGTCAGACACCTTATCCATTAGGCCATGTGGTCCTGTGAGTAGCAAATGCTGTTTTTTTTTGCCAGAGTCTATCCTTTTTCAATATTACTGGATTTATATGAATTCAGACCGGTGGGCACATGTTTGGGGGGGGGGTTCAACACTTACTATCAACTATTACCCCGGCTTTTGGAAAGATGCCTTTCATGCACATTTCTGTGGAAGAGGAACTGTTGCTCCTGTATGGAAACTGAAATTACATCATGGTTCTCAAAACATGCATGCAGTTTCTTTTCTAACTTTCAAACTATTGGAAGCTGAGATTGGGCTCTTCGGTGTATGAGTCAATGACAGACAGAAACTTTGGGACTTGACCAAGAATAAGAAAATCGAACATCAACCACGAAGGGACTCGAACCCTCAATCTTCTGATTCGAAGTCAGACGCCTTATCCATTAGGCCACGTGGTCCTGTGAGTAGCAAATGCTGTTTGTTTTTTGCCAGAGTCTATCCTTTTTCAATATTACTGGATTTATATGAATTCAGACCGGTGGGCACATGTTTTGGGGGGGGTTCAACACTTACTATCAACTATTTCCCGGCTTTTGGAAAGATGCCTTTCATGCACATTTCTGTGGAAGAGGAACTGTTGCTCCTGTATGGAAACTGAAATTACATCATGGTTCTCAAAACATGCATGCAGTTTCTTTTCTAACTTTCAAACTATTGGAAGCTGAGATTGGGCTCTTCGGTGTATGAGTCAATGACAGACAGAAACTTTGGGACTTGACCAAGAATCAGCCAAATCGAACATCAACCACGAAGGGACTCGAACCCTCAATCTTCTGATTCGAAGTCAGACGCCTTATCCATTAGGCCACGTGGTCCTGTGAGTAGCAAATGCTGTTTGTTTTTTGCCAGAGTCTATCCTTTTTCAATATTACTGGATTTATATGAATTCAGACCGGTGGGCACATGTTTTGGGGGGGGTTCAACACTTACTATCAACTATTTCCCGGCTTTTGGAAAGATGCCTTTCATGCACATTTCTGTGGAAGAGGAACTGTTGCTCCTGTATGGAAACTGAAATTACATCATGGTTCTCAAAACATGCATGCAGTTTCTTTTCTAACTTTCAAACTATTGGAAGCTGAGATTGGGCTCTTCGGTGTATGAGTCAATGACAGACAGAAACTTTGGGACTTGACCAAGAATCAGCCAAATCGAACATCAACCACGAAGGGACTCGAACCCTCTCAATCTTCTGATTCGAAGTCAGACACCTTATCCATTAGGCCACATGGTCCTGTGAGTAGCAAACGCTGTTAGTTTTTTGCCAGAGTCTATCCTTTTTCAATATTACTGGATTTATATGAATTCAGACCGATGGGCACATGTTTTGGGGGGGGGGAGGGGGGGTTCAACACTTACTATCACCTATTTCCCGGCTTTTAGAAAGATGCACATTTCTGTGGAAGAGGAACTGTTGCTCCTGTATGGCAACTTAAATTACATCATGGTTCTCAAGACATGCATGCAGTTTCTTTTCTAACTTTCAAACTATTGGAGGCTGAGATTGGGCTCTTTGGTGTATGAGTCAATGACAGACAGAAACTTTGGGACTTGACCAAGAATCAGCCAAATCTAAAATCAACCACGAAAGGACTCAAACCCTCAATCTTCTGATTCGAAGTCAGACTCCTTATCCATTAGGCCATGTGGTCCTGTGAGTAGCAAATGCTGTTTTTTTTTGCCAGAGTCTATCCTTTTTCAATATTACCGGATTTATATGAATTCGGACCGATGGGCACATGTTTGGGGGGGGTTCAACACTTACTATCACCTATTTCCTGGCTTTTGGAAAGATGCCTTTCATGCACATAAGGAACTGTTTCACCTGTATGGAAACTGAAATTACATCATGGTTCTCAAAACATGCATGCAGTTTCTTTTCTAACTTTCAAACTATTGGAAGCTGAGATTCGGCTCCTCGGTGTATGAGTCAATGACAGACAGAAGCTTTGGGACTTGACCAAGAATCAGCCAAATCGAACATCAACCACGAAGGGACTCGAACCCTAATTCTTCTGACTCGAAGTCAGACGCCTTATCCATTAGGCCACGTGGACCTGTGAGTAGCAAACGCTGTTAGTTTTTTGCCAGAGTCTATCCTTTTTCAATATTACTGGATTTATATGAATTCAAACCGATGGGCACATGTTTTAGGGGGGGGGGGGGGGGGGTTCAACACTTACTATCACCTATTTCCCGGCTTTTAGAAAGATGCTTTTCATGCACATTTCTGTGGAAGAGGAACTGTTGCTCCTGTATGGCAACTTAAATTACATCATGGTTCTCAAAACATGCATGCAGTTTCTTTTCTAACTTTCAAACTATTGGAAGCTGAGATTGGGCTCTTCGGTGTTTGAGTCAATGACAGACAGAAACTTTGGGAGTTGACCAACAATCAGCCAAATCGAACATCAACCAAGAAGGGACTCGAACCCTCAATCTCCTGATTTGAAGTCAGACGCCTTATCCATTAGGCCACATGGTCCTGTGAGTAGCAAATGCTTTTTTTTTTTTTGCCAGAGTCTATCCTTTTTCAATATTACCGGATTTATATGAATTCGGACCGATGGGCACATGTTTGGGGGGGGGGGGGGGGTTCAACACTTACTATCACCTATTTCCTGGCTTTTGGAAAGATGCCTTTCATGCACATAAGGAACTGTTTCACCTGTATGGAAACTGAAATTACATCATGGTTCTCAAAACATGCATGGAGTTTCTTTTCTAACTTTCAAACTATTGGAAGCTGAGATTGGGCCCTTCGGTGTATGAGTCAATGACAGACAGAAACTTTGGGACTTGACCAAGAATCAGCCAAATCGAACATCAACCACGAAGGGACTCGAACCCTCAATCTTCTGATTCGAAGTCAGATGCCTTATCCATTAGGCCACGTGGTCCTGTGAGTAGCAAATGCTGTTTGTTTTTTGCCAGAGTCTATCCTTTTTCAATATTACTGGATTTATATGAATTCAGACCGGTGGGCACATGTTTTGGGGGGGGTTCAACACTTACTATCAACTATTTCCCGGCTTTTGGAAAGATGCCTTTCATGCACATTTCTGTGGAAGAGGAACTGTTGCTCCTGTATGGAAACTGAAATTACATCATGGTTCTCAAAACATGCATGCAGTTTCTTTTCTAACTTTCAAACTATTGGAAGCTGAGATTCGGCTCTTCGGTGTATGAGTCAATGACAGACAGAAGCTTTGGGACTTGACCAAAAATCAGCCAAATCGAACATCAACCACGAAGGGACTCGAACCCTCAATCTTCTGACTCGAAGTCAGACGCCTTATCCATTAGGCCACATGGACCTGTGAGTAGCAAACGCTGTTAGTTTTTTGCCAGAGTCTATCCTTTTTCAATATTACTGGATTTATATGAATTCAGACCAATGGGCACATGTTTTAGGGGGGGGGGGGGGGGGTTCAACACTTACTATCACCTATTTCCCGGCTTTTAGAAAGATGCTTTTCATGCACATTTCTGTGGAAGAGGAACTGTTGCTCCTGTATGGCAACTTAAATTACATCATGGTTCTCAAAACATGCATGCAGTTTCTTTTCTAACTTTCAAACTATTGGAAGCTGAGATTGGGCTCTTCGGTGTATGAGTCAATGACAGACAGAAACTTTGGGTCTTGACCAACAATCAGCCAAATCGAACATCAACCACGAAGGGACTCCAACCCTCAATCTTCTGATTTGAAGTCAGACGCCTTATCCATTAGGCCACGTGGTCCTGTGAGTAGCAAATGCTTTTTTTTTTTTTTGCCAGAGTCTATCCTTTTTCAATATTACCGGATTTATATGAATTCGGACCGATGGGCACATGTTTGGGGGGGGTTCAACACTTACTATCACCTATTTCCTGGCTTTTGGAAAGATGCCTTTCATGCACATAAGGAACTGTTTCACCTGTATGGAAACTGAAATTACATCATGGTTCTCAAAACATGCATGCAGTTTCTTTTCTAACTTTCAAACTATTGGAAGCTGAGATTGGGCTCTTCGGTGTATGAGTCAATGACAGACAGAAACTTTGGGACTTGACCAAGAAACAGCCAAATCGAACATCAACCACGAAGGGACTCGAACCCTCAATCTTCTGATTCGAAGTCAGACGCCTTATCCATTAGGCCACGTGGTCCTGTGAGTAGCAAATGCTGTTTGTTTTTTTGCCAGAGTCTATCCTTTTTCAATATTACCGGATTTATATGAATTCGGACCGATGGGCACATGTTTGGGGGGGGGGTTCAACACTTACTATCACCTATTTCCTGGCTTTTGGAAAGATGCCTTTCATGCACATAAGGAACTGTTTCACCTGTATGGAAACTGAAATTACATCATGGTTCTCAAAACATGCATGCAGTTTCTTTTCTAACTTTCATACTATTGGAAGCTGAGATTGGGCTCTTCGGTGTATGAGTCAATGACCGACAGAAACTTTGGGACTTGACCAAGAATCAGCCAAATCGAACATCAACCACGAAGGGACTCGAACCCTCAATCTTCTGATTCGAAGTCAGACGCCTTATCCATTAGGCCACGTGGTCCTGTGAGTAGCAAATGCTGTTTGTTTTTTGCCAGAGTCTATCCTTTTTCAATATTACTGGATTTATATGAATTCAGACCGGTGGGCACATGTTTTGGGGGGGGTTCAACACTTACTATCAACTATTTCCCGGATTTTGGAAAGATGCCTTTCATGCACATTTCTGTGGAAGAGGAACTGTTGCTCCTGTATGGAAACTGAAATTACATCATGGTTCTCAAAACATGCATGCAGTTTCTTTTCTAACTTTCAAACTATTGGAAGCTGAGATTCGGCTCTTCGGTGTATGAGTCAATGACAGACAGAAGCATTGGGACTTGACCAAGAATCAGCCAAATCGAACATCAACCACGAAGGGACTCGAACCCTCAATCTTCTGACTCGAAGTCAGACGCCTTATCCATTAGGCCTCATGGACCTGTGAGTAGCAAACGCTGTTAGTTTTTTGCCAGAGTCTATCCTTTTTCAATATTACTGGATTTATATGAATTCGGACCGATGGGCACATGTTTTAGGGGGGGGGGGGTTCAACACTTACTATCACCTATTTCCCGGCTTTTAGAAAGATGCTTTTCATGCACATTTCTGTGGAAGAGGAACTGTTGCTCCTGTATGGCAACTTAAATTACATCATGGTTCTCAAAACATGCATGCAGTTTCTTTTCTAACTTTCAAACGATTGGAAGCTGAGATTGGGCTCTTCGGTGTATGAGTCAATGACAGACAGAAACTTTGGGACTTGACCAACAATCAGCCAAATCGAACATCAACCACGAAGGGACTCGAACCCTCAATCTTCTGATTCGAAGTCAGACGCCTTATCCATTAGGCCACGTGGTCCTGTGAGTAGCAAATGCTGTTTTTTTTTTGCCAGTCTATCCTTTTTCAATATTACCAGATTTATATGAATTCGGACCGATGGGCACATGTTTGGGGGGGGTTCAACACTTACTATCACCTATTTCCTGGCTTTTGGAAAGATGCCTTTCATGCACATAAGGAACTGTTTCACCTGTATGAAAACTGAAATGACATCATGGTTCTCAAAACATGCATGCAGTTTCTTTTCTAACTTTCAAACTATTGGAAGCTGAGATTGGGCTCTTCGGTGTATGAGTCAATGACAGACAGAAATTTGGGACTTGACCAAGAATCAGCCAAATGGAACATCAACCACGAAGGGACTCGAACCCTCAATCTTCCGATTCGAAGTCAGACGCCTTATCCATTAGGCCACGTGGTCCTGTGAGTAGCAAATGCTGTTTGTTTTTTGCCAGAGTCTATCCTTTTTCAATATTACTGGATTTATATGAATTCAGACCGGTGGGTACATGTTTTGGGGGGGGGGGGGGGGGGGTTCAACACTTACTATCAACTATTACCCCGGCTTTTGGAAAGATGCCTTTCATGCATATTTCTGTGGAAGAGGAACTGTTGCTCCTGTATGGAAACTGAAATGACATCATGGTTCTCAAAACATGCACACAGTTTCTTTTCTAACTTTCAAACTATTGGAAGCTGAGATTCGGCTCTTCGGTGTATGAGTCAATGACAGACAGAAGCTTTGGGACTTGACCAAGAATCAGCCAAATCGAACATCAACCACGAAGGGACTTGAACCCTCTCAATCTTCTGATTCGAAGTCAGACACCTTATCCATTAGGCCACTTGGTCCTGTGAGTAGCAAACGCTGTTAGTTTTTTGCCAGAGTCTATCCTTTTTCAATATTACTGGATTTATATGAATTCAGACCGATGGGCACATGTTTTGGGGGGGGGGGAGGGGGGGTTCAACACTTACTATCACCTATTTCCCGGCTTTTAGAAAGATGCATATTTCTGTGGAAGAGGAACTGTTGCTCCTGTATGGCAACTTAAATTACATCATGGTTCTCAAGACATGCATGCAGTTTCTTTTCTAACTTTCAAACTATTGGAGGCTGAGATTGGGCTCTTTGGTGTATGAGTCAATGACAGACAGAAACTTTGGGACTTGACCAAGAATCAGCCAAATCTAAAATCAACCACGAAAGGACTCAAACCCTCAATCTTCTGATTCGAAGTCAGACGCCTTATCCATTAGGCCATGTGGTCCTGTGAGTAGCAAATGCTTTTTTTTTTTGCCAGAGTCTATCCTTTTTCAATATTACTGGATTTATATGAATTCAGACCGGTGGGCACATGTTTGGGGGGGGGTTCAACACTTACTATCAACTATTACCCCGGCTTTTGGAAAGATGCCTTTCATGCACATTTCTGTGGAAGAGGAACTGTTGCTCCTGTATGGAAACTGAAATTACATCATGGTTCTCAAAACATGCATGCAGTTTCTTTTCTAACTTTCAAACTATTGGAAGCTGAGATTGGGCTCTTCGGTGTATGAGTCAATGACAGACAGAAGCTTTGGGACTTGACCAAGAATCAGCCAAATCGAACATCAACCACGAAGGGACTCGAACCCTCAATCTTCTGACTCAAAGTCAGACGCCTTATCCATTAGGCCACATGGACCTGTGAGTAGCAAACGCTGTTAGTTTTTTGCCAGTCTATCCTTTTTCAATATTACTGGATTTATATGAATTCGGACCGATGGGCACATGTTTTAGGGGGGGGGGGGGTTCAACACTTACTATCACCTATTTCCCGGCTTTTAGAAAGATGCTTTTCATGCACATTTCTGTGGAAGAGGAACTGTTGCTCCTGTATGGCAACTTAAATTACATCATGGTTCTCAAAACATGCATGCAGTTTCTTTTCTAACTTTCAAACTATTGGAAGCTGAGATTGGGCTCTTCGGTGTATGAGTCAATGACAGACAGAAACTTTGGGACTTGACCAACAATCAGCCAAATCGAACATCAACCACGAAGGGACTCGAACCCTCAATCTTCTGATTCGAAGTCAGACGCCTTATCCATTAGGCCACGTGGTCCTGTGAGTAGCAAATGCTGTTTTTTTTTTTGCCAGTCTATCCTTTTTCAATATTACCGGATTTATATGAATTCGGACCGATGGGCACATGTTTGGGGGGGGGTTCAACACTTACTATCACCTATTTCCTGGCTTTTGGAAAGATGCCTTTCATGCACATAAGGAACTGTTTCACCTGTATGAAAACTGAAATTACATCATGGTTCTCAAAACATGCATGCAGTTTCTTTTCTAACTTTCAAACTATTGGAAGCTGAGATTGGGCTCTTCGGTGTATGAGTCAATGACAGACAGAAACTTTGGGACTTGACCAAGAATCAGCCAAATCGAACATCAACCACGAAGAGACTCGAACCCTCAATCTTCTGATTCGAAGTCAGACACCTTATCCATTAGGCCACGTGGTCCTGTGAGTAGCAAATGCTGTTTGTTTTTTGCCAGAGTCTATCCTTTTTCAATATTACTGGATTTATATGAATTCAGACCGGTGGGCACATGTTTTGGGGGGGGTTCAACACTTACTATCAACTATTTCCCGGCTTTTGGAAAGATGCCTTTCATGCACATTTCTGTGGAAGAGGAACTGTTGCTCCTGTATGGAAACTGAAATTACATCATGGTTCTCAAAACATGCATGCAGTTTCTTTTCTAACTTTCAAACTATTGGAAGCTGAGATTCGGCTCTTCGGTGTATGAGTCAATGACAGACAGAAGCTTTGGGACTTGACCAAGAATCAGCCAAATCGAACATCAACCACGAAGGGACTCGAACCCTCAATCTTCTGACTCGAAGTCAGACGCCTTATCCATTAGGCCACATGGACCTGTGAGTAGCAAACGCTGTTAGTTTTTTGCCAGAGTCTATCCTTTTTCAATATTACTGGATTTATATGAATTCAGACCGATGGGCACATGTTTTAGGGGGGGGGGGATTCAACACTTACTATCACCTATTTCCCGGCTTTTAGAAAGATGTTTTTCATGCACATTTCTGTGGAAGAGGAACTGTTGCTCCTGTATTGCAACTTAAATTACATCATGGTTCTTAAAACATGCATGCAGTTTCTTTTCTAACTTTCAAACTATTGGAAGCTGAGATTGGGCTCTTCGGTGTATGAGTCAATGACAGACAGAAACTTTGGGACTTGACCAACAATCAGCCAAATCGAACATCAACCACGAAGGGACTCGAACCCTCAATCTTCTGATTCGAAGTCAGACGCCTTATCCATTAGGCCACGTGGTCCTGTGAGTAGCAAATGCTTTTTTTTTTTTTTGCCAGTCTATCCTTTTTCAATATTACCGGATTTATATGAATTCGGACCGATGGGCACATGTTTGGGGGGGGTTCAACACTTACTATCACCTATTTCCTGGCTTTTGGAAAGATGCCTTTCATGCACATAAGGAACTGTTTCACCTGTATGGAAACTGAAATTACATCATGGTTCTCAAAACATGCATGCAGTTTCTTTTCTAACTTTCAAACTATTGGAAGCTGAGATTGGGCTCTTCGGTGTATGAGTCAATGACAGACAGAAACGTTGGGACTTGACCAAGAATCAGCCAAATCGAACATCAACCACGAAGGGACTCGAACCCTCAATCTTCCGATTCGAAGTCAGACGCCTTATCCATTAGGCCACGAGGTCCTGTGAGTAGCAAATGCTGTTTGTTTTTTGCCAGAGTCTATCCTTTTTCAATATTACTGGATTTATATGAATTCAGACCGGTGGGCACATGTTTTGGGGGGGGGGGGGGGGGGGGGGGGTTCAACACTTACTATCAACTATTACCCCGGCTTTTGGAAAGATGCCTTTCATGCATATTTCTGTGGAAGAGGAACTGTTGCTCCTGTATGGAAACTGAAATGACATCATGGTTCTCAAAACATGCACGCAGTTTCTTTTCTAACTTTCAAACTATTGGAAGCTGAGATTCGGCTCTTCGGTGTATGAGTCAATGACAGACAGAAGCTTTGGGACTTGACCAAGAATCAGCCAAATCGAACATCAACCACAAAGGGACTCGAACCCTCTCAATCTTCTGATTCGAAGTCAGACACCTTATCCATTAGGCCACGTGGTCCTGTGAGTAGCAAACGCTGTTAGTTTTTTGCCAGAGTCTATCCTTTTTCAATATTACTGGATTTATATGAATTCAGACCGATGGGCACATGTTTTGGGGGGGGGGGGGGGGGGGGTTCAACACTTACTATCACCTATTTCCCGGCTTTTAGAAAGATGCACATTTCTGTGGAAGAGGAACTGTTGCTCCTGTATGGCAACTTAAATTACATCATGGTTCTCAAGACATGCATGCAGTTTCTTTTCTAACTTTCAAACTATTGGAGGCTGAGATTGGGCTCTTTGGTGTATGAGTCAATGACAGACAGAAACTTTGGGACTTGACCAAGAATCAGCCAAATCTAAAATCAACCACGAAAGGACTCAAACCCTCAATCTTCTGATTCGAAGTCAGACGCCTTATCCATTAGGCCATGTGGTCCTGTGAGTAGCAAATGCTGTTTTTTTTTGCCAGAGTCTATCCTTTTTCAATATTACTGGATTTATATGAATTCAGACCGGTGGGCACATGTTTGGGGGGGGGGTTCAACACTTACTATCAACTATTACCCCGGCTTTTGGAAAGATGCCTTTCATGCACATTTCTGTGGAAGAGGAACTGTTGCTCCTGTATGGAAACTGAAATTACATCATGGTTCTCAAAACATGCATGCAGTTTCTTTTCTAACTTTCAA
Source organism: Notolepis coatsorum (assembly GCF_963971535.1). Classification (NCBI taxonomy): domain Eukaryota; kingdom Metazoa; phylum Chordata; class Actinopteri; order Aulopiformes; family Paralepididae; genus Notolepis; species Notolepis coatsorum. The sequence goes on along the minus strand of NC_140168.1, from coordinate 144,068,697 downwards.
ACTATTGGAAGCTGAGATTCGGCTCTTCGGTGTATGAGTCAATGACAGACAGAAGCTTTGGGACTTGACCAAGAATCAGCCAAATCAAACATCAACCACGAAGGGACTCGAACCCTCAATCTTCTGATTCGAAGTCAGACGCCTTATCCATTAGGCCACGTGGTCCTGTGAGTAGCAAATGCTGTTTGTTTTTTGCCAGAGTCTATCCTTTTTCAATATTACTGGATTTATATGAATTCAGACCGGTGGGCACATGTTTTTGGGGGGGGGGGGGGTTCAACACTTACTATCAACTATTACCCCGGCTTTTGGAAAGATGGCTTTCATGCACATTTCTGTGGAAGAGGAACTGTTGCTCCTGTATGGAAACTGAAATTACATCATGGTTCTCAACACATGCATGCAGTTTCTTTTCTAACTTTCAAACTATTGGAGGTTGAGATTGGGCTCTTTGGTGTATGAGTCAATGACAGACAGAAACTTTGGGACTTGACCAAGAATCAGCCAAATGGAACATCAACCACGAAGGGACTCGAACCCTCAATCTTCTGATTCGAAGTCAGACGCCTTATCCATTAGGCCACGTGGTCCTGTGAGTAGCAAATGCTGTTTGTTTTTTGCCAGAGTCTATCCTTTTTCAATATTACTGGATTTATATGAATTCAGACCGGTGGGCACATGTTTTTGGGGGGGGGGGGTTCAACACTTACTATCAACTATTACCCCGGCTTTTGGAAAGATGGCTTTCATGCACATTTCTGTGGAAGAGGAACTGTTGCTCCTGTATGGAAACTGAAATTACATCATGGTTCTCAAAACATGCATGCAGTTTCTTTTCTAACTTTCAAACTATTGGAGGCTGAGATTGGGCTCTTTGGTGTATGAGTCAATGACAGACAGAAACTTTGGGACTTGACCAAGAATCAGCCAAATGGAACATCAACCACGAAGGGACTCGAACCCTCAATCTTCTGATTCGAAGTCAGACGCCTTATCCATTAGGCCACGTGGTCCTGTGAGTAGCAAATGCTGTTTGTTTTTTTGCCAGAGTCTATCCTTTTTCAATATTACCGGATTTATATGAATTCGGACCGATGGGCACATGTTTGGGGGGGGGGGGTCAACACTTACTATCACCTATTTCCTGGCTTTTGGAAAGATGCCTTTCATGCACATAAGGAACTGTTTCACCTGTATGGAAACTGAAATTACATCATGGTTCTCAAAACATGCATGCAGTTTCTTTTCTAACTTTCAAACTATTGGAAGCTGAGATATGAGTCAATGACAGACAGAAACTTTGGGACTTGACCAAGAATCAGCCAAATCGAACATCAACCACGAAGGGACTCGAACCCTCAATCTTCTGATTCGAAGTCAGACGCCTTATCCATTAGGCCACGTGGTCCTGTGAGTAGCAAATGCTGTTTGTTTTTTGCCAGAGTCTATCCTTTTTCAATATTACTGGATTTATATGAATTCAGACCGGTGGGCACATGTTTTGGGGGGGGGGGGGGGGGGGGGGGGGGGGGTTCAACACTTACTATCAACTATTACCCCGGCTTTTGGAAAGATGCCTTTCATGCATATTTCTGTGGAAGAGGAACTGTTGCTCCTGTATGGAAACTGAAATGACATCATGGTTCTCAAAACATGCACGCAGTTTCTTTTCTAACTTTCAAACTATTGGAAGCTGAGATTCGGCTCTTCGGTGTATGAGTCAATGACAGACAGAAGCTTTGGGACTTGACCAAGAATCAGCCAAATAGAACATCAACCACGAAGGGACTCGAACCCTCTCAATCTTCTGATTCGAAGTCAGACGCCTTATCCATTAGGCCACGTGGTCCTGTGAGTAGCAAACGCTGTTAGTTTTTTGCCAGAGTCTATCCTTTTTCAATATTACTGGATTTATATGAATTCAGACAGATGGGCACATGTTTTGGGGGGGGGGGGGGGGGTTCAACACTTACTATCACCTATTTCCCGGCTTTTAGAAAGATGCACATTTCTGTGGAAGAGGAACTGTTGCTCCTGTATGGCAACTTAAATTACATCATGGTTCTCAAGACATGCATGCAGTTTCTTTTCTAACTTTCAAACTATTGGAGGCTGAGATTGGGCTCTTTGGTGTATGAGTCAATGACAGACAGAAACTTTGGGACTTGACCAAGAATCAGCCAAATCGAACATCAACCACGAAGGGACTCGAACCCTCTCAATCTTCTGATTCGAAGTCAGACGCCTTATCCATTAGGCCATGTGGTCCTGTGAGTAGCAAATGCTGTTTTTTTTTGCCAGAGTCTATCCTTTTTCAATATTACTGGATTTATATGAATTCAGACCGGTGGGCACATGTTTGGGGGGGGGTTCAACACTTACTATCAACTATTACCCCGGCTTTTGGAAAGATGCCTTTCATGCACATTTCTGTGGAAGAGGAACTGTTGCTCCTGTATGGAAACTGAAATTACATCATGGTTCTCAAAACATGCATGCAGTTTCTTTTCTAACTTTCAAACTATTGGAAGCTGAGATTGGGCTCTTCGGTGTATGAGTCAATGACAGACAGAAACTTTGGGACTTTACCAAGAATCAGCCAAATCGAACATCAACCACGAAGGGACTCAAACCCTCAATATTCTGATTCGAAGTCAGACGCCTTATCCATTAGGCCACGTGTTCCTGTGAGTAGCAAATGCTGTTTGTTTTTTGCCAGAGTCTATCCTTTTTCAATATTACTGGATTTATATGAATTCAGACCGGTGGGCACATGTTTTGGGGGGGGGGGGGGTTCAACACTTACTATCAACTATTTCCCGACTTTTGGAAAGATGCCTTTCATGCACATTTCTGTGGAAGAGGAACTGTTGCTCCTGTATGGAAACTGAAATTACATCATGGTTCTCAAAACATGCATGCAGTTTCTTTTCTAACTTTCAAACTATTGGAAGCTGAGATTCGGCTCTTCGGTGTATGAGTCAATGACAGACAGAAGCTTTGGGACTTGACCAAGAATCAGCCAAATCGAACATCAACCATGAAGGGACTCGAACACTCAAACTTCTGATTCGAAGTCAGACGCCTTATCCATTAGGCCACGTGGTCCTGTGAGTAGCAAATGCTGTTTGTTTATTGCCAGAGTCTATCCTTTTTCAATATTACTGGATTTATATGAATTCAGACCGGTGGGCACATGTTTTGGGGGGGGGGGGGGGGGGGGGGGGGGGTTCAACACTTACTATCAACTATTTCCCGGCTTTTGGAAAGATGCCTTTCATGCACATTTCTGTGGAAGAGGAACTGTTGCTCCTGTATGGAAACTGAAACTACATCATGGTTCTCAAAACATGCATGCAGTTTCTTTTCTAACTTTCAAACTATAGGAGGCTGAGATTGGGCTCTTTGGTGTATGAGTCAATGACAGACAGAAACTTTCGGACTTGACCAAGAATCAGCCAAATCGAACATCAACCACAAAGGGACTCGAACCCTCAATCTTCCGATTCAAAGTCAGACGCCTTACCCGCTTATCCATTAGGCCACATGGTCCTGTGAGTAGCAAATGCTGTTTGTTTTTTTGCCAGAGTCTATCCTTTTTCAATATTACCGGATTTATATGAATTCGGACCGATGGGCACATGTTTGGGGGGGGGGGGGGGGGTTCAACACTTACTATCACCTATTTCCTGGCTTTTGGAAAGATGCCTTTCATGCACATAAGGAACTGTTTCACCTGTATGGAAACTGAAATTACATCATGGTTCTCAAAACATGCATGCAGTTTCTTTTCTAACTTTCAAACTATTGGAAGCTGAGATTGGGCTCTTCGGTGTATGAGTCAATGACTGACAGAAACTTTGGGACTTTACCAAGAATCAGCCAAATCAAACATCAACCACGAAGGGACTCGAACCCTCAATCTTCTGATTCGAAGTCAGACGCCTTATCCATTAGGCCACGTGTTCCTGTGAGTAGCAAATGCTGTTTGTTTTTTGCCAGAGTCTATCCTTTTTCAATATTACCGGATTTATATGAATTCGGACCGATGGGCACATGTTTGGGGGGGGGGGGTCAACACTTACTATCACCTATTTCCTGGCTTTTGGAAAGATGCCTTTCATGCACATAAGGAACTGTTTCACCTGTATGGAAACTGAAATTACATCATGGTTCTCAAAACATGCATGCAGTTTCTTTTCTAACTTTCAAACTATTGGAAGCTGAGATATGAGTCAATGACAGACAGAAACTTTGGGACTTGACCAAGAATCAGCCAAATCGAACATCAACCACGAAGGGACTCGAACCCTCAATCTTCTGATTCGAAGTCAGACGCCTTATCCATTAGGCCACGTGGTCCTGTGAGTAGCAAATGCTGTTTGTTTTTTGCCAGAGTCTATCCTTTTTCAATATTACTGGATTTATATGAATTCAGACCGGTGGGCACATGTTTTGGGGGGGGGGGGGGGGGGGGGGGGGGTTCAACACTTACTATCAACTATTACCCCGGCTTTTGGAAAGATGCCTTTCATGCATATTTCTGTGGAAGAGGAACTGTTGCTCCTGTATGGAAACTGAAATGACATCATGGTTCTCAAAACATGCACGCAGTTTCTTTTCTAACTTTCAAACTATTGGAAGCTGAGATTCGGCTCTTCGGTGTATGAGTCAATGACAGACAGAAGCTTTGGGACTTGACCAAGAATCAGCCAAATAGAACATCAACCACGAAGGGACTCGAACCCTCTCAATCTTCTGATTCGAAGTCAGACGCCTTATCCATTAGGCTACGTGGTCCTGTGAGTAGCAAACGCTGTTAGTTTTTTGCCAGAGTCTATCCTTTTTCAATATTACTGGATTTATATGAATTCAGACAGATGGGCACATGTTTTGGGGGGGGGGGGGGGGGTTCAACACTTACTATCACCTATTTCCCGGCTTTTAGAAAGATGCACATTTCTGTGGAAGAGGAACTGTTGCTCCTGTATGGCAACTTAAATTACATCATGGTTCTCAAGACATGCATGCAGTTTCTTTTCTAACTTTCAAACTATTGGAGGCTGAGATTGGGCTCTTTGGTGTATGAGTCAATGACAGACAGAAACTTTGGGACTTGACCAAGAATCAGCCAAATCGAACATCAACCACGAAGGGACTCGAACCCTCTCAATCTTCTGATTCGAAGTCAGACGCCTTATCCATTAGGCCATGTGGTCCTGTGAGTAGCAAATGCTGTTTTTTTTTGCCAGAGTCTATCCTTTTTCAATATTACTGGATTTATATGAATTCAGACCGGTGGGCACATGTTTGGGGGGGGGTTCAACACTTACTATCAACTATTACCCCGGCTTTTGGAAAGATGCCTTTCATGCACATTTCTGTGGAAGAGGAACTGTTGCTCCTGTATGGAAACTGAAATTACATCATGGTTCTCAAAACATGCATGCAGTTTCTTTTCTAACTTTCAAACTATTGGAAGCTGAGATTGGGCTCTTCGGTGTATGAGTCAATGACAGACAGAAACTTTGGGACTTTACCAAGAATCAGCCAAATCGAACATCAACCACGAAGGGACTCAAACCCTCAATATTCTGATTCGAAGTCAGACGCCTTATCCATTAGGCCACGTGTTCCTGTGAGTAGCAAATGCTGTTTGTTTTTTGCCAGAGTCTATCCTTTTTCAATATTACTGGATTTATATGAATTCAGACCGGTGGGCACATGTTTTGGGGGGGGGGGGGTTCAACACTTACTATCAACTATTTCCCGACTTTTGGAAAGATGCCTTTCATGCACATTTCTGTGGAAGAGGAACTGTTGCTCCTGTATGGAAACTGAAATTACATCATGGTTCTCAAAACATGCATGCAGTTTCTTTTCTAACTTTCAAACTATTGGAAGCTGAGATTCGGCTCTTCGGTGTATGAGTCAATGACAGACAGAAGCTTTGGGACTTGACCAAGAATCAGCCAAATCGAACATCAACCATGAAGGGACTCGAACACTCAAACTTCTGATTCGAAGTCAGACGCCTTATCCATTAGGCCACGTGGTCCTGTGAGTAGCAAATGCTGTTTGTTTATTGCCAGAGTCTATCCTTTTTCAATATTACTGGATTTATATGAATTCAGACCGGTGGGCACATGTTTTGGGGGGGGGGGGGGGGGGGGGGGGGGGTTCAACACTTACTATCAACTATTTCCCGGCTTTTGGAAAGATGCCTTTCATGCACATTTCTGTGGAAGAGGAACTGTTGCTCCTGTATGGAAACTGAAACTACATCATGGTTCTCAAAACATGCATGCAGTTTCTTTTCTAACTTTCAAACTATTGGAGGCTGAGATTGGGCTCTTTGGTGTATGAGTCAATGACAGACAGAAACTTTCGGACTTGACCAAGAATCAGCCAAATCGAACATCAACCACAAAGGGACTCGAACCCTCAATCTTCCGATTCGAAGTCAGACGCCTTACCCGCTTATCCATTAGGCCACATGGTCCTGTGAGTAGCAAATGCTGTTTGTTTTTTTGCCAGAGTCTATCCTTTTTCAATATTACCGGATTTATATGAATTCGGACCGATGGGCACATGTTTGGGGGGGGGGGGGGGGGGGTTCAACACTTACTATCACCTATTTCCTGGCTTTTGGAAAGATGCCTTTCATGCACATAAGGAACTGTTTCACCTGTATGGAAACTGAAATTACATCATGGTTCTCAAAACATGCATGCAGTTTCTTTTCTAACTTTCAAACTATTGGAAGCTGAGATTGGGCTCTTCGGTGTATGAGTCAATGACTGACAGAAACTTTGGGACTTTACCAAGAATCAGCCAAATCAAACATCAACCACGAAGGGACTCGAACCCTCAATCTTCTGATTCGAAGTCAGACGCCTTATCCATTAGGCCACGTGTTCCTGTGAGTAGCAAATGCTGTTTGTTTTTTGCCAGAGTCTATCCTTTTTCAATATTACTGGATTTATATGAATTCAGACCGGTGGGCACATGTTTTGGGGGGGGGGGTTCAACACTTACTATCAACTATTTCCCGACTTTTGGAAAGATGCCTTTCATGCACATTTCTGTGGAAGAGGAACTGTTGCTCCTGTATGGAAACTGAAATTACATCATGGTTCTCAAAACATGCATGCAGTTTCTTTTCTAACTTTCAAACTATTGGAGGCTGAGATTGGGCTCTTTGGTGTATGAGTCAATGACAGACAGAAACTTTGGGACTTGACCAAGAATCAGCCAAATCAAACATCAACCACGAAGGGACTCGAACCCTCAATCTTCTGATTCGAAGTCAGACGCCTTATCCATTAGGCCACGTGGTCCTGTGAGTAGCAAATGCTGTTTGTTTTTTTGCCAGAGTCTATCCTTTTTCAATATTACCGGATTTATATGAATTCGGACCGATGGGCACATGTTTGGGGGGGGGGGGGGGGGTCAACACTTACTATCACCTATTTCCTGGCTTTTGGAAAGATGCCTTTCATGCACATAAGGAACTGTTTCACCTGTATGGAAACTGAAATTACATCATGGTTCTCAAAACATGCATGCAGTTTCTTTTCTAACTTTCAAACTATTGGAAGCTGAGATATGACATTTACATTTACATTTAGTCATTTAGCTGACGCTTTTATCCAAAGCGACTTACAAGTTCTGTACGACAAGCCATCAGGAAGGGCACAACTCTATCAGCTGAGCAACAATGTTCATCAAAGTGTTGAGTGCTACAGTGTAGGTTAGTTTATTAGGACAAGTGCATGACAGTACGGTTAGTTAGGGTTAGATTTTTTTATTGTTTTTTTTTTTTTTTTTTTTATTCAGATAATGGTTGAAGAAGTGCGTCTTTAGTCGACGGCGAAAGATTGGACGTGATTCGGCTGTCCTAACTGGGGTGGGTAGTTCATTCCACCATTGTGGGGCAAGGACTGAGAATAGGCGACTTCTCTTTGATGACCCTCCCGGAGCTTGGATAGGAGTAGGTCTGAGGCGGCCAGAAGATGCAGAGCGTAGGGGTCTTGAGGGTGTGTAGTTAGAGACCATTGACCGGAGGTAGGCGGGAGCGGTTCCCTTTGCCGCACGGTATGCTAGGTCGAGGGCCTTGAAGCGGATTCGTGCAGCAATGGGGAGCCAGTGCAGGTCCCTAAGAAGTGGGGTGACATGGGCCGACTTCGGTAGGTTTGAGATCAGGCGGGCCGCTGCGTTCTGAATGAGTTGAAGAGGCTTAGTGGCAGTGGCCGGGAGGCCAGCGAGCAGTGCATTGCAGTAGTCGAGGCGGGAGATGACTGTTGATTGGACGAGGAGTTGGGTGGCTTCTTTTGTCAGGAAGGGGCGTATCCTTCTGACGTTGCTCAGGAGGAATCGGCAGGTTCTGGTCGTCGCTGCGATGTGAGCAGAGAAGTTCAACTGGTCGTCGAGGACAACACCAAGGTTCTTGGCGGTCGGGGACGCAGTCACAGCTGTATTCTCGACTGTGATTGAAAGGTCGGTTAGGGGGGAGGATTTGGCCGGCAGGTGGAGCAATTCTGTTTTGCTTAGGTTCAGTTTGAGGTGGTTGGACGTCATCCAGGCTGAGATGTCGGACAGACAGGCCGAGATCCGCTCAGAGACGTGGATATCTGAGGGAGGGAAGGAGAGGAAGAGTTGAGTATCGTCGGCATAACAATGGTAGGAGAAGCCATGAGACGTGATAATGTTACCCAGTGATTTAGTGTAGAGGGAGAAGAGAAGGGGTCCTAAAACCGAGCCCTGGGGGACACCCGTCCGCAGGGGGCGGGTGGCCGACAGGGTCCCTCTCCATGACACTTGGTAGGAGCGGTCATGATATGAGTCAATGACAGACAGAAACTTTGGGACTTGACCAAGAATCAGCCAAATCGAACATCAACCACGAAGGGACTCGAACCCTCAATCTTCTGATTCGAAGTCAGACGCCTTATCCATTAGGCCAGGTGGTCCTGTGAGTAGCAAATGCTGTTTGTTTTTTTGCCAGAGTCTATCCTTTTTCAATATTACCGGATTTATATGAATTCGGACCGATGGGCACATGTTTGGGGGGGGGGTTCAACACTTACTATCACCTATTTCCTGGCTTTTGGAAAGATGCCTTTCATGCACATAAGGAACTGTTTCACCTGTATGGAAACTGAAATTACATCATGGTTCTCAAAACATGCATGCAGTTTCTTTTCTAACTTTCAAACTATTGGAAGCTGAGATTGGGCTCTTCGGTGTATGAGTCAATGACAGACAGAAACTTTGGGACTTGACCAAGAATCAGCCAAAACGAACATCAACCACGAAGGGACTCGTACCCTCAATCTTCTGATTCGAAGTCAGACGCCTTATCCATTAGGCCACGTGGTCCTGTGAGTAGCAAATGCTGTTTGTTTTTTGCCAGAGTCTATCCTTTTCCAATATTACCGGATTTATATGAATTCGGACCGATGGGCACATGTTTGGGGGGGGGGGGGGGTTCAACACTTACTATCACCTATTTCCTGGCTTTTGGAAAGATGCCTTTCATGCACATAAGGAACTGTTTCACCTGTATGGAAACTGAAATTACATCATGGTTCTCAAAACATGCATGCAGTTTCTTTTCTAACTTTCAAACTATTGGAAGCTGAGATATGAGTAAATGACAGACAGAAACTTTGGGACTTGACCAAGAATCAGCCAAATCGAACATCAACCACGAAGGGACTCGAACCTGCAATATTCTGACTCGAAGTCAGACGCCTTATCCATTAGGCCAGGTGGTCCTGTGAGTAGCAAATGCTGTTTGTTTTTTTGCCAGAGTCTATCCTTTTTCAATATTACCGGATTTATATGAATTCGGACCGATGGGCACATGTTTGGGGGGGGGGGGGTTCAACACTTACTATCACCTATTTCCTGGCTTTTGGAAAGATGCCTTTCATGCACATAAGGAACTGTTTCACCTGTATGGAAACTGAAATTACATCATGGTTCTCAAAACATGCATGCAGTTTCTTTTCTAACTTTCAAACTATTGGAAGCTGAGATTGGGCTCTTCGGTGTATGAGTCAATGACAGACAGAAACTTTGGGACTTGACCAAGAATCAGCCAAATCGAACATCAACCACGAAGGGACTCGAACCCTCAATCTTCTGATTCGAAGTCAGACGCCTTATCCATTAGGCCACGTGGTCCTGTAATTAGCAAATGCTGTTTGTTTTTTGCCAGAGTCTATCCTTTTTCAATATTACTGGATTTATATGAATTCAGACCGGTGGGCACATGTTTTGGGGGGGGTTCAACACTTACTATCAACTATTTCCCGGCTTTTGGAAAGATGCCTTTCATGCACATTTCTGTGGAAGAGGAACTGTTGCTCCTGTATGGAAACTGAAATTACATCATGGTTCTCAAAACATGCATGCAGTTTCTTTTCTAACTTTCAAACTATTGGAAGCTGAGATTCGGCTCTTCGGTGTATGAGTCAATGACAGACAGAAGCTTTGGGACTTGACCAAGAATCAGCCAAATCGAACATCAACCACAAACGGACTCGAACCCTCAATCTTCTGACTCGAAGTCAGACGCCTTATCCATTAGGCCACATGGACCTGTGAGTAGCAATCACTGTTAGTTTTTTGCCAGAGTCTATCCTTTTTCAATATTACTGGATTTATATGAATTCAGACCGATGGGCACATGTTTTAGGGGGGGGGGGGGGGGGGGGGGTTCAACACTTACTATCACCTATTTCCCGGCTTTTAGAAAGATGCTTTTCATGCACATTTCTGTGGAAGAGGAACTGTTGCTCCTGTATGGCAACTTAAATTACATCATGGTTCTCAAAACATGCATGCAGTTTCTTTTCTAACTTTCAAACTATTGGAAGCTGAGATTGGGCTCTTCGGTGTATGAGTCAATGACAGACAGAAACTTTGGGACTTGACCAACAATCAGCCAAATCGAACATCAACCACGAAGGGACTCGAACCCTCAATCTTCTGATTCGAAGTCAGACGCCTTATCCATTAGGCCACGTGGTCCTGTGAGTAGCAAATGCTGTTTGTTTTTTGCCAGAGTCTATCCTTTTTCAATATTACCGGATTTATATGAATTCGGACCGATGGGCACATGTTTGGGGGGGGGGGGGTTCAACACTTACTATCACCTATTTCCTGGCTTTTGGAAAGATGCCTTTCATGCACATAAGGAACTGTTTCACCTGTATGGAAACTGAAATTACATCATGGTTCTCAAAACATGCATGCAGTTTCTTTTCTAACTTTCAAACTATTGGAAGCTGAGATATGAGTAAATGACAGACAGAAACTTTGGGACTTGACCAAGAATCAGCCAAATCGAACATCAACCACGAAGGGACTCGAACCTGCAATCTTCTGACTCGAAGTCAGACGCCTTATCCATTAGGCCAGGTGGTCCTGTGAGTAGCAAATGCTGTTTGTTTTTTTGCCAGAGTCTATCCTTTTTCAATATTACCGGATTTATATGAATTCGGACCGATGGGCACATGTTTGGGGGGGGGGGGTTCAACACTTACTATCACCTATTTCCTGGCTTTTGGAAAGATGCCTTTCATGCACATAAGGAACTGTTTCACCTGTATGGAAACTGAAATTACATCATGGTTCTCAAAACATGCATGCAGTTTCTTTTCTAACTTTCAAACTATTGGAAGCTGAGATTGGGCTCTTCGGTGTATGAGTCAATGACAGACAGAAACTTTGGGACTTGACCAAGAATCAGCCAAATCGAACATCAACCACGAAGGGACTCGAACCCTCAATCTTCTGATTCGAAGTCAGACGCCTTATCCATTAGGCCACGTGGTCCTGTGATTAGCAAATGCTGTTTGTTTTTTGCCAGAGTCTATCCTTTTTCAATATTACTGGATTTATATGAATTCAGACCGGTGGGCACATGTTTTGGGGGGGGTTCAACACTTACTATCAACTATTTCCCGGCTTTTGGAAAGATGCCTTTCATGCACATTTCTGTGGAAGAGGAACTGTTGCTCCTTTATGGAAACTGAAATTACATCATGGTTCTCAAAACATGCATGCAGTTTCTTTTCTAACTTTCAAACTATTGGAAGCTGAGATTCGGCTCTTCGGTGTATGAGTCAATGACAGACAGAAGCTTTGGGACTTGACCAAGAATCAGCCAAATCGAACATCAACCACAAACGGACTCGAACCCTCAATCTTCTGACTCGAAGTCAGACGCCTTATCCATTAGGCCACATGGACCTGTGAGTAGCAATCACTGTTAGTTTTTTGCCAGAGTCTATCCTTTTTCAATATTACTGGATTTATATGAATTCAGACCGATGGGCACATGTTTTAGGGGGGGGGGGGGGGGGGGGGGTTCAACACTTACTATCACCTATTTCCCGGCTTTTAGAAAGATGCTTTTCATGCACATTTCTGTGGAAGAGGAACTGTTGCTCCTGTATGGCAACTTAAATTACATCATGGTTCTCAAAACATGCATGCAGTTTCTTTTCTAACTTTCAAACTATTGGAAGCTGAGATTGGGCTCTTCGGTGTATGAGTCAATGACAGACAGAAACTTTGGGACTTGACCAACAATCAGCCAAATCGAACATCAACCACGAAGGGACTCGAACCCTCAATCTTCTGATTCGAAGTCAGACGCCTTATCCATTAGGCCACGTGGTCCTGTGAGTAGCAAATGTTTTTTTTTTTTTTTTGCCAGAGTCTATCCTTTTTCAATATTACCGGATTTATATGAATTCAGACCGGTGGGCACATGTTTTTGGGGGGGGGGGGGGGTTCAACACTTACTATCAACTATTACCCCGGCTTTTGGAAAGATGGCTTTCATGCACATTTCTGTGGAAGAGGAACTGTTGCTCCTGTATGGAAACTGAAATTACATCATGGTTCTCAAAACATGCATGCAGTTTCTTTTCTAACTTTCAAACTATTGGAGGCTGAGATTGGGCTCTTTGGTGTATGAGTCAATGACAGACAGAAGCTTTGGGACTTGACCAAGAATCAGCCAAATCAAACATCAACCACGAAGGGACTCGAACCCTCAATCTTCTGATTCGAAGTCAGACGCCTTATCCATTAGGCCATGTGGTCCTGTGAGTAGCAAATGCTGTTTTTTTTTGCCAGAGTCTATCCTTTTTCAATATTACTGGATTTATATGAATTCAGACCGGTGGGCACATGTTTGGGGGGGGGGGTTCAACACTTACTATCAACTATTACCCCGGCTTTTGGAAAGATGCCTTTCATGCACATTTCTGTGGAAGGGGAACTGTTGCTCCTGTATGGAAACTGAAATTACATCATGGTTCTCAAAACATGCATGCAGTTTCTTTTCTAACTTTCAAACTATTGGAAGCTGAGATTCGGCTCTTCGGTGTATGAGTCAATGACAGACAGAAGCTTTGGGACTTGACCAAGAATCAGCCAAATCGAACATCAACCATGAAGGGACTCGGACCCTCAAACTTCTGATTCGAAGTCAGACGCCTTATACATTAGGCCACGTGGTCCTTTGAGTAGCAAATGCTGTTTGTTTTTTGCCAGAATCTATCCTTTTTCAATATTACTGGATTTATATGAATTCAGACCGGTGGGCACATGTTTTGGGGGGGGGGGGGGTTCAACACTTACCATCAACTATTTCCCGGCTTTTGGAAAGATGCCTTTCATGCACATTTCTGTGGAAGAGGAACTGTTGCTCCTGTATGGAAACTGAAATTACATCATGGTTCTCAAAACATGCATGCAGTTTCTTTTCTAACTTTCAAACTATTGGAAGCTGAGATTCGGCTCTTCGGTGTATGAGTCAATGACAGACAGAAGCTTTGGGACTTGACCAAGAATCAGCCAAATCGAACATCAACCACGAAGGGACTCGAACCCTCAATCTTCTGACTCGAAGTCAGACGCCTTATCCATTAGGCCACATGGACCTGTGAGTAGCAAACACTGTTAGTTTTTTGCCAGAGTCTATCCTTTTTCAATATTACTGGATTTATATGAATTCAGACCGATGGGCACATGTTTTAGGGGGGGGGGGGGTTCAACACTTACTATCACCTATTTCCCGGCTTTTAGAAAGATGCTTTTCATGCACATTTCTGTGGAAGAGGAACTGTTGCTCCTGTATGGCAACTTAAATTACATCATGGTTCTCAAAGCATGCATGCAGTTTCTTTTCTAACTTTCAAACTATTGGAAGCTGAGATTGGGCTTTTCGTGTATGAGTCAATGACAGACAGAAACTTTGGGACTTGACCAACAATCAGCCAAATCGAACATCAACCACGAAGGGACTCGAACCCTCAATCTTCTGATTCAAAGTCAGACGCCTTATCCATTAGGCCACGTGGTCCTGTTAGTAGTAAATGCTTTTTTTTTTTTTGCCAGAGTCTATCCTTTTTCAATATTACCGGATTTATATGAATTCGGACCGATGGGCACATGTTTGGGGGGGGTTCAACACTTACTATCACCTATTTCCTGGCTTTTGGAAAGATGCCTTTCATGCATATAAGGAACTGTTTCACCTGTATGGAAACTGAAATTACATCATGGTTCTCAAAACATGCATGCAGTTTCTTTTCTAACTTTCAAACTATTGGAAGCTGAGATTGGGCTCTTCGGTGTATGAGTCAATGACAGACAGAAACTTTGGGACTTGACCAAGAATCAGCCAAATCGAACATCAACCACGAAGGGACTCGAACCCTCAATCTTCCGATTCGAAGTCAGACGCCTTATCCATTAGGCCACGTGGTCCTGTGAGTAGCAAATGCTGTTTGTTTTTTGCCAGAGTCTATCCTTTTTCAATATTACTGGATTTATATGAATTCAGACCGGTGGGCACATGTTTTGGGGGGGGGGGTTCAACACTTACTATCAACTATTACCCCGGCTTTTGGAAAGATGCCTTTCATGCATATTTCTGTGGAAGAGGAACTGTTGCTCCTGTATGGAAACTGAAATGACATCATGGTTCTCAAAACATGCATGCAGTTTCTTTTCTAACTTTCAAACTATTGGAAGCTGAGATTCGGCTCTTTGGTGTATGAGTCAATGACAGACAGAAGCTTTGGGACTTGACCAAGAATCAGCCAAATCGAACATCAACCACGAAGGGACTCGAACCCTCTCAATCTTCTGATTCGAAGTCAGACACCTTATCCATTAGGCCACGTGGTTCTGTGAGTAGCAAACGCTGTTCGTTTTTTGCCAGAGTCTATCCTTTTTCAATATTACTGGATTTATATGAATTCAGACCGATGGGCACATGTTTTGGGGGGGGGGGGGGGGGGGGGGGGGGGTTCAACACTTACTATCACCTATTTCCCGGCTTTTAGAAAGATGCACATTTCTGTGGAAGAGGAACTGTTGCTCCTGTATGGCAACTTAAATTACATCATGGTTCTCAAGACATGCATGCAGTTTCTTTTCTAACTTTCAAACTATTGGAGGCTGAGATTGGGCTCTTTGGTGTATGAGTCAATGACTGACAGAAACTTTGGGACTTGACCAAGAATCAGCCAAATCTAAAATCAACCACGAAAGGACTCAAACCCTCAATCTTCTGATTCGAAGTCAGACGCCTTATCCATTAGGCCATGTGGTCCTGTGAGCAGTGTTGTGCTAGTTACTGAAAAATAGTAACTCAGTTACTTTACTAGTTACTTCATTTCAAAGTAACTTCGTTACTGTACTAGTTACTTACACCCAAAAGTAATGAGTTACTGTGAAAAGTAACTATTTAGTTATTTAAAAAAATAAATAAAAAAAAAAGATTGCTCCCGAGTCCCATGCCCCAGATAGTATTCAAAATCGGTTGATCAACTTGACAGTTTCCATTCACATCACCGAACTCTGCTAAGCAATGTGGTCTAGATACAAACACAAATCTGACACAAACAAATGTTGTCCCGAGTCGATATAATAAGAAGTGCGGCGGTTGAAGGAACAGCCTTGATGTCGCCGGAGCGTTTCATTATAACCATTATAATTCAAGGGTACTTGAACTGTACTGCTGTACTGTACTGTACCCATTCTGCAATCTGTTAATAAAGTTTTCATTCATTCATTCATTCATACTACGACTATGCTTGCACCTCAAGGTACCAAAGCACCTCAAAGGCGCTTAAAACAAAATTACAAACATCACAAAACAAACTGGTCAGACTACTACTTGACCTGAACCCACCTCACCCCTGCCCACTTTGACAACCTAGGATGGCTTAGAGTAGACGACAGAGTACAGCAACTTGCAATGGGCCTGGTCTACAAGATACACTATACGACCGGGGTACCCATGTACATGTCAAAATACTTCCCAAAGGTCAGTGAATACCACAACCACTACACCAGAGGGAGCTCCACAAATCATGTAAAACCCAGATTCGGCTCAAACAAGGGACTAAACACGTTTCGCAATTATGCCACAACAATGTGGAACGCCCTACGGGTAACAGTACTGTATATTTGAATACCGTTTATGTCACAAATGTATCAGTACTAAATACCTATATGTCCCTATGCCATAAATGTCATGTATGTTGTGTATGTCATAAATGTCTATATGAATTGAAAATGGGGGACCCTGATGGAAACAAGACAAACGTCTTTCTCAGGTCTGCATCCCCTTAACAATTGTATGTATTGAGCCGTACTGTATTGTACCCATTCTGCAATCTGTTAAATAAAGTGTTCATTCATTCATTCATTCATTCACCATCTTGCAAGTTGCAACGTTGTTTAAGATATCAATCAAAGCATTGCAACGTTAGAATAGTTAGGATATCAATTGTGCATGAAAGGACTATTTATATTGTTTGATTAGTATTATGAGATTCCCTGGCAGATTTCGTACAGTCAAAATCCGTTGATCAACTTGAGTTTCAGTTGCACTCACCAAAGTCTGCGGTGGTCGAGATGTAGTAACGTTACGTTAGTCGACTCCAGCAGCGCCTCAAACATGTTCTTTATCTCGTTTCCATGTTGTATATTAATTATCTCTCCAAGTAGTTGCTAAATGGTTTGTTAGTTTGTTACTGCGTTCTTTTTATGTGGATTAATAGCGAGCGTTTGTTTTGTTTACAATAGAGAGGGTCTATTTCTTTCCGTAGCCGCATCTGGTTTGCGCACTTCTGATTGCCCAGTGGCCAGACTCGCCTCGTATCATTCTACGCGGGTGGGGATGAGGATAATAATAATCACTACCGCTCGCTATCAATCTACGCCGTATATAACGCAAATAACGCAGTGACGAACCATTCAGTAACGTAAGTAGCGTTACTGAATTTCAAAAGTAATGCGTTAGAGTACTAGTTGCGGCAAAAAGTAACTTCGTTTCTGTAACGCGTTACTTTGTAACGCGTTAGTCCCAACACTGCCTGTGAGTAGCAAATGCTGTTTTCTTTTGCCAGAGTCTATCCTTTTTCAATATTACTGGATTTATATGAATTCAGACCGGTGGGCACATGTTTGGGGGGGGGTTCAACACTTACTATCAACTATTACCCCGGCTTTTGGAAAGATGCCTTTCATGCACATTTCTGTGGAAGAGGAACTGTTGCTCCTGTATGGAAACTGAAATTACATCATGGTTCTCAAAAAATGCATGCAGTTTCTTTTCTAACTTTCAAACTATTGGAAGCTGAGATTCGGCTCTTCGGTGTATGAGTCAATGACAGACAGAAGCTTTGGGACTTGACCAAGAATCAGCCAAATCAAACATCAACCACGAAGGGACTCGAACCCTCAATCTTCTGATTCGAAGTCAGACGCCTTATCCATTAGGCCACGTGGTCCTGTGAGTAGCAAATGCTGTTTGTTTTTTGCCAGAGTCTATCCTTTTTCAATATTACTGGATTTATATGAATTCAGACCGGTGGGCACATGTTTTTGGGGGGGGGGGGGTTCAACACTTACTATCAACTATTACCCCGGCTTTTGGAAAGATGGCTTTCATGCACATTTCTGTGGAAGAGGAACTGTTGCTCCTGTATGGAAACTGAAATTACATCATGGTTCTCAAAACATGCATGCAGTTTCTTTTCTAACTTTCAAACTATTGGAGGCTGAGATTGGGCTCTTTGGTGTATGAGTCAATGACAGACAGAAACTTTGGGACTTGACCAAGAATCAGCCAAATCGAACATCAACCACGAAGGGACTCGAACCCTCAATCTTCTGATTCGAAGTCAGACGCCTTATCCATTAGGCCACGTGGTCCTGTGAGTAGCAAATGCTGTTTGTTTTTTTGCCAGAGTCTATCCTTTTTCAATATTACCGGATTTATATGAATTCGGACCGATGGGCACATGTTTGGGGGGGGGGGGGGTTCAACACTTACTATCACCTATTTCCTGGCTTTTGGAAAGATGCCTTTCATGCACATAAGGAACTGTTTCACCTGTATGGAAACTGAAATTACATCATGGTTCTCAAAACATGCATGCAGTTTCTTTTCTAACTTTCAAACTATTGGAAGCTGAGATATGAGTCAATGACAGACAGAAACTTTGGGACTTGACCAAGAATCAGCCAAATCGAACATCAACCACGAAGGGACTCGAACCCTCAATCTTCTGATTCAAAGTCAGACTCCTTATCCATTAGGCCACGTGGTCCTGTGAGTAGCAAATGCTGTTTGTTTTTTGCCAGAGTCTATCCTTTTTCAATATTACTGGATTTATATGAATTCAGACCGGTGGGCACATGTTTTGGGGGGGGGGAATTCAACACTTACTATCAACTATTTCCCGGCTTTTGGAAAGATGCCTTTCATGCACATTTCTGTGGAAGAGGAACTGTTGCTCCTGTATCGAAACTGAAATTACATCATGGTTCTCAAAACATGCATGCAGTTTATTTTCTAACTTTCAAACTATTGGAAGCTGAGATTCGGCTCTTCGGTGTATGAGTCAATGACAGACAGAAGCTTTGGGACTTGACCAAGAATCAGCCAAATCGAACATCAACCACGAAGGGACTCTAACCCTCAATCTTCTGATTCGAAGTCAGACGCCGTATCCATTAGGCCACGTGGTCCTGTGAGTAGCAAATGCTGTTTGTTTTTTTGCCAGAGTCTATCCTTTTTCAATATTACTGGATTTATATGAATTCAGACCGAAGGGCACATGTTTTAGGGGGGGGGTTCAACACTTACTATCACCTATTTCCCGGCTTTTAGAAAGATGCTTTTCATGCACATTTCTGTGGAAGAGGAACTGTTGCTCCTGTATGGCAACTTAAATTACATCATGGTTCTCAAGACATGCATGCAGTTTCTTTTCTAACTTTCAAACTATTGGAGGCTGAGATTGGGCTCTTTGGTGTATGAGTCAATGACAGACAGAAACTTTGGGACTTGACCAAGAATCAGCCAAATCTAACATCAACCACGAAAGGACTCAAACCCTCAATCTTCTGATTCGAAGTCAGACGCCTTATCCATTAGGCCATGTGGTCCTGTGAGTAGCAAATGCTGTTTTCTTTTGCCAGAGTCTATCCTTTTTCAATATTACTGGATTTATATGAATTCAGACCGGTGGGCACATGTTTGGGGGGGGGTTCAACACTTACTATCAACTATTACCCCGGCTTTTGGAAAGATGCCTTTCATGCACATTTCTGTGGAAGAGGAACTGTTGCTCCTGTATGGAAACTGAAATTACATCATGGTTCTCAAAACATGCATGCTGTTTCTTTTCTAACTTTCAAACTATTGGAAGCTGAGATTCGGCTCTTCGGTGTATGAGTCAATGACAGACAGAAGCTTTGGGACTTGACCAAGAATCAGACAAATCGAACATCAACCATGAAGGGACTCGAACCCTCAAACTTCTGATTTGAAGACAGACGCCTTATCCATTAGGCCACGTGGTCCTTTGAGTAGCAAATGCTGTTTGTTTTTTGCCAGAGTCTATCCTTTTTCAATATTACTGGATTTATATGAATTCAGACCGGTGGGCACATGTTTTGGGGGGGGGGTTCAACACTTACTATCAACTATTTCCCGACTTTTGGAAAGATGCCTTTCATGCACATTTCTGTGGAAGAGGAACTGTTGCTCCTGTATGGAAACTGAAATTACATTGTGGTTCTCAAAACATGCATGCAGTTTCTTTTCTAACTTTCAAACTATTGGAGGCTGAGATTGGGCTCTTTGGTGTATGAGTCAATGACAGACAGAAACTTTGGGACTTGACCAAGAATCAGCCAAATTGAACATCAACCACAAGGAGACTCGAACCCTCAATCTTCTGATTCAAAGTCATCCATTAGGCCACGTGGTCCTGTGAGTAGCAAATGCTGTTTGTTTTTTGCCAGAGTTTATCCTTTTTCAATATTACTGGATTTATATGAATTCAGACCGGTGGGCACATGTTTTGGGGGGGGGGGGGGGGGGGGGGTTCAACACTTACTATCAACTATTTCCCGGCTTTTGGAAAGATGCCTTTCATGCACATTTCTGTGGAAGAGGAACTGTTGCTCCTGTATGGAAACTGAAATTACATCATGGTTCTCAAAACATGCATGCAGTTTCTTTTCTAACTTTCAAACTATTGGAGGCTGAGATTGGGCTCTTTGGTGTATAAGTCAATGACAGACAGAAACTTTGGGACTTGACCAAGAATCAGCCAAATCGAACATCAACCACGAAGGGACTCGAACCCTCAATCTTCTGATTCGAAGTCAGACGCCTTATCCATCAGGCCACGTGGTCCTGTGAGTAGCAAATGCTGTTTGTTTTTTTGCCAGAGTCTATCCTTTCTCAATATTACCGGATTTATATGAATTCGGACCGATGGGCACATGTTTTTTGGGGGGGGGGGGGGGGTTCAACACTTACTATCACCTATTTCCTGGCTTTTGGAAAGATGCCTTTCATGCACATAAGGAACTGTTTCACCTGTATGGAAACTGAAATTACATCATGGTTCTCAAAACATGTATGCAGTTTATTTTCTAACTTTCAAACGATTGGAAGCTGAGATTGGGCTCTTCGGTGTATGAGTCAATGACAGACAGAAACTTTGGGACTTGACCAAGAATCAGCCAAATCGAACATCAACCACAAAGGGACTCAAACCCTCAATCTTCTGATTCAAAGTCAGACACCTTATCCATTAGGCCACGTGGTCCTGTGAGTAGCAAATGCTGTTTGTTTTTTGCCAGAGTCTATCCTTTTTCAATATTACTGGATTTATATGAATTCAGACCGGTGGGCACATGTTTTGGGGGGGGGTTCAACACTTACTATCAACTATTTCCCGGCTTTTGGAAAGATGCCTTTCATGCACATTTCTGTGGAAGAGGAACTGTTGCTCCTGTATGGAAACTGAAATTACATCATGGTTCTCAAAACATGCATGCAGTTTCTTTTCTAACTTTCAAACTATTGGAGGCTGAGATTGGGCTCTTTGGTGTATAAGTCAATGACAGACAGAAACTTTGGGACTTGACCAAGAATCAGCCAAATCGAACATCAACCACGAAGGGACTCGAACCCTCAATCTTCTGATTCGAAGTCAGATGCCTTATCCATCAGGCCACGTGGTCCTGTGAGTAGCAAATGCTGTTTGTTTTTTTGCCAGAGTCTATCCTTTCTCAATATTACCGGATTTATATGAATTCGGACCGATGGGCACATGTTTTTGGGGGGGGGGGGGGGGTTCAACACTTACTATCACCTATTTCCTGGCTTTTGGAAAGATGCCTTTCATGCACATAAGGAACTGTTTCACCTGTATGGAAACTGAAATTACATCATGGTTCTCAAAACATGTATGCAGTTTCTTTTCTAACTTTCAAACGATTGGAAGCTGAGATTGGGCTCTTCGGTGTATGAGTCAATGACAGACAGAAACTTTGGGACTTGACCAAGAATCAGCCAAATCGAACATCAACCACAAAGGGACTCAAACCCTCAATCTTCTGAGTCAAAGTCAGACGCCTTATCCATTAGGCCACGTGGTCCTGTGAGTAGCAAATGCTGTTTGTTTTTTGCCAGAGTCTATCCTTTTTCAATATTACTGGATTTATATGAATTCAGACCGGTGGGCACATGTTTTGGGGGGGGGTTCAACACTTACTATCAACTATTTCCCGGCTTTTGGAAAGATGCCTTTCATGCACATTTCTGTGGAAGAGGAACTGTTGCTCCTGTATGGAAACTGAAATTACATCATGGTTCTCAAAACATGCATGCAGTTTCTTTTCTAACTTTCAAACTATTGGAAGCTGAGATATGAGTCAATGACAGACAGAAACTTTGGGACTTGACCAAGAATCAGCCAAATCGAACATCAACCACGAAGGGACTCGAACCCTCAATCTTCTGATTCGAAGTCAGACGCCTTATGCATCAGGCCACGTGGTCCTGTGAGTAGCAAATGCTGTTTGTTTTTTTGCCAGAGTCTATCCTTTCTCAATATTACCGGATTTATATGAATTCGGACCGATGGGCACATGTTTTTTGGGGGGGGGGGGGGGGTTCAACACTTACTATCACCTATTTCCTGGCTTTTGGAAAGATGCCTTTCATGCACATAAGGAACTGTTTCACCTGTATGGAAACTGAAATTACATCATGGTTCTCAAAACATGTATGCAGTTTCTTTTCTAACTTTCAAACGATTGGAAGCTGAGATTGGGCTCTTCGGTGTATGAGTCAATGACAGACAGAAACTTTGGGACTTGACCAAGAATCAGCCAAATCAAACATCAACCACAAAGGGACTCAAACCCTCAATCTTCTGAGTCAAAGTCAGACGCCTTATCCATTAGGCCACGTGGTCCTGTGAGTAGCAAATGCTGTTTGTTTTTTGCCAGAGTCTATCCTTTTTCAATATTACTGGATTTATATGAATTCAGACCGGTGGGCACATGTTTTGGGGGGGGGTTCAACACTTACTATCAACTATTTCCCGGCTTTTGGAAAGATGCCTTTCATGCACATTTCTGTGGAAGAGGAACTGTTGCTCCTGTATGGAAACTGAAATTACATCATGGTTCTCAAAACATGCATGCAGTTTCTTTTCTAACTTTCAAACTATTGGAAGCTGAGATATGAGTCAATGACAGACAGAAACTTTGGGACTTGACCAAGAATCAGCCAAATCGAACATCAACCACGAAGGGACTCGAACCCTCAATCTTCTGATTCAAAGTCAGACTCCTTATCCATTAGGCCACGTGGTCCTGTGATTAGCAAATGCTGTTTGTTTTTTGCCAGAGTCTATCCTTTTTCAATATTACTGGATTTATATGAATTCAGACCGGTGGGCACATGTTTTGGGGGGGGGGAATTCAACACTTACTATCAACTATTTCCCGGCTTTTGGAAAGATGCCTTTCATGCACATAAGGAACTGTTTCACCTGTATGGAAACTGAAATTACATCATGGTTCTCAAAACATGCATGCAGTTTCTTTTCTAACTTTCAAACTATTGGAAGCTGAGATATGAGTCAATGACAGACAGAAACTTTGGGACTTGACCAAGAATCAGCCAAATCGAACATCAACCACGAAGGGACTCGAACCCTCAATCTTCTGATTCAAAGTCAGACTCCTTATCCATTAGGCCACGTGGTCCTGTGAGTAGCAAATGCTGTTTGTTTTTTGCCAGAGTCTATCCTTTTTCAATATTACTGGATTTATATGAATTCAGACCGGTGGGCACATGTTTTGGGGGGGGGGAATTCAACACTTACTATCAACTATTTCCCGGCTTTTGGAAAGATGCCTTTCATGCACATTTCTGTGGAAGAGGAACTGTTGCTCCTGTATCGAAACTGAAATTACATCATGGTTCTCAAAACATGCATGCAGTTTATTTTCTAACTTTCAAACTATTGGAAGCTGAGATTCGGCTCTTCGGTGTATGAGTCAATGACAGACAGAAGCTTTGGGACTTGACCAAGAATCAGCCAAATCGAACATCAACCACGAAGGGACTCTAACCCTCAATCTTCTGATTCGAAGTCAGACGCCGTATCCATTAGGCCACGTGGTCCTGTGAGTAGCAAATGCTGTTTGTTTTTTTGCCAGAGTCTATCCTTTTTCAATATTACTGGATTTATATGAATTCAGACCGAAGGGCACATGTTTTAGGGGGGGGGTTCAACACTTACTATCACCTATTTCCCGGCTTTTAGAAAGATGCTTTTCATGCACATTTCTGTGGAAGAGGAACTGTTGCTCCTGTATGGCAACTTAAATTACATCATGGTTCTCAAGACATGCATGCAGTTTCTTTTCTAACTTTCAAACTATTGGAGGCTGAGATTGGGCTCTTTGGTGTATGAGTCAATGACAGACAGAAACTTTGGGACTTGACCAAGAATCAGCCAAATCTAACATCAACCACGAAAGGACTCAAACCCTCAATCTTCTGATTCGAAGTCAGACGCCTTATCCATTAGGCCATGTGGTCCTGTGAGTAGCAAATGCTGTTTTCTTTTGCCAGAGTCTATCCTTTTTCAATATTACTGGATTTATATGAATTCAGACCGGTGGGCACATGTTTGGGGGGGGGTTCAACAGTTACTATCAACTATTACCCCGGCTTTTGGAAAGATGCCTTTCATGCACATTTCTGTGGAAGAGGAACTGTTGCTCCTGTATGGAAACTGAAATTACATCATGGTTCTCAAAACATGCATGCAGTTTCTTTTCTAACTTTCAAACTATTGGAAGCTGAGATTCGGCTCTTCGGTGTATGAGTCAATGACAGACAGAAGCTTTGGGACTTGACCAAGAATCAGACAAATCGAACATCAACCATGAAGGGACTCGAACCCTCAAACTTCTGATTCGAAGACAGACGCCTTATCCATTAGGCCACGTGGTCCTTTGAGTAGCAAATGCTGTTTGTTTTTTGCCAGAGTCTATCCTTTTTCAATATTACTGGATTTATATGAATTCAGACCGGTGGGCACATGTTTTGGGGGGGGGGTTCAACACTTACTATCAACTATTTCCCGACTTTTGGAAAGATGCCTTTCATGCACATTTCTGTGGAAGAGGAACTGTTGCTCCTGTATGGAAACTGAAATTACATCGTGGTTCTCAAAACATGCATGCAGTTTCTTTTCTAACTTTCAAACTATTGGAGACTGAGATTGGGCTCTTTGGTGTATGAGTCAATGACAGACAGAAACTTTGGGACTTGACCAAGAATCAGCCAAATTGAACATCAACCACAAGGAGACTCGAACCCTCAATCTTCTGATTCAAAGTCATCCATTAGGCCACGTGGTCCTGTGAGTAGCAAATGCTGTTTGTTTTTTGCCAGAGTTTATCCTTTTTCAATATTACTGGATTTATATGAATTCAGACCGGTGGGCACATGTTTTGGGGGGGGGGGGGGGGGGTTCAACACTTACTATCAACTATTTCCCGGCTTTTGGAAAGATGCCTTTCATGCACATTTCTGTGGAAGAGGAACTGTTGCTCCTGTATGGAAACTGAAATTACATCATGGTTCTCAAAACATGCATGCAGTTTCTTTTCTAACTTTCAAACTATTGGAGGCTGAGATTGGGCTCTTTGGTGTATAAGTCAATGACAGACAGAAACTTTGGGACTTGACCAAGAATCAGCCAAATAGAACATCAACCACGAAGGGACTCGAACCCTCAATCTTCTGATTCGAAGTCAGACGCCTTATCCATCAGGCCACGTGGTCCTGTGAGTAGCAAATGCTGTTTGTTTTTTTGCCAGAGTCTATCCTTTCTCAATATTACCGGATTTATATGAATTCGGACCGATGGGCACATGTTTTTGGGGGGGGGGGGGGTTCAACACTTACTATCACCTATTTCCTGGCTTTTGGAAAGATGCCTTTCATGCACATAAGGAACTGTTTCACCTGTATGGAAACTGAAATTACATCATGGTTCTCAAAACATGTATGCAGTTTCTTTTCTAACTTTCAAACGATTGGAAGCTGAGATTGGGCTCTTCGGTGTATGAGTCAATGACAGACAGAAACTTTGGGACTTGACCAAGAATCAGCCAAATCGAACATCAACCACAAAGGGACTCAAACCCTCAATCTTCTGATTCAAAGTCAGACACCTTATCCATTAGGCCACATGGTCCTGTGAGTAGCAAATGCTGTTTGTTTTTTGCCAGAGTCTATCCTTTTTCAATATTACTGGATTTATATGAATTCAGACCGGTGGGCACATGTTTTGGGGGGGGGTTCAACACTTACTATCAACTATTTCCCGGCTTTTGGAAAGATGCCTTTCATGCACATTTCTGTGGAAGAGGAACTGTTGCTCCTGTATGGAAACTGAAATTACATCATGGTTCTCAAAACATGCATGCAGTTTCTTTTCTAACTTTCAAACTATTGGAGGCTGAGATTGGGCTCTTTGGTGTATAAGTCAATGACAGACAGAAACTTTGGGACTTGACCAAGAATCAGCCAAATCGAACATCAACCACGAAGGGACTCGAACCCTCAATCTTCTGATTCGAAGTCAGACGCCTTATCCATCAGGCCACGTGGTCCTGTGAGTAGCAAATGCTGTTTGTTTTTTTGCCAGAGTCTATCCTTTCTCAATATTACCGGATTTATATGAATTCGGACCGATGGGCACATGTTTTTGGGGGGGGGGGGGGGGTTCAACACTTACTATCACCTATTTCCTGGCTTTTGGAAAGATGCCTTTCATGCACATAAGGAACTGTTTCACCTGTATGGAAACTGAAATTACATCATGGTTCTCAAAACATGTATGCAGTTTCTTTTCTAACTTTCAAACGATTGGAAGCTGAGATTGGGCTCTTCGGTGTATGAGTCAATGACAGACAGAAACTTTGGGACTTGACCAAGAATCAGCCAAATCGAACATCAACCACAAAGGGACTCAAACCCTCAATCTTCTGATTCAAAGTCAGACACCTTATCCATTAGGCCACGTGGTCCTGTGAGTAGCAAATGCTGTTTGTTTTTTGCCAGAGTCTATCCTTTTTCAATATTACTGGATTTATATGAATTCAGACCGGTGGGCACATGTTTTGGGGGGGGGGTTCAACACTTACTATCAACTATTTCCCGGCTTTTGGAAAGATGCCTTTCATGCACATTTCTGTGGAAGAGGAACTGTTGCTCCTGTATGGAAACTGAAATTACATCATGGTTCTCAAAACATGCATGCAGTTTCTTTTCTAACTTTCAAACTATTGGAGGCTGAGATTGGGCTCTTTGGTGTATGAGTCAATGACAGACAGAAACTTTGGGACTTGACCAAGAATCAGCCAAATCGAACATCAACCACGAAGGGACTCGAACCCTCAATCTTCTGATTCGAAGTCAGACGCCTTATCCATTAGGCCACGTGGTCCTTTGAGTAGCAAATGCTGTTTTTTTTTTTACCAGAGTCTATCCTTTTTCAATATTACCGGATTTATATGAATTCGGACCGATGGGCACATGTTTGGGGGGGGTTCAACACTTACTATCACCTATTTCCTGGCTTTTGGAAAGATGCCTTTCATGCACATAAGGAACTGTTTCACCTGTATGGAAACTGAAATTACATCATGGTTCTCAAAACATGCATGCAGTTTCTTTTCTAACTTTCAAACTGTTGGAAGCTGAGATTGGGCTCTTCGGTGTATGAGTCAAATGACAGAAACTTTGGGACTTGACCAAGAATCAGCCAAATCGAACATCAACCACAAAGGGACTCGAACCCTCAACCTTCTGATTCGAAGTCAGACACCTTATCCAGTAGGCCAGGTGGTCCTGTGAGTAGCAAATGCTGTTTGTTTTTTGCCAGAGTCTATCCTTTTTCAATATTACTGGATTTATATGAATTCAGACCGGTGGGCACATGTTTTGGGGGGGGGGGGGGGGTTCAACACTTACTATCAACTATTTCCCGGCTTTTGGAAAGATGCCTTTCATGCACATTTCTGTGGAAGAGGAACTGTTGCTCCTGTATGGAAACTGAAATTACATCATAGTTCTCAAAAACATGCATGCAGTTTCTTTTCTAACTTTCAAACTATTGGAGGCTGAGATTGGGCTCTTTGGTATATGAGTCAATGACAGACAGAAACTTTCGGACTTGACCAAGAATCAGCCAAATTGAACATCAACCACAAGGAGACTCGAACCCTCAATCTTCTGATTCAAAGTCATCCATTAGGCCACGTGGTCCTGTGAGTAGCAAAAGCTGTTTGTTTTTTGCCAGAGTTTATCCTTTTTCAATATTACTGGATTTATATGAATTCAGACCGGTGGGCACATGTTTTGGGGGGGGGGGGGTTCAACACTTACTATCAACTATTTCCCGGCTTTTGGAAAGATGCCTTTCATGCACATTTCTGTGGAAGAGGAACTGTTGCTCCTGTATGGAAACTGAAATTACATCATGGTTCTCAAAACATGCATGCAGTTTCTTTTCTAACTTTCAAACTATTGGAGGCTGAGATTGGGCTCTTTGGTGTATGAGTCAATGACAGACAGAAACTTTGGGACTTGACCAAGAATCAGCCAAATCGAACATCAACCACGAAGGGACTCGAACCCTCAATCTTCTGATTCGAAGTCAGACGCCTTATCCATTAGGCCACGTGGTCCTTTGAGTAGCAAATGCTGTTTTTTTTTTTACCAGAGTCTATCCTTTTTCAATATTACCGGATTTATATGAATTCGGACCGATGGGCACATGTTTGGGGGGGGTTCAACACTTACTATCACCTATTTCCTGGCTTTTGGAAAGATGCCTTTCATGCACATAAGGAACTGTTTCACCTGTATGGAAACTGAAATTACATCATGGTTCTCAAAACATGCATGCAGTTTCTTTTCTAACTTTCAAACTGTTGGAAGCTGAGATTGGGCTCTTCGGTGTATGAGTCAATGACAGACAGAAACTTTGGGACTTGACCAAGAATCAGCCAAATCGAACATTAACCACAAAGGGACTCGAACCCTCAACCTTCTGATTCGAAGTCAGACGCCTTATCCAGTAGGCCAGGTGGTCCTGTGAGTAGCAAATGCTGTTTGTTTTTTGCCAGAGTCTATCCTTTTTCAATATTACTGGATTTATATGAATTCAGACCGGTGGGCACATGTTTTGGGGGGGGGGGGGGGGCGGGTTCAACACTTACTATCAACTATTTCCCGGCTTTTGGAAAGATGCCTTTCATGCACATTTCTGTGGAAGAGGAACTGTTGCTCCTGTATGGAAACTGAAATTACATCATAGCTCTCAAAAACATGCATGCAGTTTCTTTTCTAACTTTCAAACTATTGGAGGCTGAGATTGGGCTCTTTGGTATATGAGTCAATGACAGACAGAAACTTTCGGACTTGACCAAGAATCAGCCAAATCGAACATCAACCACAAAGGGACTCGAACCCTCAATCTTCTGATTCTAAGTCAGAAGCCTTATCCATTAGGCCACGTGGTCCTGTGAGTAGCAAATGCTGTTTGTTTTTTTGCCAGAGTCTATCCTTTTCCAATATTACCGGATTTATATGAATTCGGACCGATGGGCACATGTTTGGGGGGGGGGGGGGGGTTCAACACTTACTATCACCTATTTCCTGGCTTTTGGAAAGATGCCTTTCATGCACATAAGGAACTGTTTCACCTGTATGGAAACTGAAATTACATCATGGTTCTCAAAACATGCATGCAGTTTCTTTTCTAACTTTCAAACTATTGGAAGCTGAGATTGGGCTCTTCGGTGTATGAGTCAATGACGGACAGAAACTTTGGGAATTGACCAAGAATCAGCCAAATCAAACATCAACCACGAAGGGACTCGAACCCTCAATCTTCTGATTCGAAGTCAGACGCCTTATCCATTAGGCCACGTGGTCCTGTGAGTAGCAAATGCTGTTTGTTTTTTGCCAGAGTCTATCCTTTTTCAATATTACTGGATTTATATGAATTCAGACCGGTAGGCACATGTTTTGGGGGGGGGGGGGGTTCAACACTTACTATCAACTATTTCCCGACTTTTGGAAAGATGCCTTTCATGCACATTTCTGTGGAAGAGGAACTGTTGCTCCTGTATGGAAACTGAAATTACATCATGGTTCTCAAAACATGCATGCAGTTTCTTTTCTAACTTTCAAACTATTGGAGGCTGAGATTGGGCTCTTTGGTGTATGAGTCAATGACAGACAGAAACTTTGGGACTTGACCAAGAATCAGCCAAATTGAACATCAACCACAAGGAGACTCGAACCCTCAATCTTCTGATTCAAAGTCATCCATTAGGCCACGTGGTCCTGTGAGTAGCAAATGCTGTTTGTTTTTTGCCAGAGTTTATCCTTTTTCAATATTACTGGATTTATATGAATTCAGACCGGTGGGCACATGTTTTGGGGGGGGGGGGGGGGGTTCAACACTTACTAT
Source organism: Notolepis coatsorum (assembly GCF_963971535.1). Lineage (NCBI taxonomy): Eukaryota > Metazoa > Chordata > Actinopteri > Aulopiformes > Paralepididae > Notolepis > Notolepis coatsorum. Next base: position 144,038,269 of record NC_140168.1, on the reverse strand, counting down.
CAACTATTTCCCGGCTTTTGGAAAGATGCCTTTCATGCACATTTCTGTGGAAGAGGAACTGTTGCTCCTGTATGGAAACTGAAATTACATCATGGTTCTCAAAACATGCATGCAGTTTCTTTTCTAACTTTCAAACTATTGGAGGCTGAGATTGGGCTCTTTGGTGTATAAGTGAATGACAGACAGAAACTTTGGGACTTGACCAAGAATCAGCCAAATCGAACATCAACCACGAAGGGACTCGAACCCTGAATCTTCTGATTCAAAGTCAGACGCCTTATCCATTAGGCCACGTGGTCCTGTGAGTAGCAAATGCTGTTTGTTTTTTGCCAGAGTCTATCCTTTTTCAATATTACTGGATTTATATGAATTCAGACCAGTGGGCACATGTTTGGGGGGGGGTTCAACACTTACTATCAACTATTACCCCGGCTTTTGGAAAGATGGCTTTCATGCACATTTCTGTGAAAGAGGAACTGTTGCTCCTGTATGGAAACTGAAATTACATCATGGTTCTCAAAACATGCATGCAGTTTCTTTTCTAACTTTCAAACTATTGGAGGCTGAGATTGGGCTCTTTGGTGTATGAGTCAATGACAGACAGAAACTTTGGGACTTGACCAAGAATCAGCCAAATCGAACATTAACCACAAAGGGACTCGAACCCTCAACCTTCTGATTCGAAGTCAGACGCCTTATCCAGTAGGCCAGGTGGTCCTGTGAGTAGCAAATGCTGTTTGTTTTTTGCCAGAGTCTATCCTTTTTCAATATTACTGGATTTATATGAATTCAGACCGGTGGGCACATGTTTTGGGGGGGGGGGGGGGGGCGGGTTCAACACTTACTATCAACTATTTCCCGGCTTTTGGAAAGATGCCTTTCATGCACATTTCTGTGGAAGAGGAACTGTTGCTCCTGTATGGAAACTGAAATTACATCATAGCTCTCAAAAACATGCATGCAGTTTCTTTTCTAACTTTCAAACTATTGGAGGCTGAGATTGGGCTCTTTGGTATATGAGTCAATGACAGACAGAAACTTTCGGACTTGACCAAGAATCAGCCAAATCGAACATCAACCACAAAGGGACTCGAACCCTCAATCTTCTGATTCTAAGTCAGAAGCCTGATCCATTAGGCCACATGGTCCTGTGAGTAGCAAATGCTGTTTGTTTTTTTGCCAGAGTCTATCCTTTTCCAATATTACCGGATTTATATGAATTCGGACCGATGGGCACATGTTTGGGGGGGGGGGGGGGGGTTCAACACTTACTATCACCTATTTCCTGGCTTTTGGAAAGATGCCTTTCATGCACATAAGGAACTGTTTCACCTGTATAGAAACTGAAATTTCATCATGGTTCTCAAAACATGCATGCAGTTTCTTTTCTAACTTTCAAACTATTGGAAGCTGAGATTGGGCTCTTCGGTGTATGAGTCAATGACAGACAGAAACTTTGGGAATTGACCAAGAATCAGCCAAATCAAACATCAACCACGAAGGGACTCGAACCCTCAATCTTCTGATTCGAAGTCAGACGCCTTATCCATTAGGCCACGTGGTCCTGTGAGTAGCAAATGCTGTTTGTTTTTTGCCAGAGTCTATCCTTTTTCAATATTACTGGATTTATATGAATTCAGACCGGTAGGCACATGTTTTGGGGGGGGGGGGGGTTCAACACTTACTATCAACTATTTCCCGACTTTTGGAAAGATGCCTTTCATGCACATTTCTGTGGAAGAGGAACTGTTGCTCCTGTATGGAAACTGAAATTACATCATGGTTCTCAAAACATGCATGCAGTTTCTTTTCTAACTTTCAAACTATTGGAGGCTGAGATTGGGCTCTTTGGTGTATGAGTCAATGACAGACAGAAACTTTGGGACTTGACCAAGAATCAGCCAAATTGAACATCAACCACAAGGAGACTCGAACCCTCAATCTTCTGATTCAAAGTCATCCATTAGGCCACGTGGTCCTGTGAGTAGCAAATGCTGTTTGTTTTTTGCCAGAGTTTATCCTTTTTCAATATTACTGGATTTATATGAATTCAGACCGGTGGGCACATGTTTTGGGGGGGGGGGGGGGGGTTCAACACTTACTATCAACTATTTCCCGGCTTTTGGAAAGATGCCTTTCATGCACATTTCTGTGGAAGAGGAACTGTTGCTCCTGTATGGAAACTGAAATTACATCATGGTTCTCAAAACATGCATGCAGTTTCTTTTCTAACTTTCAAACTATTGGAGGCTGAGATTGGGCTCTTTGGTGTATAAGTGAATGACAGACAGAAACTTTGGGACTTGACCAAGAATCAGCGAAATCGAACATCAACCACGAAGGGACTCGAACCCTGAATCTTCTGATTCAAAGTCAGACGCCTTATCCATCAGGCCACGTGGTCCTGTGAGTAGCAAATGCTGTTTGTTTTTTTGCCAGAGTCTATCCTTTTTCAATATTACCGGATTTATATGAATTCGGACCGATGGGCACATGTTTTGGGGGGGGGGGGGGTTCAACACTTACTATCACCTATTTCCTGGCTTTTGGAAAGATGCCTTTCATGCACATAAGGAACTGTTTCACCTGTATGGACACTGAAATTACATCATGGTTCTCAAAACATGTATGCAGTTTCTTTTCTAACTTTCAAACTATTGGAAGCTGAGATTGGGCTCTTCGGTGTATGAGTCAATGACAGACAGATACTTTGGGACTTGACCAAGAATCAGCCAAATCGAACATCAACCACGAAGGGACTCGAACCCTCAATCTTCTGATTCGAAGTCAGACGCCTTATCCATTAGGCCACGTGGTCCGGTGAGTAGCAAATGCTGTTTGTTTTTTGCCAGAGTCTATCCTTTTTCAATATTACTGGATTTATATGAATTCAGACCGGTGGGCACATGTTTTGGGGGGGGGTTCAACACTTACTATCAACTATTTCCCGGCTTTTGGAAAGATGCCTTTCATGCACATTTCTGTGGAAGAGGAACTGTTGCTCCTGTATGGAAACTGAAATTACATCATGGTTCTCAAAACATGTATGCAGTTTCTTTTCTAACTTTCAAACTATTGGAGGCTGAGATTGGGCTCTTTGGTGTATGAGTCAATGACAGACAGAAACTTTGGGACTTGACCAAGAATCAGTCAAATCGAACATCAACCACGAAGGGACTCGAACCCTCAATCTTCTGATTCGAAGTCAGACGCCTTATCCATTAGGCCACGTGGTCCTTTGAGTAGCAAATGCTGTTTGTTTTTTTACCAGAGTCTATCCTTTTTCAATATTACCGGATTTATATGAATTCGGACCGATGGGCACATGTTTGGGGGGGGTTCAACACTTACTATCACCTATTTCCTGGCTTTTGGAAAGATGCCTTTCATGCACATAAGGAACTGTTTCACCTGTATGGAAACTGAAATTACATCATGGTTCTCAAAACATGCATGCAGTTTCTTTTCTAACTTTCAAACTGTTGGAAGCTGAGATTGGGCTCTTCGGTGTATGAGTCAATGACAGACAGAAACTTTGGGACTTGACCAAGAATCAACCAAATCGAACATCAACCACGAAGGGACTCGAACCCTCAATCTTCTGATTCGAAGTCAGACGCCTTATCCATTAGGCCAGGTGGTCCTGTGAGTAGCAAATGCTGTTTGTTTTTTGCCAGAGTCTATCCTTTTTCAATATTACTGGATTTATATGAATTCAGACCGGTGGGCACATGTTTTGGGGGGGGGGGGGGGGGTTCAACACTTACTTTCAACTATTTCCCGGCTTTTGGAAAGATGCCTTTCATGCACATTTCTGTGGAAGAGGAACTGTTGCTCCTGTATGGAAACTGAAATTACATCATGGTTCTCAAAACATGCATGCAGTTTCTTTTCTAACTTTCAAACTATTGGAGGCTGAGATTGGGCTCTTTGGTATATGAGTCAATGACAGACAGAAACTTTCGGACTTGACCAAGAATCAGCCAAATCGAACATCAACCACGAAGGGACTCGAACCCTGAATCTTCTGATTCAAAGTCAGACGCCTTATCCATCAGGCCACGTGGTCCTGTGAGTAGCAAATGCTGTTTGTTTTTTTGCCAGAGTCTATCCTTTTTCAATATTACCGGATTTATATGAATTCGGACCGATGGGCACATGTTTTGGGGGGGGGGGGGGGGGTTCAACACTTACTATCACCTATTTCCTGGCTTTTGGAAAGATGCCTTTCATGCACATAAGGAACTGTTTCACCTGTATGGAAACTGAAATTACATCATGGTTCTCAAAACATGTATGCAGTTTCTTTTCTAACTTTCAAACTATTGGAAGCTGAGATTGGGCTCTTCGGTGTATGAGTCAATGACAGACAGATACTTTGGGACTTGACCAAGAATCAGCCAAATCGAACATCAACCACAAAGGGACTCGAACCCTCAATCTTCTGATTCGAAGTCAGACGCCTTATCCATTAGGCCACGTGGTCCTGTGAGTAGCAAATGCTGTTTGTTTTTTGCCAGAGTCTATCCTTTTTCAATATTACTGGATTTATATGAATTCAGACCGGTGGGCACATGTTTTGGGGGGGGGTTCAACACTTACTATCAACTATTTCCCGGCTTTTGGAAAGATGCCTTTCATGCACATTTCTGTGGAAGAGGAACTGTTGCTCCTGTATGGAAACTGAAATTACATCATGGTTCTCAAAACATGTATGCAGTTTCTTTTCTAACTTTCAAACTATTGGAGGCTGAGATTGGGCTCTTTGGTGTATGAGTCAATGACAGACAGAAACTTTGGGACTTGACCAAGAATCAGTCAAATCGAACATCAACCACGAAGGGACTCGAACCCTCAATCTTCTGATTCGAAGTCAGACGCCTTATCCATTAGGCCACGTGGTCCTTTGAGTAGCAAATGCTGTTTGTTTTTTTACCAGAGTCTATCCTTTTTCAATATTACCGGATTTATATGAATTCGGACCGATGGGCACATGTTTGGGGGGGGTTCAACACTTACTATCACCTATTTCCTGGCTTTTGGAAAGATGCCTTTCATGCACATAAGGAACTGTTTCACCTGTATGGAAACTGAAATTACATCATGGTTCTCAAAACATGCATGCAGTTTCTTTTCTAACTTTCAAACTGTTGGAAGCTGAGATTGGGCTCTTCGGTGTATGAGTCAATGACAGACAGAAACTTTGGGACTTGACCAAGAATCAGCCAAATCGAACATCAACCACAAAGGGACTCGAACCCTCAACCTTCTGATTCAAAGTCAGACACCTTATCCAGTAGGCCAGGTGGTCCTGTGATTAGCAAATGCTGTTTGTTTTTTGCCAGAGTCTATCCTTTTTCAATATTACTGGATTTATATGAATTCAGACCGGTGGGCACATGTTTTGGGGGGGGGGGGGGGGTTCAACACTTACTTTCAACTATTTCCCGGCTTTTGGAAAGATGCCTTTCATGCACATTTCTGTGGAAGAGGAACTGTTGCTCCTGTATGGAAACTGAAATTACATCATGGTTCTCAAAACATGCATGCAGTTTCTTTTCTAACTTTCAAACTATTGGAGGCTGAGATTGGGCTCTTTGGTATATGAGTCAATGACAGACAGAAACTTTCGGACTTGACCAAGAATCAGCCAAATCGAACATCAACCACGAAGGGACTCGAACCCTGAATCTTCTGATTCAAAGTCAGACGCCTTATCCATCAGGCCACGTGGTCCTGTGAGTAGCAAATGCTGTTTGTTTTTTTGCCAGAGTCTATCCTTTTTCAATATTACCGGATTTATATGAATTCGGACCGATGGGCACATGTTTTGGGGGGGGGGGGGGGTTCAACACTTACTATCACCTATTTCCTGGCTTTTGGAAAGATGCCTTTCATGCACATAAGGAACTGTTTCACCTGTATGGAAACTGAAATTACATCATGGTTCTCAAAACATGTATGCAGTTTCTTTTCTAACTTTCAAACTATTGGAAGCTGAGATTGGGCTCTTCGGTGTATGAGTCAATGACAGACAGATACTTTGGGACTTGACCAAGAATCAGCCAAATCGAACATCAACCACGAAGGGACTCGAACCCTCAATCTTCTGATTCGAAGTCAGACGCCTTATCCATTAGGCCACGTGGTCCTGTGAGTAGCAAATGCTGTTTGTTTTTTGCCAGAGTCTATCCTTTTTCAATATTACTGGATTTATATGAATTCAGACCGGTGGGCACATGTTTTGGGGGGGGGTTCAACACTTACTATCAACTATTTCCCGGCTTTTGGAAAGATGCCTTTCATGCACATTTCTGTGGAAGAGGAACTGTTGCTCCTGTATGGAAACTGAAATTACATCATGGTTCTCAAAACATGTATGCAGTTTCTTTTCTAACTTTCAAACTATTGGAGGCTGAGATTGGGCTCTTTGGTGTATGAGTCAATGACAGACAGAAACTTTGGGACTTGACCAAGAATCAGTCAAATCGAACATCAACCACGAAGGGACTCGAACCCTCAATCTTCTGATTCGAAGTCAGACGCCTTATCCATTAGGCCACGTGGTCCTTTGAGTAGCAAATGCTGTTTGTTTTTTTACCAGAGTCTATCCTTTTTCAATATTACCGGATTTATATGAATTCGGACCGATGGGCACATGTTTGGGGGGGGTTCAACACTTACTATCACCTATTTCCTGGCTTTTGGAAAGATGCCTTTCATGCACATAAGGAACTGTTTCACCTGTATGGAAACTGAAATTACATCATGGTTCTCAAAACATGCATGCAGTTTCTTTTCTAACTTTCAAACTATTGGAAGCTGAGATTGGGCTCTTCGGTGTATGAGTCAATGACAGACAGAAACTTTGGGACTTGACCAAGAATCAGCCAAATCGAACATCAACCACGAAGGGACTCGAACCCTCAATCTTCTGATTCGAAGTCAGACGCCTTATCCATTAGGCCACGTGGTCCTGTGAGTAGCAAATGCTGTTTGTTTTTTGCCAGAGTCTATCCTTTTTCAATATTACTGGATTTATATGAATTCAGACCGGTGGGCACATGTTTTGGGGGGGGGGGGGGGGGGGTTCAACACTTACTATCAACTATTTCCCGACTTTTGGAAAGATGCCTTTCATGCACATTTCTGTGGAAGAGGAACTGTTGCTCCTGTATGGAAACTGAAATTACATCATGGTTCTCAAAACATGCATGCAGTTTCTTTTCTAACTTTCAAACTATTGGAGGCTGAGATTGGGCTCTTTGGTGTATGAGTCAATGACAGACAGAAACTTTGGGACTTGACCAAGAATCAGCCAAATTGAACATCAACCACAAGGAGACTCGAACCCTCAATCTTCTGATTCAAAGTCATCCATTAGGCCACGTGGTCCTGTGAGTAGCAAATGCTGTTTGTTTTTTGCCAGAGTCTATCCTTTTTCAATATTACTGGATTTATATGAATTCAGACCGGTGGGCACATGTTTGGGGGGGGGTTCAACACTTACTATCACCTATTTCCTGGCTTTTGGAAAGATGCCTTTCATGCACATAAGGAACTGTTTCACCTGTATGGAAACTGAAATTACATCATGGTTCTCAAAACATGCATGCAGTTTATTTTCTAACTTTCAAACTATTGGAAGCTGAGATTGGGCTCTTCGGTGTATGAGTCAATGACAGACAGAAACTTTGGGACTTGACCAAGAATCAGCCAAATCGAACATCAACCACGAAGGGACTCGAACCCTCAATCTTCTGATTCGAAGTCAGACGCCTTATCCATTAGGCCACGTGGTCCTGTGAGTAGCAAATGCTGTTTGTTTTTTGCCAGAGTCTATCCTTTTTCAATATTACTGGATTTATATGAATTCAGACCGGTGGGCACATGTTTTGGGGGGGGGGGTTCAACACTTACTATCAACTATTTCCCGGCTTTTGGAAAGATGCCTTTCATGCACATTTCTGTGGAAGAGGAACTGTTGCTCCTGTATGGAAACTGAAATTACATCATGGTTCTCAAAACATGCATGCAGTTTCTTTTCTAACTTTCAAACTATTGGAGGCTGAGATTGGGCTCTTTGGTGTATGAGTCAATGACAGACAGAAACTTTGGGACTTGACCAAGAATCAGCCAAATCGAACATCAACCACGAAGGGACTCGAACCCTCAATCTTCTGATTCGAAGTCAGACGCCTTATCCATTAGGCCATGTGGTCCTGTGAGCAGCAAATGCTGTTTGTTTTTTTGCCAGAGTCTATCCTTTTTCAATATTACCGGATTTATATGAATTCGGACCGATGGGCACATGTTTGGGGGGGGTTCAACACTTACTATCACCTATTTCCTGGCTTTTGGAAAAATGCCTTTCATGCACATAAGGAACTGTTTCACCTGTATGGAAACTGAAATTACATCATGGTTCTCAAAACATGCATGCAGTTTCTTTTCTAACTTTCAAACTATTGGAAGCTGAGATTGGGCTCTTCGGTGTATGAGTCAATGACAGACAGAAACTTTGGGACTTGACCAAGAATCAGCCAAATCGAACATCAACCACGAAGGGACTCGAACCTTCAATCTTCTGATTCGAAGTCAGACGCCTTATCCATTAGGCCACGTGGTCCTGTGAGTAGCAAATGCTGTTTGTTTTTTGCCAGAGTCTATCCTTTTTCAATATTACTGGATTTATATGAATTCAGACCGGTGGGCACATGTTTTGGGGGGGGGTTCAACACTTACTATCAACTATTTCCCGGCTTTTGGAAAGATGCCTTTCATGCACATTTCTGTGGAAGAGGAACTGTTGCTCCTGTATGGAAACTGAAATTACATCATGGTTCTCAAAACATGCATGCAGTTTCTTTTCTAACTTTCAAACTATTGGAGGCTGAGATTGGGCTCTTTGGTGTATGAGTCAATGACAGACAGAAACTTTGGGACTTGACCAAGAATCAGCCAAATCGAACATCAACCACGAAGGGACTCGAACCCTCAATCTTCTGATTCGAAGTCAGACGCCTTATCCATTAGGCCACGTGGTCCTTTGAGTACCAAATGCTGTTTGTTTTTTTACCAGAGTCTATCCTTTTTCAATATTACCGGATTTATATGAATTCGGACCGATGGGCACATGTTTGGGGGGGGTTCAACACTTACTATCACCTATTTCCTGGCTTTTGGAAAGATGCCTTTCATGCACATAAGGAACTGTTTCACCTGTATGGAAACTGAAATTACATCATGGTTCTCAAAACATGCATGCAGTTTCTTTTCTAACTTTCAAACTATTGGAAGCTGAGATTGGGCTCTTCGGTGTATGAGTCAATGACAGACAGAAACTTTGGGACTTGACCAAGAATCAGCCAAATCGAACATCAACCACGAAGGGACTCGAACCCTCAATCTTCTGATTCGAAGTCAGACGCCTTATCCATTAGGCCACGTGATCCTGTGAGTAGCAAATGCTGTTTGTTTTTTGCCAGAGTCTATCCTTTTTCAATATTACTGGATTTATATGAATTCAGACCGGTGGGCACATGTTTTGGGGGGGGGGGGGGGTTCAACACTTACTATCAACTATTTCCCGGCTTTTGGAAAGATGCCTTTCATGCACATTTCTGTGGAAGAGGAACTGTTGCTCCTGTATGGAAACTGAAATTACATCATGGTTCTCAAAACATGCATGCAGTTTCTTTTCTAACTTTCAAACTATTGGAGGCTGAGATTGGGCTCTTTGGTGTATGAGTCAATGACAGACAGAAACTTTGGGACTTGACCAAGAATCACCCAAATCGAGCATCAACCACGAAGGGATTCGAACCCTCAATCTTCTGATTCGAAGTCAGACGCCTTATCCATTAGGCCACGTGGTCCTGTGAGTAGCAAATGCTGTTTGTTTTTTTGCCAGAGTCTATCCTTTTTCAATATTACCGGATTTATATGAATTCGGACCGATGGGCACATGTTTGGGGGGGGTTCAACACTTACTATCACCTATTTCCTGGCTTTTGGAAAGATGCCTTTCATGCACATAAGGAACTGTTTCACCTGTATGGAAACTGAAATTACATCATGGTTCTCAAAACATGCATGCAGTTTCTTTTCTAACTTTCAAACTATTGGAAGCTGAGATTGGGCTCTTCGGTGTATGAGTCAATGACAGACAGAAACTTTGGGACTTGACCAAGAATCAGCCAAATCGAACATCAACCACGAAGGGACTCGAGCCCTCAATCTTCTGATTCGAAGTCAGACGCCTTATCGATTAGGCCACGTGGTCCTGTGAGTAGCAAATGCTGTTTGTTTTTTGCCAGAGTCTATCCTTTTTCAATATTACTGGATTTATATGAATTCAGACCGGTGGGCACATGTTTTGGGGGGGGGTTCAACACTTACTATCAACTATTTCCCGGCTTTTGGAAAGATGCCTTTCATGCACATTTCTGTGGAAGAGGAACTGTTGCTCCTGTATGGAAACTGAAATTACATCATGGTTCTCAAAACATGCATGCAGTTTCTTTTCTAACTTTCAAACTATTGGAGGCTGAGATTGGGCTCTTTGGTGTATGAGTCAATGACAGACAGAAACTTTGGGACTTGACCAAGAATCAGCCAAATTGAACATCAACCACAAGGAGACTCGAACCCTCAATCTTCTGATTCAAAGTCATCCATTAGGCCACGTGGTCCTGTGAGTAGCAAATGCTGTTTGTTTTTTGCCAGAGTCTATCCTTTTTCAATATTACTGGATTTATATGAATTCAGACCGGTGGGCACATGTTTGGGGGGGGGTTCAACACTTACTATCACCTATTTCCTGGCTTTTGGAAAGATGCCTTTCATGCACATAAGGAACTGTTTCACCTGTATGGAAACTGAAATTACATCATGGTTCTCAAAACATGCATGCAGTTTCTTTTCTAACTTTCAAACTATTGGAAGCTGAGATTGGGCTCTTCGGTGTATGAGTCAATGACAGACAGAAACTTTGGGACTTGACCAAGAATCAGCCAAATCGAACATCAACCACGAAGGGACTCGAACCCTCAATCTTCTGATTCGAAGTCAGACGCCTTATCCATTAGGCCACGTGGTCCTGTGAGTAGCAAATGCTGTTTGTTTTTTGCCAGAGTCTATCCTTTTTCAATATTACTGGATTTATATGAATTCAGACCGGTGGGCACATGTTTTGGGGGGGGGGGTTCAACACTTACTATCAACTATTTCCCGGCTTTTGGAAAGATGCCTTTCATGCACATTTCTGTGGAAGAGGAACTGTTGCTCCTGTATGGAAACTGAAATTACATCATGGTTCTCAAAACATGCATGCAGTTTCTTTTCTAACTTTCAAACTATTGGAGGCTGAGATTGGGCTCTTTGGTGTATGAGTCAATGACAGACAGAAACTTTGGGACTTGACCAAGAATCAGCCAAATCGAACATCAACCACGAAGGGACTCGAACCCTCAATCTTCTGATTCGAAGTCAGACGCCTTATCCATTAGGCCATGTGGTCCTGTGAGCAGCAAATGCTGTTTGTTTTTTTGCCAGAGTCTATCCTTTTTCAATATTACCGGATTTATATGAATTCGGACCGATGGGCACATGTTTGGGGGGGGTTCAACACTTACTATCACCTATTTCCTGGCTTTTGGAAAAATGCCTTTCATGCACATAAGGAACTGTTTCACCTGTATGGAAACTGAAATTACATCATGGTTCTCAAAACATGCATGCAGTTTCTTTTCTAACTTTCAAACTATTGGAAGCTGAGATTGGGCTCTTCGGTGTATGAGTCAATGACAGACAGAAACTTTGGGACTTGACCAAGAATCAGCCAAATCGAACATCAACCACGAAGGGACTCGAACCCTCAATCTTCTGATTCGAAGTCAGACGCCTTATCCATTAGGCCACGTGGTCCTGTGAGTAGCAAATGCTGTTTGTTTTTTGCCAGAGTCTATCCTTTTTCAATATTACTGGATTTATATGAATTCAGACCGGTGGGCACATGTTTTGGGGGGGGGTTCAACACTTACTATCAACTATTTCCCGGCTTTTGGAAAGATGCCTTTCATGCACATTTCTGTGGAAGAGGAACTGTTGCTCCTGTATGGAAACTGAAATTACATCATGGTTCTCAAAACATGCATGCAGTTTCTTTTCTAACTTTCAAACTATTGGAGGCTGAGATTGGGCTCTTTGGTGTATGAGTCAATGACAGACAGAAACTTTGGGACTTGACCAAGAATCAGCCAAATCGAACATCAACCACGAAGGGACTCGAACCCTCAATCTTCTGATTCGAAGTCAGACGCCTTATCCATTAGGCCACGTGGTCCTTTGAGTACCAAATGCTGTTTGTTTTTTTACCAGAGTCTATCCTTTTTCAATATTACCGGATTTATATGAATTCGGACCGATGGGCACATGTTTGGGGGGGGTTCAACACTTACTATCACCTATTTCCTGGCTTTTGGAAAGATGCCTTTCATGCACATAAGGAACTGTTTCACCTGTATGGAAACTGAAATTACATCATGGTTCTCAAAACATGCATGCAGTTTCTTTTCTAACTTTCAAACTATTGGAAGCTGAGATTGGGCTCTTCGGTGTATGAGTCAATGACAGACAGAAACTTTGGGACTTGACCAAGAATCAGCCAAATCGAACATCAACCACGAAGGGACTCGAACCCTCAATCTTCTGATTCGAAGTCAGACGCCTTATCCATTAGGCCACGTGATCCTGTGAGTAGCAAATGCTGTTTGTTTTTTGCCAGAGTCTATCCTTTTTCAATATTACTGGATTTATATGAATTCAGACCGGTGGGCACATGTTTTGGGGGGGGGGGGGGGGTTCAACACTTACTATCAACTATTTCCCGGCTTTTGGAAAGATGCCTTTCATGCACATTTCTGTGGAAGAGGAACTGTTGCTCCTGTATGGAAACTGAAATTACATCATGGTTCTCAAAACATGCATGCAGTTTCTTTTCTAACTTTCAAACTATTGGAGGCTGAGATTGGGCTCTTTGGTGTATGAGTCAATGACAGACAGAAACTTTGGGACTTGACCAAGAATCACCCAAATCGAGCATCAACCACGAAGGGATTCGAAACCTCAATCTTCTGATTCGAAGTCAGACGCCTTATCCATTAGGCCACGTGGTCCTGTGAGTAGCAAATGCTGTTTGTTTTTTTGCCAGAGTCTATCCTTTTTCAATATTACCGGATTTATATGAATTCGGACCGATGGGCACATGTTTGGGGGGGGTTCAACACTTACTATCACCTATTTCCTGGCTTTTGGAAAGATGCCTTTCATGCACATAAGGAACTGTTTCACCTGTATGGAAACTGAAATTACATCATGGTTCTCAAAACATGCATGCAGTTTCTTTTCTAACTTTCAAACTATTGGAAGCTGAGATTGGGCTCTTCGGTGTATGAGTCAATGACAGACAGAAACTTTGGGACTTGACCAAGAATCAGCCAAATCGAACATCAACCACGAAGGGACTCGAGCCCTCAATCTTCTGATTCGAAGTCAGACGCCTTATCGATTAGGCCACGTGGTCCTGTGAGTAGCAAATGCTGTTTGTTTTTTGCCAGAGTCTATCCTTTTTCAATATTACTGGATTTATATGAATTCAGACCGGTGGGCACATGTTTTGGGGGGGGGTTCAACACTTACTATCAACTATTTCCCGGCTTTTGGAAAGATGCCTTTCATGCACATTTCTGTGGAAGAGGAACTGTTGCTCCTGTATGGAAACTGAAATTACATCATGGTTCTCAAAACATGCATGCAGTTTCTTTTCTAACTTTCAAACTATTGGAAGCTGAGATTGGGCTCTTCGGTGTATGAGTCAATGACAGACAGAAACTTTGGGACTTGACCAAGAATCAGCCAAATCGAACATCAACCACGAAGGGACTCGAACCCTCAATCTTCTGATTTGAAGTCAGGCGCCTTATCCATTAGGCCACGTGGTCCTGTGAGTAGCAAATGCTGTTTGTTTTTTTGCCAGAGTCTATCCTTTTTCAATATTACCGGATTTATATGAATTCGGACCGATGGGCACATGTTTGGGGGGGGGTTCAACACTTACTATCACCTATTTCCTGGCTTTTGAAAAAATGCCTTTCATGCACATAAGGAACTGTTTCACCTGTATGGAAACTGAAATTACATCATGGTTCTCAAAACATGCATGCAGTTTCTTTTCTAACTTTCAAACTATTGGAAGCTGAGATTGGGCTCTTCGGTGTATGAGTCAATGACAGACAGAAACTTTGGGACTTGACCAAGAATCAGCCAAATCGAACATCAGCCACGAAGGGACTCGAACCCTCAATCTTCTGATTCGAAGTCAGACGCCTTATCCATTAGGCCACGTGGTCCTGTGAGTAGCAAATGCTGTTTGTTTTTTGCCAGAGTCTATCCTTTTTCAATATTACTGGATTTATATGAATTCAGACCGGTGGGCACATGTTTTGGGGGGGGGTTCAACACTTACTATCAACTATTTCCCGGCTTTTGGAAAGATGCCTTTCATGCACATTTCTGTGGAAGAGGAACTGTTGCTCCTGTATGGAAACTGAAATTACATCATGGTTCTCAAAACATGCATGCAGTTTCTTTTCTAACTTTCAAACTATTGGAGGCTGAGATTGGGCTCTTTGGTGTATGAGTCAATGACAGACAGAAACTTTGGGACTTGACCAAGAATCAGCCAAATCGAACATCAACCACGAAGGGACTCGAACCCTCAATCTTCTGATTCGAAGTCAGACGCCTTATCCATTAGGCCACGTGGTCCTTTGAGTACCAAATGCTGTTTGTTTTTTTACCAGAGTCTATCCTTTTTCAATATTACCGGATTTATATGAATTCGGACCGATGGGCACATGTTTGGGGGGGGTTCAACACTTACTATCACCTATTTCCTGGCTTTTGGAAAGATGCCTTTCATGCACATAAGGAACTGTTTCACCTGTATGGAAACTGAAATTACATCATGGTTCTCAAAACATGCATGCAGTTTCTTTTCTAACTTTCAAACTATTGGAAGCTGAGATTGGGCTCTTCGGTGTATGAGTCAATGACAGACAGAAACTTTGGGACTTGACCAAGAATCAGCCAAATCGAACATCAACCACGAAGGGACTCGAACCCTCAATCTTCTGATTCGAAGTCAGACGCCTTATCCATTAGGCCACGTGATCCTGTGAGTAGCAAATGCTGTTTGTTTTTTGCCAGAGTCTATCCTTTTTCAATATTACTGGATTTATATGAATTCAGACCGGTGGGCACATGTTTTGGGGGGGGGGGGGTTCAACACTTACTATCAACTATTTCCCGGCTTTTGGAAAGATGCCTTTCATGCACATTTCTGTGGAAGAGGAACTGTTGCTCCTGTATGGAAACTGAAATTACATCATGGTTCTCAAAACATGCATGCAGTTTCTTTTCTAACTTTCAAACTATTGGAGGCTGAGATTGGGCTCTTTGGTGTATGAGTCAATGACAGACAGAAACTTTGGGACTTGACCAAGAATCACCCAAATCGAGCATCAACCACGAAGGGATTCGAACCCTCAATCTTCTGATTCGAAGTCAGACGCCTTATCCATTAGGCCACGTGGTCCTGTGAGTAGCAAATGCTGTTTGTTTTTTTGCCAGAGTCTATCCTTTTTCAATATTACCGGATTTATATGAATTCGGACCGATGGGCACATGTTTGGGGGGGGTTCAACACTTACTATCACCTATTTCCTGGCTTTTGGAAAGATGCCTTTCATGCACATAAGGAACTGTTTCACCTGTATGGAAACTGAAATTACATCATGGTTCTCAAAACATGCATGCAGTTTCTTTTCTAACTTTCAAACTATTGGAAGCTGAGATTGGGCTCTTCGGTGTATGAGTCAATGACAGACAGAAACTTTGGGACTTGACCAAGAATCAGCCAAATCGAACATCAACCACGAAGGGACTCGAGCCCTCAATCTTCTGATTCGAAGTCAGACGCCTTATCGATTTGGCCACGTGGTCCTGTGAGTAGCAAATGCTGTTTGTTTTTTGCCAGAGTCTATCCTTTTTCAATATTACTGGATTTATATGAATTCAGACCGGTGGGCACATGTTTTGGGGGGGGGTTCAACACTTACTATCAACTATTTCCCGGCTTTTGGAAAGATGCCTTTCATGCACATTTCTGTGGAAGAGGAACTGTTGCTCCTGTATGGAAACTGAAATTACATCATGGTTCTCAAAACATGCATGCAGTTTCTTTTCTAACTTTCAAACTATTGGAAGCTGAGATTGGGCTCTTCGGTGTATGAGTCAATGACAGACAGAAACTTTGGGACTTGACCAAGAATCAGCCAAATCGAACATCAACCACGAAGGGACTCGAACCCTCAATCTTCTGATTTGAAGTCAGGCGCCTTATCCATTAGGCCACGTGGTCCTGTGAGTAGCAAATGCTGTTTGTTTTTTTGCCAGAGTCTATCCTTTTTCAATATTACCGGATTTATATGAATTCGGACCGATGGGCACATGTTTGGGGGGGGGTTCAACACTTACTATCACCTATTTCCTGGCTTTTGAAAAAATGCCTTTCATGCACATAAGGAACTGTTTCACCTGTATGGAAACTGAAATTACATCATGGTTCTCAAAACATGCATGCAGTTTCTTTTCTAACTTTCAAACTATTGGAAGCTGAGATTGGGCTCTTCGGTGTATGAGTCAATGACAGACAGAAACTTTGGGACTTGACCAAGAATCAGCCAAATCGAACATCAGCCACGAAGGGACTCGAACCCTCAATCTTCTGATTCGAAGTCAGACGCCTTATCCATTAGGCCACGTGGTCCTGTGAGTAGCAAATGCTGTTTGTTTTTTGCCAGAGTCTATCCTTTTTCAATATTACTGGATTTATATGAATTCAGACCGGTGGGCACATGTTTTGGGGGGGGGTTCAACACTTACTATCAACTATTTCCCGGCTTTTGGAAAGATGCCTTTCATGCACATTTCTGTGGAAGAGGAACTGTTGCTCCTGTATGGAAACTGAAATTACATCATGGTTCTCAAAACATGCATGCAGTTTCTTTTCTAACTTTCAAACTATTGGAGGCTGAGATTGGGCTCTTTGGTGTATGAGTCAATGACAGACAGAAACTTTGGGACTTGACCAAGAATCAGCCAAATCGAACATCAACCACGAAGGGACTCGAACCCTCAATCTTCTGATTCGAAGTCAGACGCCTTATCCATTAGGCCACGTGGTCCTTTGAGTAGCAAATGCTGTTTGTTTTTTTACCAGAGTCTATCCTTTTTCAATATTACCGGATTTATATGAATTCGGACCGATGGACACATGTTTGGGGGGGGTTCAACACTTACTATCACCTATTTCCTGGCTTTTGGAAAGATGCCTTTCATGCACATAAGGAACTGTTTCACCTGTATGGAAACTGAAATTACATCATGGTTCTCAAAACATGCATGCAGTTTCTTTTCTAACTTTCAAACTGTTGGAAGCTGAGATTGGGCTCTTCGGTGTATGAGTCAAGGACAGACAGAAACTTTGGGACTTGACCAAGAATCAGCCAAATCGAACATCAACCACGAAGGGACTCGAACCCTCAATCTTCTGATTCGAAGTCAGACGCCCTATCCATTAGGCCACGTGGTCCTGTGCATAGCAAATGCTGTTTGTTTTTTTGCCAGAGTCTCTCCTTTTTCAATATTACCAGATTTATATGAATTCGGACCGATGGGCACATGTTTGGGGGGGGGGGGGGGGGGGTTCAACACTTACTATCACCTATTTCCTGGCTTTTGGAAAGATGCCTTTCATGCACATAAGGAACTGTTTCACCTGTATGGAAACTGAAATTACATCATGGTTCTCAAAACATGCATGCAGTTTCTTTTCTAACTTTCAAACTATTGGAAGCTGAGATTGGGCTCTTCGGTGTATGAGTCAATGACAGACAGAAACTTTGGGACTTGACCAAGAATCAGCCAAATCGAACATCAACCACGAAGGGACTCGAACCCTCAATCTTCTGATTCGAAGTCAGACGCCTTATCCATTAGGCCACGTGGTCCTGTGAGTAGCAAATGCTGTTTGTTTTTTGCCAGAGTCTATCCTTTTTCAATATTACTGGATTTATATGAATTCAGACCGGTGGGCACATGTTTTGGGGGGGGGGGGGTTCAACACTTACTATCAACTATTTCCCGGCTTTTGGAAAGATGCCTTTCATGCACATTTCTGTGGAAGAGGAACTGTTGCTCCTGTATGGAAACTGAAATTACATCATGGTTCTCAAAACATGCATGCAGTTTCTTTTCTAACTTTCAAACTATTGGAGGCTGAGATTGGGCTCTTTGGTGTATGAGTCAATGACAGACAGAAACTTTGGGACTTGACCAAGAATCAGCCAAATCGAACATCAACCACGAAGGGACTCGAACCCTCAATCTTCTGATTCGAAGTCAGACGCCTTATCCATTAGGCCACGTGGTCCTGTGAGTAGCAAATGCTGTTTGTTTTTTTGCCAGAGTCTATCCTTTTTCAATATTACCGGATTTATATGAATTCGGACCGATGGGCACATGTTTGGGGGGGGTTCAACACTTACTATCACCTATTTCCTGGCTTTTGGAAAGATGCCTTTCATGCACATAAGGAACTGTTTCACCTGTATGGAAACTGAAATTACATCATGGTTCTCAAAACATGCATGCAGTTTATTTTCTAACTTTCAAACTATTGGAAGCTGAGATTGGGCTCTTCGGTGTATGAGTCAATGACAGACAGAAACTTTGGGACTTGACCAAGAATCAGCCAAATCGAACATCAACCACGAAGGGACTCGAACCGTCAATCTTCTGATTCGAAGTCAGACGCCTTATCCATTAGGCCACGTGGTCCTGTGAGTAGCAAATGCTGTTTGTTTTTTGCCAGAGTCTATCCTTTTTCAATATTACTGGATTTATATGAATTCAGACCGGTGGGCACATGTTTTGGGGGGGGGTTCAACACTTACTATCAACTATTTCCCGGCTTTTGGAAAGATGCCTTTCATGCACATTTCTGTGGAAGAGGAACTGTTGCTCCTGTATGGAAACTGAAATTACATCATGGTTCTCAAAACATGCATGCAGTTTCTTTTCTAACTTTCAAACTATTGGAGGCTGAGATTGGGCTCTTTGGTGTATGAGTCAATGACAGACAGAAACTTTGGGACTTGACCAAGAATCAGCCAAATCGAACATCAACCACGAAGGGACTCGAACCCTCAATCTTCTGATTCGAAGTCAGACGCCTTATCCATTAGGCCACGTGGTCCTTTGAGTAGCAAATGCTGTTTGTTTTTTTACCAGAGTCTATCCTTTTTCAATATTACCGGATTTATATGAATTCGGACCGATGGGCACATGTTTGGGGGGGGTTCAACACTTACTATCACCTATTTCCTGGCTTTTGGAAAGATGCCTTTCATGCACATAAGGAACTGTTTCACCTGTATGGAAACTGAAATTACATCATGGTTCTCAAAACATGCATGCAGTTTCTTTTCTAACTTTCAAACTGTTGGAAGCTGAGATTGGGCTCTTCGGTGTATGAGTCAATGACAGACAGAAACTTTGGGACTTGACCAAGAATCAGCCAAATTGAACATCAACCACAAAGGGACTCGAACCCTCAATCTTCTGATTCGAAGTCAGACGCCTTATCCATTAGGCCACGTGGTCCTGTGCATAGAAAATGCTGTTTGTTTTTTGCCAGAGTCTATCCTTTTTCAATATTACTGGATTTATATGAATTCAGACCGGTGGGCACATGTTTTGGGGGGGGGTTCAACACTTACTATCACCTATTTCCTGGCTTTTGGAAAGATGCCTTTCATGCACATAAGGAACTGTTTCACCTGTATGGAAACTGAAATTGCATCATGGTTCTCAAAACATGCATGCAGTTTCTTTTCTAACTTTCAAACTGTTGGAAGCTGAGATTGGGCTCTTCGGTGTATGAGTCAATGACAGACAGAAACTATGGGACTTGACCAAGAATCAGCCAAATCGAACATCAACCACGAAGGGACTCGAACCCTCAATCTTCTGATTCAAAGTCAGACGCCTTATCCATTAGGCCATGTGGTCCTGTGAGTAGCAAATGCTGTTTGTTTTTTTGCCAGAGTCTATCCTTTTTCAATATTACCGGATTTATATGAATTCGGACCGATGGGCACATGTTTGGGGGGGGGGGGGGGGTTCAACACTTACTATCACCTATTTCCTGGCTTTTGGAAAGATGCCTTTCATGCACATAAGGAACTGTTTCACCTGTATGGAAACTGAAATTACATCATGGTTCTCAAAACATGCATGCAGTTTCTTTTCTAACTTTCAAACTATTGGAAGCTGAGATTCGGCTCTTCGGTGTATGAGTCAATGACAGACAGAAACTTTGGGACTTGACCAAGAATCAGCCAAATCGAACATCAACCACAAAGGGACTCGAACCCTCAATCTTCTGATTCGAAGTCAGACGCCTTATCCATTAGGCCACGTGGTCCTGTGAGTAGCAAATGCTGTTTGTTTTTTGCCAGAGTCTATCCTTTTTCAATATTACTGGATTTATATGAATTCAGACCGGTGGGCACATGTTTTTGGGGGGGGGGGGTTCAACACTTACTATCAACTATTTCCCGGCTTTTGGAAAGATGCCTTTCATGCACATTTCTGTGGAAGAGGAACTGTTGCTCCTGTATGGAAACTGAAATTACATCATGGTTCTCAAAACATGCATGCAGTTTCTTTTCTAACTTTCAAACTATTGGAGGCTGAGATTGGGCTCTTTGGTGTATGAGTCAATGACAGACAGAAACTTTGGGACTTGACCAAGAATCAGCCAAATTGAACATCAACCACAAGGAGACTCAAACCCTCAATCTTCTGATTCAAAGTCAGACGCCTTATACATTAGGCCACGTGGTCCTGTGAGTAGCAAATGCTGTTTGTTTTTTGCCAGAGTCTATCCTTTTTCAATATTACTGGATTTATATGAATTCAGACCGGTGGGCACATGTTTTGGGGGGGGGGGGGGTTCAACACTTACTATCAACTATTTCCTGGCTTTTGGAAAGATGCCTTTCATGCACATAAGGAACTGTTTCACCTGTATGGAAACTGAAATTACATCATGGTTCTCAAAACATGCATGCAGTTTCTTTTCTAACTTTCAAACTATTGGAAGCTGAGATTGGGCTCTTCGGTGTATGAGTCAATGACAGACAGAAACTTTGGGACTTGACCAAGAATCAGCCAAATCGAACATCAACCACGAAGGGACTCGAACCCTCAATCTTCCGATTCGAAGTCAGACCCCTTATCCATTAGGCCACGTGGTCCTGTGAGTAGCAAATGCTGTTTGTTTTTTGCCAGAGTCTATCCTTTTTCAATATTACTGGATTTATATGAATTCAGACCGATGGGCACATGTTTTGGGGCGGGGGGGTGGTTCAACACTTACTATCAACTATTTCCCGACTTTTGGAAAGATGCCTTTCATGAACATTTCTGTGGAAGAGGAACTGTTGCTCCTGTATGGAAACTGAAATTACATCATGGTTCTCAAAACATGTATGCAGTTTCTTTTCTAACTTTCAAACTATTGGAGGCTGAGATTGGGCTCTTTGGTGTATGAGTCAATGACAGACAGAAACTTTGGGACTTGACCAAGAATCAGTCAAATCGAACATCAACCACGAAGGGACTCGAACCCTCAATCTTCTGATTCGAAGTCAGACGCCTTATCCATTAGGCCACGTGGTCCTTTGAGTAGCAAATGCTGTTTGTTTTTTTACCAGAGTCTATCCTTTTTCAATATTACCGGATTTATATGAATTCGGACCGATGGGCACATGTTTGGGGGGGGTTCAACACTTACTATCACCTATTTCCTGGCTTTTGGAAAGATGCCTTTCATGCACATAAGGAACTGTTTCACCTGTATGGAAACTGAAATTACATCATGGTTCTCAAAACATGCATGCAGTTTCTTTTCTAACTTTCAAACTGTTGGAAGCTGAGATTGGGCTCTTCGGTGTATGAGTCAATGACAGACAGAAACTTTGGGACTTGACCAAGAATCAGCCAAATCGAACATCAACCACAAAGGGACTCGAACCCTCAACCTTCTGATTCAAAGTCAGACACCTTATCCAGTAGGCCAGGTGGTCCTGTGAGTAGCAAATGCTGTTTGTTTTTTGCCAGAGTCTATCCTTTTTCAATATTACTGGATTTATATGAATTCAGACCGGTGGGCACATGTTTTGGGGGGGGGGGGGGGTTCAACACTTACTTTCAACTATTTCCCGGCTTTTGGAAAGATGCCTTTCATGCACATTTCTGTGGAAGAGGAACTGTTGCTCCTGTATGGAAACTGAAATTACATCATGGTTCTCAAAACATGCATGCAGTTTCTTTTCTAACTTTCAAACTATTGGAGGCTGAGATTGGGCTCTTTGGTATATGAGTCAATGACAGACAGAAACTTTCGGACTTGACCAAGAATCAGCCAAATCGAACATCAACCACGAAGGGACTCGAACCCTGAATCTTCTGATTCAAAGTCAGACGCCTTATCCATCAGGCCACGTGGTCCTGTGAGTAGCAAATGCTGTTTGTTTTTTTGCCAGAGTCTATCCTTTTTCAATATTACCGGATTTATATGAATTCGGACCGATGGGCACATGTTTTGGGGGGGGGGGGGGGGGGTTCAACACTTACTATCACCTATTTCCTGGCTTTTGGAAAGATGCCTTTCATGCACATAAGGAACTGTTTCACCTGTATGGAAACTGAAATTACATCATGGTTCTCAAAACATGTATGCAGTTTCTTTTCTAACTTTCAAACTATTGGAAGCTGAGATTGGGCTCTTCGGTGTATGAGTCAATGACAGACAGATACTTTGGGACTTGACCAAGAATCAGCCAAATCGAACATCAACCACGAAGGGACTCGAACCCTCAATCTTCTGATTCGAAGTCAGACGCCTTATCCATTAGGCCACGTGGTCCTGTGAGTAGCAAATGCTGTTTGTTTTTTGCCAGAGTCTATCCTTTTTCAATATTACTGGATTTATATGAATTCAGACCGGTGGGCACATGTTTTGGGGGGGGGTTCAACACTTACTATCAACTATTTCCCAGCTTTTGGAAAGATGCCTTTCATGCACATTTCTGTGGAAGAGGAACTGTTGCTCCTGTATGGAAACTGAAATTACATCATGGTTCTCAAAACATGTATGCAGTTTCTTTTCTAACTTTCAAACTATTGGAGGCTGAGATTGGGCTCTTTGGTGTATGAGTCAATGACAGACAGAAACTTTGGGACTTGACCAAGAATCAGTCAAATCGAACATCAACCACGAAGGGACTCGAACCCTCAATCTTCTGATTCGAAGTCAGACGCCTTATCCATTAGGCCACGTGGTCCTTTGAGTAGCAAATGCTGTTTGTTTTTTTACCAGAGTCTATCCTTTTTCAATATTACCGGATTTATATGAATTCGGACCGATGGGCACATGTTTGGGGGGGGTTCAACACTTACTATCACCTATTTCCTGGCTTTTGGAAAGATGCCTTTCATGCACATAAGGAACTGTTTCACCTGTATGGAAACTGAAATTACATCATGGTTCTCAAAACATGCATGCAGTTTCTTTTCTAACTTTCAAACTATTGGAAGCTGAGATTGGGCTCTTCGGTGTATGAGTCAATGACAGACAGAAACTTTGGGACTTGACCAAGAATCAGCCAAATCGAACATCAACCACGAAGGGACTCGAACCCTCAATCTTCTGATTCGAAGTCAGACGCCTTATCCATTAGGCCACGTGGTCCTTTGAGTAGCAAATGCTGTTTGTTTTTTTACCAGAGTCTATCCTTTTTCAATATTACCGGATTTATATGAATTCGGACCGATGGGCACATGTTTGGGGGGGGTTCAACACTTACTATCACCTATTTCCTGGCTTTTGGAAAGATGCCTTTCATGCACATAAGGAACTGTTTCACCTGTATGGAAACTGAAATTACATCATGGTTCTCAAAACATGCATGCAGTTTCTTTTCTAACTTTCAAACTGTTGGAAGCTGAGATTGGGCTCTTCGGTGTATGAGTCAATGACAGACAGAAACTTTGGGACTTGACCAAGAATCAGCCAAATCGAACATCAACCACAAAGGGACTCGAACCCTCAACCTTCTGATTCAAAGTCAGACACCTTATCCAGTAGGCCAGGTGGTCCTGTGAGTAGCAAATGCTGTTTGTTTTTTGCCAGAGTCTATCCTTTTTCAATATTACTGGATTTATATGAATTCAGACCGGTGGGCACATGTTTTGGGGGGGGGGGGGGGTTCAACACTTACTTTCAACTATTTCCCGGCTTTTGGAAAGATGCCTTTCATGCACATTTCTGTGGAAGAGGAACTGTTGCTCCTGTATGGAAACTGAAATTACATCATGGTTCTCAAAACATGCATGCAGTTTCTTTTCTAACTTTCAAACTATTGGAGGCTGAGATTGGGCTCTTTGGTATATGAGTCAATGACAGACAGAAACTTTCGGACTTGACCAAGAATCAGCCAAATCGAACATCAACCACGAAGGGACTCGAACCCTGAATCTTCTGATTCAAAGTCAGACGCCTTATCCATCAGGCCACGTGGTCCTGTGAGTAGCAAATGCTGTTTGTTTTTTTGCCAGAGTCTATCCTTTTTCAATATTACCGGATTTATATGAATTCGGACCGATGGGCACATGTTTTGGGGGGGGGGGGGGGGGTTCAACACTTACTATCACCTATTTCCTGGCTTTTGGAAAGATGCCTTTCATGCACATAAGGAACTGTTTCACCTGTATGGAAACTGAAATTACATCATGGTTCTCAAAACATGTATGCAGTTTCTTTTCTAACTTTCAAACTATTGGAAGCTGAGATTGGGCTCTTCGGTGTATGAGTCAATGACAGACAGATACTTTGGGACTTGACCAAGAATCAGCCAAATCGAACATCAACCACGAAGGGACTCGAACCCTCAATCTTCTGATTCGAAGTCAGACGCCTTATCCATTAGGCCACGTGGTCCTGTGAGTAGCAAATGCTGTTTGTTTTTTGCCAGAGTCTATCCTTTTTCAATATTACTGGATTTATATGAATTCAGACCGGTGGGCACATGTTTTGGGGGGGGGTTCAACACTTACTATCAACTATTTCCCAGCTTTTGGAAAGATGCCTTTCATGCACATTTCTGTGGAAGAGGAACTGTTGCTCCTGTATGGAAACTGAAATTACATCATGGTTCTCAAAACATGTATGCAGTTTCTTTTCTAACTTTCAAACTATTGGAGGCTGAGATTGGGCTCTTTGGTGTATGAGTCAATGACAGACAGAAACTTTGGGACTTGACCAAGAATCAGTCAAATCGAACATCAACCACGAAGGGACTCGAACCCTCAATCTTCTGATTCGAAGTCAGACGCCTTATCCATTAGGCCACGTGGTCCTTTGAGTAGCAAATGCTGTTTGTTTTTTTACCAGAGTCTATCCTTTTTCAATATTACCGGATTTATATGAATTCGGACCGATGGGCACATGTTTGGGGGGGGTTCAACACTTACTATCACCTATTTCCTGGCTTTTGGAAAGATGCCTTTCATGCACATAAGGAACTGTTTCACCTGTATGGAAACTGAAATTACATCATGGTTCTCAAAACATGCATGCAGTTTCTTTTCTAACTTTCAAACTATTGGAAGCTGAGATTGGGCTCTTCGGTGTATGAGTCAATGACAGACAGAAACTTTGGGACTTGACCAAGAATCAGCCAAATCGAACATCAACCACGAAGGGACTCGAACCCTCAATCTTCTGATTCGAAGTCAGACGCCTTATCCATTAGGCCACGTGGTCCTGTGAGTAGCAAATGCTGTTTGTTTTTTGCCAGAGTCTATCCTTTTTCAATATTACTGGATTTATATGAATTCAGACCGGTGGGCACATGTTTTGGGGGGGGGGGGGGGGGGTTCAACACTTACTATCAACTATTTCCCGACTTTTGGAAAGATGCCTTTCATGCACATTTCTGTGGAAGAGGAACTGTTGCTCCTGTATGGAAACTGAAATTACATCATGGTTCTCAAAACATGCATGCAGTTTCTTTTCTAACTTTCAAACTA
Organism: Notolepis coatsorum; assembly: GCF_963971535.1. NCBI lineage: Eukaryota > Metazoa > Chordata > Actinopteri > Aulopiformes > Paralepididae > Notolepis > Notolepis coatsorum. Next base: position 144,011,986 of record NC_140168.1, on the reverse strand, counting down.
TTGGAGGCTGAGATTGGGCTCTTTGGTGTATGAGTCAATGACAGACAGAAACTTTGGGACTTGACCAAGAATCAGCCAAATTGAACATCAACCACAAGGAGACTCGAACCCTCAATCTTCTGATTCAAAGTCATCCATTAGGCCACGTGGTCCTGTGAGTAGCAAATGCTGTTTGTTTTTTGCCAGAGTCTATCCTTTTTCAATATTACTGGATTTATATGAATTCAGACCGGTGGGCACATGTTTGGGGGGGGGTTCAACACTTACTATCACCTATTTCCTGGCTTTTGGAAAGATGCCTTTCATGCACATAAGGAACTGTTTCACCTGTATGGAAACTGAAATTACATCATGGTTCTCAAAACATGCATGCAGTTTCTTTTCTAACTTTCAAACTATTGGAAGCTGAGATTGGGCTCTTCGGTGTATGAGTCAATGACAGACAGAAACTTTGGGACTTGACCAAGAATCAGCCAAATCGAACATCAACCACGAAGGGACTCGAACCCTCAATCTTCTGATTCGAAGTCAGACGCCTTATCCATTAGGCCACGTGGTCCTGTGAGTAGCAAATGCTGTTTGTTTTTTGCCAGAGTCTATCCTTTTTCAATATTACTGGATTTATATGAATTCAGACCGGTGGGCACATGTTTTGGGGGGGGGGGTTCAACACTTACTATCAACTATTTCCCGGCTTTTGGAAAGATGCCTTTCATGCACATTTCTGTGGAAGAGGAACTGTTGCTCCTGTATGGAAACTGAAATTACATCATGGTTCTCAAAACATGCATGCAGTTTCTTTTCTAACTTTCAAACTATTGGAGGCTGAGATTGGGCTCTTTGGTGTATGAGTCAATGACAGACAGAAACTTTGGGACTTGACCAAGAATCAGCCAAATCGAACATCAACCACGAAGGGACTCGAACCCTCAATCTTCTGATTCGAAGTCAGACGCCTTATCCATTAGGCCATGTGGTCCTGTGAGCAGCAAATGCTGTTTGTTTTTTTGCCAGAGTCTATCCTTTTTCAATATTACCGGATTTATATGAATTCGGACCGATGGGCACATGTTTGGGGGGGGTTCAACACTTACTATCACCTATTTCCTGGCTTTTGGAAAGATGCCTTTCATGCACATAAGGAACTGTTTCACCTGTATGGAAACTGAAATTACATCATGGTTCTCAAAACATGCATGCAGTTTCTTTTCTAACTTTCAAACTGTTGGAAGCTGAGATTGGGCTCTTCGGTGTATGAGTCAATGACAGACAGAAACTTTGGGACTTGACCAAGAATCAGCCAAATCGAACATCAACCACAAAGGGACTCGAACCCTCAATCTTCTGATTCGAAGTCAGACGCCTTATCCATTAGGCCACGTGGTCCTGTGCATAGAAAATGCTGTTTGTTTTTTGCCAGAGTCTATCCTTTTTCAATATTACTGGATTTATATGAATTCAGACCGGTGGGCACATGTTTTGGGGGGGGGTTCAACACTTACTATCACCTATTTCCTGGCTTTTGGAAAGATGCCTTTCATGCACATAAGGAACTGTTTCACCTGTATGGAAACTGAAATTGCATCATGGTTCTCAAAACATGCATGCAGTTTCTTTTCTAACTTTCAAACTGTTGGAAGCTGAGATTGGGCTCTTCGGTGTATGAGTCAATGACAGACAGAAACTATGGGACTTGACCAAGAATCAGCCAAATCGAACATCAACCACGAAGGGACTCGAACCCTCAATCTTCTGATTCAAAGTCAGACGCCTTATCCATTAGGCCATGTGGTCCTGTGAGTAGCAAATGCTGTTTGTTTTTTTGCCAGAGTCTATCCTTTTTCAATATTACCGGATTTATATGAATTCGGACCGATGGGCACATGTTTGGGGGGGGGGGGGGGGGTTCAACACTTACTATCACCTATTTCCTGGCTTTTGGAAAGATGCCTTTCATGCACATAAGGAACTGTTTCACCTGTATGGAAACTGAAATTACATCATGGTTCTCAAAACATGCATGCAGTTTCTTTTCTAACTTTCAAACTATTGGAAGCTGAGATTCGGCTCTTCGGTGTATGAGTCAATGACAGACAGAAACTTTGGGACTTGACCAAGAATCAGCCAAATCGAACATCAACCACAAAGGGACTCGAACCCTCAATCTTCTGATTCGAAGTCAGACGCCTTATCCATTAGGCCACGTGGTCCTGTGAGTAGCAAATGCTGTTTGTTTTTTGCCAGAGTCTATCCTTTTTCAATATTACTGGATTTATATGAATTCAGACCGGTGGGCACATGTTTTTGGGGGGGGGGGGTTCAACACTTACTATCAACTATTTCCCGGCTTTTGGAAAGATGCCTTTCATGCACATTTCTGTGGAAGAGGAACTGTTGCTCCTGTATGGAAACTGAAATTACATCATGGTTCTCAAAACATGCATGCAGTTTCTTTTCTAACTTTCAAACTATTGGAGGCTGAGATTGGGCTCTTTGGTGTATGAGTCAATGACAGACAGAAACTTTGGGACTTGACCAAGAATCAGCCAAATTGAACATCAACCACAAGGAGACTCAAACCCTCAATCTTCTGATTCAAAGTCAGACGCCTTATACATTAGGCCACGTGGTCCTGTGAGTAGCAAATGCTGTTTGTTTTTTGCCAGAGTCTATCCTTTTTCAATATTACTGGATTTATATGAATTCAGACCGGTGGGCACATGTTTTGGGGGGGGGGGGGGGTTCAACACTTACTATCAACTATTTCCTGGCTTTTGGAAAGATGCCTTTCATGCACATAAGGAACTGTTTCACCTGTATGGAAACTGAAATTACATCATGGTTCTCAAAACATGCATGCAGTTTCTTTTCTAACTTTCAAACTATTGGAAGCTGAGATTGGGCTCTTCGGTGTATGAGTCAATGACAGACAGAAACTTTGGGACTTGACCAAGAATCAGCCAAATCGAACATCAACCACGAAGGGACTCGAACCCTCAATCTTCCGATTCGAAGTCAGACCCCTTATCCATTAGGCCACGTGGTCCTGTGAGTAGCAAATGCTGTTTGTTTTTTGCCAGAGTCTATCCTTTTTCAATATTACTGGATTTATATGAATTCAGACCGATGGGCACATGTTTTGGGGCGGGGGGGTGGTTCAACACTTACTATCAACTATTTCCCGACTTTTGGAAAGATGCCTTTCATGAACATTTCTGTGGAAGAGGAACTGTTGCTCCTGTATGGAAACTGAAATTACATCATGGTTCTCAAAACATGTATGCAGTTTCTTTTCTAACTTTCAAACTATTGGAGGCTGAGATTGGGCTCTTTGGTGTATGAGTCAATGACAGACAGAAACTTTGGGACTTGACCAAGAATCAGTCAAATCGAACATCAACCACGAAGGGACTCGAACCCTCAATCTTCTGATTCGAAGTCAGACGCCTTATCCATTAGGCCACGTGGTCCTTTGAGTAGCAAATGCTGTTTGTTTTTTTACCAGAGTCTATCCTTTTTCAATATTACCGGATTTATATGAATTCGGACCGATGGGCACATGTTTGGGGGGGGTTCAACACTTACTATCACCTATTTCCTGGCTTTTGGAAAGATGCCTTTCATGCACATAAGGAACTGTTTCACCTGTATGGAAACTGAAATTACATCATGGTTCTCAAAACATGCATGCAGTTTCTTTTCTAACTTTCAAACTGTTGGAAGCTGAGATTGGGCTCTTCGGTGTATGAGTCAATGACAGACAGAAACTTTGGGAGTTGACCAAGAATCAGCCAAATCGAACATCAACCACAAAGGGACTCGAACCCTCAACCTTCTGATTCAAAGTCAGACACCTTATCCAGTAGGCCAGGTGGTCCTGTGAGTAGCAAATGCTGTTTGTTTTTTGCCAGAGTCTATCCTTTTTCAATATTACTGGATTTATATGAATTCAGACCGGTGGGCACATGTTTTGGGGGGGGGGGGGGGTTCAACACTTACTTTCAACTATTTCCCGGCTTTTGGAAAGATGCCTTTCATGCACATTTCTGTGGAAGAGGAACTGTTGCTCCTGTATGGAAACTGAAATTACATCATGGTTCTCAAAACATGCATGCAGTTTCTTTTCTAACTTTCAAACTATTGGAGGCTGAGATTGGGCTCTTTGGTATATGAGTCAATGACAGACAGAAACTTTCGGACTTGACCAAGAATCAGCCAAATCGAACATCAACCACGAAGGGACTCGAACCCTGAATCTTCTGATTCAAAGTCAGACGCCTTATCCATCAGGCCACGTGGTCCTGTGAGTAGCAAATGCTGTTTGTTTTTTTGCCAGAGTCTATCCTTTTTCAATATTACCGGATTTATATGAATTCGGACCGATGGGCACATGTTTTGGGGGGGGGGGGGGGGGGTTCAACACTTACTATCACCTATTTCCTGGCTTTTGGAAAGATGCCTTTCATGCACATAAGGAACTGTTTCACCTGTATGGAAACTGAAATTACATCATGGTTCTCAAAACATGTATGCAGTTTCTTTTCTAACTTTCAAACTATTGGAAGCTGAGATTGGGCTCTTCGGTGTATGAGTCAATGACAGACAGATACTTTGGGACTTGACCAAGAATCAGCCAAATCGAACATCAACCACGAAGGGACTCGAACCCTCAATCTTCTGATTCGAAGTCAGACGCCTTATCCATTAGGCCACGTGGTCCTGTGAGTAGCAAATGCTGTTTGTTTTTTGCCAGAGTCTATCCTTTTTCAATATTACTGGATTTATATGAATTCAGACCGGTGGGCACATGTTTTGGGGGGGGGTTCAACACTTACTATCAACTATTTCCCGGCTTTTGGAAAGATGCCTTTCATGCACATTTCTGTGGAAGAGGAACTGTTGCTCCTGTATGGAAACTGAAATTACATCATGGTTCTCAAAACATGTATGCAGTTTCTTTTCTAACTTTCAAACTATTGGAGGCTGAGATTGGGCTCTTTGGTGTATGAGTCAATGACAGACAGAAACTTTGGGACTTGACCAAGAATCAGTCAAATCGAACATCAACCACGAAGGGACTCGAACCCTCAATCTTCTGATTCGAAGTCAGACGCCTTATCCATTAGGCCACGTGGTCCTTTGAGTAGCAAATGCTGTTTGTTTTTTTACCAGAGTCTATCCTTTTTCAATATTACCGGATTTATATGAATTCGGACCGATGGGCACATGTTTGGGGGGGGTTCAACACTTACTATCACCTATTTCCTGGCTTTTGGAAAGATGCCTTTCATGCACATAAGGAACTGTTTCACCTGTATGGAAACTGAAATTACATCATGGTTCTCAAAACATGCATGCAGTTTCTTTTCTAACTTTCAAACTATTGGAAGCTGAGATTGGGCTCTTCGGTGTATGAGTCAATGACAGACAGAAACTTTGGGACTTGACCAAGAATCAGCCAAATCGAACATCAACCACGAAGGGACTCGAACCCTCAATCTTCTGATTCGAAGTCAGACGCCTTATCCATTAGGCCACGTGGTCCTGTGAGTAGCAAATGCTGTTTGTTTTTTGCCAGAGTCTATCCTTTTTCAATATTACTGGATTTATATGAATTCAGACCGGTGGGCACATGTTTTGGGGGGGGGGGGGGGGTTCAACACTTACTATCAACTATTTCCCGACTTTTGGAAAGATGCCTTTCATGCACATTTCTGTGGAAGAGGAACTGTTGCTCCTGTATGGAAACTGAAATTACATCATGGTTCTCAAAACATGCATGCAGTTTCTTTTCTAACTTTCAAACTATTGGAGGCTGAGATTGGGCTCTTTGGTGTATGAGTCAATGACAGACAGAAACTTTGGGACTTGACCAAGAATCAGCCAAATTGAACATCAACCACAAGGAGACTCGAACCCTCAATCTTCTGATTCAAAGTCATCCATTAGGCCACGTGGTCCTGTGAGTAGCAAATGCTGTTTGTTTTTTGCCAGAGTCTATCCTTTTTCAATATTACTGGATTTATATGAATTCAGACCGGTGGGCACATGTTTGGGGGGGGGTTCAACACTTACTATCACCTATTTCCTGGCTTTTGGAAAGATGCCTTTCATGCACATAAGGAACTGTTTCACCTGTATGGAAACTGAAATTACATCATGGTTCTCAAAACATGCATGCAGTTTCTTTTCTAACTTTCAAACTATTGGAAGCTGAGATTGGGCTCTTCGGTGTATGAGTCAATGACAGACAGAAACTTTGGGACTTGACCAAGAATCAGCCAAATCGAACATCAACCACGAAGGGACTCGAACCCTCAATCTTCTGATTCGAAGTCAGACGCCTTATCCATTAGGCCACGTGGTCCTGTGAGTAGCAAATGCTGTTTGTTTTTTGCCAGAGTCTATCCTTTTTCAATATTACTGGATTTATATGAATTCAGACCGGTGGGCACATGTTTTGGGGGGGGGGGTTCAACACTTACTATCAACTATTTCCCGGCTTTTGGAAAGATGCCTTTCATGCACATTTCTGTGGAAGAGGAACTGTTGCTCCTGTATGGAAACTGAAATTACATCATGGTTCTCAAAACATGCATGCAGTTTCTTTTCTAACTTTCAAACTATTGGAGGCTGAGATTGGGCTCTTTGGTGTATGAGTCAATGACAGACAGAAACTTTGGGACTTGACCAAGAATCAGCCAAATCGAACATCAACCACGAAGGGACTCGAACCCTCAATCTTCTGATTCGAAGTCAGACGCCTTATCCATTAGGCCATGTGGTCCTGTGAGCAGCAAATGCTGTTTGTTTTTTTGCCAGAGTCTATCCTTTTTCAATATTACCGGATTTATATGAATTCGGACCGATGGGCACATGTTTGGGGGGGGTTCAACACTTACTATCACCTATTTCCTGGCTTTTGGAAAAATGCCTTTCATGCACATAAGGAACTGTTTCACCTGTATGGAAACTGAAATTACATCATGGTTCTCAAAACATGCATGCAGTTTCTTTTCTAACTTTCAAACTATTGGAAGCTGAGATTGGGCTCTTCGGTGTATGAGTCAATGACAGACAGAAACTTTGGGACTTGACCAAGAATCAGCCAAATCGAACATCAACCACGAAGGGACTCGAACCCTCAATCTTCTGATTCGAAGTCAGACGCCTTATCCATTAGGCCACGTGGTCCTGTGAGTAGCAAATGCTGTTTGTTTTTTGCCAGAGTCTATCCTTTTTCAATATTACTGGATTTATATGAATTCAGACCGGTGGGCACATGTTTTGGGGGGGGGTTCAACACTTACTATCAACTATTTCCCGGCTTTTGGAAAGATGCCTTTCATGCACATTTCTGTGGAAGAGGAACTGTTGCTCCTGTATGGAAACTGAAATTACATCATGGTTCTCAAAACATGCATGCAGTTTCTTTTCTAACTTTCAAACTATTGGAGGCTGAGATTGGGCTCTTTGGTGTATGAGTCAATGACAGACAGAAACTTTGGGACTTGACCAAGAATCACCCAAATCGAGCATCAACCACGAAGGGATTCGAAACCTCAATCTTCTGATTCGAAGTCAGACGCCTTATCCATTAGGCCACGTGGTCCTGTGAGTAGCAAATGCTGTTTGTTTTTTTGCCAGAGTCTATCCTTTTTCAATATTACCGGATTTATATGAATTCGGACCGATGGGCACATGTTTGGGGGGGGTTCAACACTTACTATCACCTATTTCCTGGCTTTTGGAAAGATGCCTTTCATGCACATAAGGAACTGTTTCACCTGTATGGAAACTGAAATTACATCATGGTTCTCAAAACATGCATGCAGTTTCTTTTCTAACTTTCAAACTATTGGAAGCTGAGATTGGGCTCTTCGGTGTATGAGTCAATGACAGACAGAAACTTTGGGACTTGACCAAGAATCAGCCAAATCGAACATCAACCACGAAGGGACTCGAGCCCTCAATCTTCTGATTCGAAGTCAGACGCCTTATCCATTAGGCCACGTGGTCCTGTGAGTAGCAAATGCTGTTTGTTTTTTGCCAGAGTCTATCCTTTTTCAATATTACTGGATTTATATGAATTCAGACCGGTGGGCACATGTTTTGGGGGGGGGTTCAACACTTACTATCAACTATTTCCCGGCTTTTGGAAAGATGCCTTTCATGCACATTTCTGTGGAAGAGGAACTGTTGCTCCTGTATGGAAACTGAAATTACATCATGGTTCTCAAAACATGCATGCAGTTTCTTTTCTAACTTTCAAACTATTGGAGGCTGAGATTGGGCTCTTTGGTGTATGAGTCAATGACAGACAGAAACTTTGGGACTTGACCAAGAATCAGCCAAATCGAACATCAACCACGAAGGGACTCGAACCCTCAATCTTCTGATTCGAAGTCAGACGCCTTATCCATTAGGCCACGTGGTCCTTTGAGTAGCAAATGCTGTTTGTTTTTTTACCAGAGTCTATCCTTTTTCAATATTACCGGATTTATATGAATTCGGACCGATGGACACATGTTTGGGGGGGGTTCAACACTTACTATCACCTATTTCCTGGCTTTTGGAAAGATGCCTTTCATGCACATAAGGAACTGTTTCACCTGTATGGAAACTGAAATTACATCATGGTTCTCAAAACATGCATGCAGTTTCTTTTCTAACTTTCAAACTATTGGAAGCTGAGATTGGGCTCTTCGGTGTATGAGTCAATGACAGACAGAAACTTTGGGACTTGACCAAGAATCAGCCAAATCGAACATCAACCACGAAGGGACTCGAACCCTCAATCTTCTGATTCGAAGTCAGACGCCTTATCCATTAGGCCACGTGGTCCTGTGAGTAGCAAATGCTGTTTGTTTTTTGCCAGAGTCTATCCTTTTTCAATATTACTGGATTTATATGAATTCAGACCGGTGGGCACATGTTTTGGGGGGGGGGGGGTTCAACACTTACTATCAACTATTTCCCGGCTTTTGGAAAGATGCCTTTCATGCACATTTCTGTGGAAGAGGAACTGTTGCTCCTGTATGGAAACTGAAATTACATCATGGTTCTCAAAACATGCATGCAGTTTCTTTTCTAACTTTCAAACTATTGGAGGCTGAGATTGGGCTCTTTGGTGTATGAGTCAATGACAGACAGAAACTTTGGGACTTGACCAAGAATCAGCCAAATCGAACATCAACCACGAAGGGACTCGAACCCTCAATCTTCTGATTCGAAGTCAGACGCCTTATCCATTAGGCCACGTGGTCCTGTGAGTAGCAAATGCTGTTTGTTTTTTTGCCAGAGTCTATCCTTTTTCAATATTACCGGATTTATATGAATTCGGACCGATGGGCACATGTTTGGGGGGGGTTCAACACTTACTATCACCTATTTCCTGGCTTTTGGAAAGATGCCTTTCATGCACATAAGGAACTGTTTCACCTGTATGGAAACTGAAATTACATCATGGTTCTCAAAACATGCATGCAGTTTATTTTCTAACTTTCAAACTATTGGAAGCTGAGATTGGGCTCTTCGGTGTATGAGTCAATGACAGACAGAAACTTTGGGACTTGACCAAGAATCAGCCAAATCGAACATCAACCACGAAGGGACTCGAACCGTCAATCTTCTGATTCGAAGTCAGACGCCTTATCCATTAGGCCACGTGGTCCTGTGAGTAGCAAATGCTGTTTGTTTTTTGCCAGAGTCTATCCTTTTTCAATATTACTGGATTTATATGAATTCAGACCGGTGGGCACATGTTTTGGGGGGGGGTTCAACACTTACTATCAACTATTTCCCGGCTTTTGGAAAGATGCCTTTCATGCACATTTCTGTGGAAGAGGAACTGTTGCTCCTGTATGGAAACTGAAATTACATCATGGTTCTCAAAACATGCATGCAGTTTCTTTTCTAACTTTCAAACTATTGGAGGCTGAGATTGGGCTCTTTGGTGTATGAGTCAATGACAGACAGAAACTTTGGGACTTGACCAAGAATCAGCCAAATCGAACATCAACCACGAAGGGACTCGAACCCTCAATCTTCTGATTCGAAGTCAGACGCCTTATCCATTAGGCCACGTGGTCCTTTGAGTAGCAAATGCTGTTTGTTTTTTTACCAGAGTCTATCCTTTTTCAATATTACCGGATTTATATGAATTCGGACCGATGGGCACATGTTTGGGGGGGGTTCAACACTTACTATCACCTATTTCCTGGCTTTTGGAAAGATGCCTTTCATGCACATAAGGAACTGTTTCACCTGTATGGAAACTGAAATTACATCATGGTTCTCAAAACATGCATGCAGTTTCTTTTCTAACTTTCAAACTGTTGGAAGCTGAGATTGGGCTCTTCGGTGTATGAGTCAATGACAGACAGAAACTTTGGGACTTGACCAAGAATCAGCCAAATCGAACATCAACCACAAAGGGACTCGAACCCTCAATCTTCTGATTCGAAGTCAGACGCCTTATCCATTAGGCCACGTGGTCCTGTGCATAGAAAATGCTGTTTGTTTTTTGCCAGAGTCTATCCTTTTTCAATATTACTGGATTTATATGAATTCAGACCGGTGGGCACATGTTTTGGGGGGGGGTTCAACACTTACTATCACCTATTTCCTGGCTTTTGGAAAGATGCCTTTCATGCACATAAGGAACTGTTTCACCTGTATGGAAACTGAAATTGCATCATGGTTCTCAAAACATGCATGCAGTTTATTTTCTAACTTTCAAACTGTTGGAAGCTGAGATTGGGCTCTTCGGTGTATGAGTCAATGACAGACAGAAACTATGGGACTTGACCAAGAATCAGCCAAATCGAACATCAACCACGAAGGGACTCGAACCCTCAATCTTCTGATTCAAAGTCAGACGCCTTATCCATTAGGCCATGTGGTCCTGTGAGTAGCAAATGCTGTTTGTTTTTTTGCCAGAGTCTATCCTTTTTCAATATTACCGGATTTATATGAATTCGGACCGATGGGCACATGTTTGGGGGGGGGGGGGGGGGTTCAACACTTACTATCACCTATTTCCTGGCTTTTGGAAAGATGCCTTTCATGCACATAAGGAACTGTTTCACCTGTATGGAAACTGAAATTACATCATGGTTCTCAAAACATGCATGCAGTTTCTTTTCTAACTTTCAAACTATTGGAAGCTGAGATTCGGCTCTTCGGTGTATGAGTCAATGACAGACAGAAACTTTGGGACTTGACCAAGAATCAGCCAAATCGAACATCAACCACAAAGGGACTCGAACCCTCAATCTTCTGATTCGAAGTCAGACGCCTTATCCATTAGGCCACGTGGTCCTGTGAGTAGCAAATGCTGTTTGTTTTTTGCCAGAGTCTATCCTTTTTCAATATTACTGGATTTATATGAATTCAGACCGGTGGGCACATGTTTTTTGGGGGGGGGGGTTCAACACTTACTATCAACTATTTCCCGGCTTTTGGAAAGATGCCTTTCATGCACATTTCTGTGGAAGAGGAACTGTTGCTCCTGTATGGAAACTGAAATTACATCATGGTTCTCAAAACATGCATGCAGTTTCTTTTCTAACTTTCAAACTATTGGAGGCTGAGATTGGGCTCTTTGGTGTATGAGTCAATGACAGACAGAAACTTTGGGACTTGACCAAGAATCAGCCAAATTGAACATCAACCACAAGGAGACTCAAACCCTCAATCTTCTGATTCAAAGTCAGACGCCTTATACATTAGGCCACGTGGTCCTGTGAGTAGCAAATGCTGTTTGTTTTTTGCCAGAGTCTATCCTTTTTCAATATTACTGGATTTATATGAATTCAGACCGGTGGGCACATGTTTTGGGGGGGGGGGGGGTTCAACACTTACTATCAACTATTTCCTGGCTTTTGGAAAGATGCCTTTCATGCACATAAGGAACTGTTTCACCTGTATGGAAACTGAAATTACATCATGGTTCTCAAAACATGCATGCAGTTTCTTTTCTAACTTTCAAACTATTGGAAGCTGAGATTGGGCTCTTCGGTGTATGAGTCAATGACAGACAGAAACTTTGGGACTTGACCAAGAATCAGCCAAATCGAACATCAACCACGAAGGGACTCGAACCCTCAATCTTCCGATTCGAAGTCAGACCCCTTATCCATTAGGCCACGTGGTCCTGTGACTAGCAAATGCTGTTTGTTTTTTGCCAGAGTCTATCCTTTTTCAATATTACTGGATTTATATGAATTCAGACCGATGGGCACATGTTTTGGGGCGGGGGGGTGGTTCAACACTTACTATCAACTATTTCCCGACTTTTGGAAAGATGCCTTTCATGAACATTTCTGTGGAAGAGGAACTGTTGCTCCTGTATGGAAACTGAAATTACATCATGGTTCTCAAAACATGAATGCAGTTTCTTTTCTAACTTTCAAACTATTGGAGGCTGAGATTGGGCTCTTTGGTGTATGAGTCAATGACAGACAGAAACTTTGGGACTTGACCAAGAATCAGCCAAATCGAACATCAACCACGAAGGGACTCGAACCCTCAATCTTCTGATTCGAAGTCAGACGCCTTATCCATTAGGCCACGTGGTCCTGTGAGTAGCAAATGCTGTTTGTTTTTTGCCAGAGTCTATCCTTTTTCAATATTACTGGATTTATATGAATTCAGACCGGTGGGCACATGTTTGGGGGGGGGTTCAACACTTACTATCAACTATTACCCCGGCTTTTGGAAAGATGCCTTTCATGCACATTTCTGTGGAAGAGGAACTGTTGCTCCTGTATGGAAACTGAAATTACATCATGGTTCTCAAAACATGCATGCAGTTTCTTTTCTAACTTTCAAACTATTGGAAGCTGAGATTCGGCTCTTCGGTGTATGAGTCAATGACAGACAGAAACTTTGGGACTTGACCAAGAATCAGCCAAATCGAACATCAACCACGAAGGGACTCGAACCCTCAATCTTCTGATTCGAAGTCAGACGCCTTATCCATTAGGCCACGTGGTCCTGTGAGTAGCAAATGCTGTTTGTTTTTTGCCAGAGTCTATCCTTTTTCAATATTACTGGATTTATATGAATTCAGACCGGTGGGCACATGTTTGGGGGGGGGTTCAACACTTACTATCAACTATTACCCCGGCTTTTGGAAAGATGCCTTTCATGCACATTTCTGTGGAAGAGGAACTGTTGCTCCTGTATGGAAACTGAAATTACATCATGGTTCTCAAAACATGCATGCAGTTTCTTTTCTAACTTTCAAACTATTGGAAGCTGAGATTCGGCTCTTCGGTGTATGAGTCAATGACAGACAGAAACTTTGGGACTTGACCAAGAATCAGCCAAATCGAACATCAACCACGAAGGGACTCGAACCCTCAATCTTCTGATTCGAAGTCAGACGCCTTATCCATTAGGCCACGTGGTCCTGTGAGTAGCAAATGCTGTTTGTTTTTTGCCAGAGTCTATCCTTTTTCAATATTACTGGATTTATATGAATTCAGACCGGTGGGCACATGTTTTGGGGGGGGGGGGGGGTTCAACACTTACTATCAACTATTTCCCGGCTTTTGGAAAGATGCCTTTCATGCACATTTCTGTGGAAGAGGAACTGTTGCTCCTGTATGGAAACTGAAATTACATCATGGTTCTCAAAACATGCATGCAGTTTCTTTTCTAACTTTCAAACTATTGGAGGCTGAGATTGGGCTCTTTGGTGTATAAGTCAATGACAGACAGAAACTTTGGGACTTGACCAAGAATCAGCCAAATCGAACATCAACCACGAAGGGACTCGAACCCTCAATCTTCTGATTCGAAGTCAGACGCCTTATCCATCAGGCCACGTGGTCCTGTGAGTAGCAAATGCTGTTTGTTTTTTGCCAGAGTCTATCCTTTTTCAATATTACTGGATTTATATGAATTCAGACCGATGGGCACATGTTTTGGGGCGGGGGGGTGGTTCAACACTTACTATCAACTATTTCCCGACTTTTGGAAAGATGCCTTTCATGAACATTTCTGTGGAAGAGGAACTGTTGCTCCTGTATGGAAACTGAAATTACATCATGGTTCTCAAAACATGAATGCAGTTTCTTTTCTAACTTTCAAACTATTGGAGGCTGAGATTGGGCTCTTTGGTGTATGAGTCAATGACAGACAGAAACTTTGGGACTTGACCAAGAATCAGCCAAATCGAACATCAACCACGAAGGGACTCGAACCCTCAATCTTCTGATTCGAAGTCAGACGCCTTATCCATTAGGCCACGTGGTCCTGTGAGTAGCAAATGCTGTTTGTTTTTTGCCAGAGTCTATCCTTTTTCAATATTACTGGATTTATATGAATTCAGACCGGTGGGCACATGTTTGGGGGGGGGTTCAACACTTACTATCAACTATTACCCCGGCTTTTGGAAAGATGCCTTTCATGCACATTTCTGTGGAAGAGGAACTGTTGCTCCTGTATGGAAACTGAAATTACATCATGGTTCTCAAAACATGCATGCAGTTTCTTTTCTAACTTTCAAACTATTGGAAGCTGAGATTCGGCTCTTCGGTGTATGAGTCAATGACAGACAGAAACTTTGGGACTTGACCAAGAATCAGCCAAATCGAACATCAACCACGAAGGGACTCGAACCCTCAATCTTCTGATTCGAAGTCAGACTCCTTATCCATTAGGCCACGTGGTCCTGTGAGTAGCAAATGCTGTTTGTTTTTTGCCAGAGTCTATCCTTTTTCAATATTACTGGATTTATATGAATTCAGACCGGTGGGCACATGTTTTTGGGGGGGGGGGTTCAACACTTACTATCAACTATTTCCCGGCTTTTGGAAAGATGCCTTTCATGCACATTTCTGTGGAAGAGGAACTGTTGCTCCTGTATGGAAACTGAAATGACATCATGGTTCTCAAAACATGCATGCAGTTTCTTTTCTAACTTTCAAACTATTGGAGGCTGAGATTGGGCTCTTTGGTGTATGAGTCAATGACAGACAGAAACTTTGGGACTTGACCAAGAATCAGCCAAATTGAACATCAACCACAAGGAGACTCAAACCCTCAATCTTCTGATTCAAAGTCAGACGCCTTATACATTAGGCCACGTGGTCCTGTGAGTAGCAAATGCTGTTTGTTTTTTGCCAGAGTCTATCCTTTTTCAATATTACTGGATTTATATGAATTCAGACCGGTGGGCACATGTTTTGGGGGGGGGGGGGGTTCAACACTTACTATCAACTATTTCCCGGCTTTTGGAAAGATGCCTTTCATGCACATTTCTGTGGAAGAGGAACTGTTGCTCCTGTATGGAAACTGAAATTACATCATGGTTCTCAAAACATGCATGCAGTTTCTTTTCTAACTTTCAAACTATTGGAGGCTGAGATTGGGCTCTTTGGTGTATAAGTCAATGACAGACAGAAACTTTGGGACTTGACCAAGAATCAGCCAAATCGAACATCAACCACGAAGGGACTCGAACCCTCAATCTTCTGATTCGAAGTCAGACGCCTTATCCATCAGGCCACGTGGTCCTGTGAGTAGCAAATGCTGTTTGTTTTTTGCCAGAGTCTATCCTTTTTCAATATTACTGGATTTATATGAATTCAGACCGATGGGCACATGTTTTGGGGCGGGGGGGGTGGTTCAACACTTACTATCAACTATTTCCCGACTTTTGGAAAGATGCCTTTCATGAACATTTCTGTGGAAGAGGAACTGTTGCTCCTGTATGGAAACTGAAATTACATCATGGTTCTCAAAACATGAATGCAGTTTCTTTTCTAACTTTCAAACTATTGGAGGCTGAGATTGGGCTCTTTGGTGTATGAGTCAATGACAGACAGAAACTTTGGGACTTGACCAAGAATCAGCCAAATCGAACATCAACCACGAAGGGACTCGAACCCTCAATCTTCTGATTCGAAGTCAGACGCCTTATCCATTAGGCCATGTGGTCCTGTGAGTAGCAAATGCTGTTTGTTTTTTGCCAGAGTCTATCCTTTTTCAATATTACTGGATTTATATGAATTCAGACCGGTGGGCACATGTTTGGGGGGGGGTTCAACACTTACTATCAACTATTACCCCGGCTTTTGGAAAGATGCCTTTCATGCACATTTCTGTGGAAGAGGAACTGTTGCTCCTGTATGGAAACTGAAATTACATCATGGTTCTCAAAACATGCATGCAGTTTCTTTTCTAACTTTCAAACTATTGGAAGCTGAGATTCGGCTCTTCGGTGTATGAGTCAATGACAGACAGAAACTTTGGGACTTGACCAAGAATCAGCCAAATCGAACATCAACCACGAAGGGACTCGAACCCTCAATCTTCTGATTCGAAGTCAGACTCCTTATCCATTAGGCCACGTGGTCCTGTGAGTAGCAAATGCTGTTTGTTTTTTGCCAGAGTCTATCCTTTTTCAATATTACTGGATTTATATGAATTCAGACCGGTGGGCACATGTTTTTGGGGGGGGGGGTTCAACACTTACTATCAACTATTTCCCGGCTTTTGGAAAGATGCCTTTCATGCACATTTCTGTGGAAGAGGAACTGTTGCTCCTGTATGGAAACTGAAATTACATCATGGTTCTCAAAACATGCATGCAGTTTCTTTTCTAACTTTCAAACTATTGGAGGCTGAGATTGGGCTCTTTGGTGTATGAGTCAATGACAGACAGAAACTTTGGGACTTGACCAAGAATCAGCCAAATTGAACATCAACCACAAGGAGACTCAAACCCTCAATCTTCTGATTCAAAGTCAGACGCCTTATACATTAGGCCACATGGTCCTGTGAGTAGCAAATGCTGTTTGTTTTTTGCCAGAGTCTATCCTTTTTCAATATTACTGGATTTATATGAATTCAGACCGGTGGGCACATGTTCTGGGGGGGGGGGGGGTTCAACACTTACTATCAACTATTTCCCGGCTTTTGGAAAGATGCCTTTCATGCACATTTCTGTGGAAGAGGAACTGTTGCTCCTGTATGGAAACTGAAATTACATCATGGTTCTCAAAACATGCATGCAGTTTCTTTTCTAACTTTCAAACTATTGGAGGCTGAGATTGGGCTCTTTGGTGTATAAGTCAATGACAGACAGAAACTTTGGGACTTGACCAAGAATCAGCCAAATCGAACATCAACCACGAAGGGACTCGAACCCTCAATCTTCTGATTCTAAGTCAGACGCCTTATCCATCAGGCCACGTGGTCCTGTGAGTAGCAAATGCTGTTTGTTTTTTTGCCAGAGTCTATCCTTTTTCAATATTACCGGATTTATATGAATTCGGACCGATGGGCACATGTTTTGGGGGGGGGGGGGGGGGGGTTCAACACTTACTATCACCTATTTCCTGGCTTTTGGAAAGATGCCTTTCATGCACATAAGGAACTGTTTCACCTGTATGGAAACTGAAATTACATCATGGTTCTCAAAACATGCATGCAGTTTCTTTTCTAACTTTCAAACTATTGGAAGCTGAGATTGGGCTCTTCGGTGTATGAGTCAATGACAGACAGAAACTTTGGGACTTGACCAAGAATCAGCCAAATCGAACATCAACCACGAAGGGACTCGAACCCTCAATCTTCTGATTCGAAGTCAGACGCCTTATCCATTAGGCCACGTGGTCCTGTGAGTAGCAAATGCTGTTTGTTTTTTGCCAGAGTCTATCCTTTTTCAATATTACTGGATTTATATGAATTCAGACCGGTGGGCACATGTTTTGGGGGGGGGGGTTCAACACTTACTATCAACTATTTCCCGACTTTTGGAAAGATGCCTTTCATGCACATTTCTGTGGAAGAGGAACTGTTGCTCCTGTATGGAAACTGAAATTACATCATGGTTCTCAAAACATGCATGCAGTTTCTTTTCTAACTTTCAAACTATTGGAGGCTGAGAATGGGCTCTTTGGTGTATGAGTCAATGACAGACAGAAACTTTGGGACTTGACCAAGAATCAGCCAAATTGAACATCAACTACAAGGAGACTCGAACCCTCAATCTTCTGATTCAAAGTCAGACGCCTTATCCACTAGGCCACGTGGTCCTGTGAGTAGCAAATGCTGTTTGTTTTTTACCAGAGTCTATCCTTTTTCAATATTACTGGATTTATATGAATTCAGACCGGTGGGCACATGTTTTGGGGGGGGGGGGTTCAACACTTACTATCAACTATTTCCCGGCTTTTGGAAAGATGCCTTTCATGCACATTTCTGTGGAATAGGAACTGTTGCTCCTGTATTGAAACTGAAATTGCATCATGGTTCTCAAAACATGCATGCAGTTTCTTTTCTAACTTTCAAACTATTGGAGGCTGAGATTGGGCTCTTTGGTGTATGAGTCAATGACAGACAGAAACTTTGGGACTTGACCAAGAATCAGCCAAATCGAACATCAACCACAAAGGGACTCGAACCCTCAATCTTCTGATTCGAAGTCAGACGCCTTATCCATTAGGCCACGTGGTCCTGTGAGTAGAAAATGCTATTTGTTTTTTTGCCAGAGTCTATCCTTTTTCAATATTACCGGATTTATATGAATTCGGACCGATGGGCACATGTTTGGGGGGGGTTCAACACTTACTATCACCTATTTCCTGGCTTTTGGAAAGATGCCTTTCATGCACATAAGGAACTGTTTCACCTGTATGGAAACTAAAATTACATCATGGTTCTCAAAACATGCATGCAGTTTCTTTTCTAACTTTCAAACTGTTGGAAGCTGAGATTGGGCTCTTCGGTGTATGAGTCAATGACAGACAGAAACTTTGGGACTTGACCAAGAATCAGCCAAATCGAACATCAACCACAAAGGGACTCAAACCCTCAATCTTCTGATTCGAAGTCAGACGCCTTATCCATTAGGCCACGTGGTCCTGTGCGTAGCAAATGTTTTTTTTTTTTTTGCCAGAGTCTATCCTTTTTCAATATTACCGGATTTATATGAATTCGGACCGATGGGCACATGTTTGGGGGGGGGGGGGGGTTCAACACTTACTATCACCTATTTCCTGGCTTTTGGAAAGATGCCTTTCATGCACATAAGGAACTGTTTCACCTGTATGGAAACTGAAATTACATCATGGTTCTCAAAACATGCATGCAGTTTCTTTTCTAACTTTCAAACTGTTGGAAGCTGAGATTGGGCGCTTCGGTGTATGAGTCAATGACAGACAGAAACTTTGGGGCTTGACCAAGAATCAGCCAAATCGAACATCAACCACGAAGGGACTCGAACCCTCAATCTTCTGATTCGAAGTCAGACGCCTTATCCATTAGGCCACGTGGTCCTGTGAGTAGCAAATGCTGTTTGTTTTTTTGCCAGAGTCTATCCTTTTTCAATATTACCGGATTTATATGAATTCGGACCGATGGGCACATGTTTGGGGGGGGGGGGGGTTCAACACTTACTATCACCTATTTCCTGGCTTTTGGAAAGATGCCTTTCATGCACATAAGGAACTGTTTCACCTGTATGGAAACTGAAATTACATCATGGTTCTCAAAACATGCATGCAGTTTCTTTTCTAACTTTCAAACTGTTGGAAGCTGAGATTGGGCTCTTCGGTGTATGAGTCAATGACAGACAGAAACTTTGGGGCTTGACCAAGAATCAGCCAAATCGAACATCAACCACGAAGGGACTCGAACCCTCAATCTTCTGATTCGAAGTCAGACGCCTTATCCATTAGGCCACGTGGTCCTGTGAGTAGCAAATGCTGTTTGTTTTTTTGCCAGAGTCTATCCTTTTTCAATATTACCGGATTTATATGAATTCGGACCGATGGGCACATGTTTGGGGGGGGGGGGGGGGGGGGGTTCAACACTTACTATCACCTATTTCCTGGCTTTTGGAAAGATGCCTTTCATGCACATAAGGAACTGTTTCACAAGTATGGAAACTGAAATTACATCATGGTTCTCAAAACATGCATGCAGTTTCTTTTCTAACTTTCAAACTATTGGAAGCTGAGATTGGGCTCTTCGGTGTATGAGTCAATGACAGACAGAAACTTTGGGACTTGACCAAGAATCAGCCAAATCGAACATCAACCACGAAGGGAATCGAACCCTCAATCTTCTGATTCAAAGTCAGACGCCTTATCCATTAGGCCACGTGGTCCTGTGAGTAGCAAATGCTGTTTGTTTTTTTGCCAGAGTCTATCCTTTTTCAATATTACCGGATTTATATGAATTCGGACCGATGGGCACATGTTTGGGGGGGGGGGGGGTTCAACACTTACTATCACCTATTTCCTGGCTTTTGGAAAGATGCCTTTCATGCACATAAGGAACTGTTTCACCTGTATGGAAACTGAAATTACATCATGGTTCTCAAAACATGCATGCAGTTTCTTTTCTAACTTTCAAACTATTGGAAGCTGAGATTGGGCTCTTCGGTGTATGAGTCAATGACAGACAGAAACTTTGGGACTTGACCAAGAATCAGCCAAATCTAACATCAACCACGAAGGGACTCGAACCCTCAATCTTCTGATTCGAAGTCAGACCCCTTATCCATTAGGCCACGTGGTCCTGTGAGTAGCAAATGCTGTTTGTTTTTTGCCAGAGTCTATCCTTTTTCAATATTACTGGATTTATATGAATTCAGACCGATGGGCACATGTTTTGGGGCGGGGGGGTGGTTCAACACTTACTATCAACTATTTCCCGACTTTTGGAAAGATGCCTTTCATGCACATTTCTGTGGAAGAGGAACTGTTGCTCCTGTATGGAAACTGAAATTACATCATGGTTCTCAAAACATGAATGCAGTTTCTTTTCTAACTTTCAAACTATTGGAGGCTGAGATTGGGCTCTTTGGTGTATGAGTCAATGACAGACAGAAACTTTGGGACTTGACCAAGAATCAGCCAAATCGAACATCAACCACGAAGGGACTCGAACCCTCAATCTTCTGATTCGAAGTCAGACGCCTTATCCATTAGGCCACGTGGTCCTGTGAGTAGCAAATGCTGTTTGTTTTTTGCCAGAGTCTATCCTTTTTCAATATTACTGGATTTATATGAATTCAGACCGGTGGGCACATGTTTGGGGGGGGGTTCAACACTTACTATCAACTATTACCCCGGCTTTTGGAAAGATGCCTTTCATGCACATTTCTGTGGAAGAGGAACTGTTGCTCCTGTATGGAAACTGAAATTACATCATGGTTCTCAAAACATGCATGCAGTTTCTTTTCTAACTTTCAAACTATTGGAAGCTGAGATTCGGCTCTTCGGTGTATGAGTCAATGACAGACAGAAGCTTTGGGACTTGACCAAGAATCAGCCAAATCGAACATCAACCATGAAGGGACTCGAACCCTCACACTTCTGATTCGTAGTCAGACGCCTTATACATTAGGCCACGTGGTCCTGTGAGTAGCAAATGCTGTTTGTTTTTTGCCAGAGTCTATCCTTTTTCAATATTACTGGATTTATATGAAATCAGACCGGTGGGCACATGTTTTGGGGGGGGGGGGGGTTCAAGACTTACTATCAACTATTTCCCGACTTTTGGAAAGATGCCTTTCATGCACATTTCTGTGGAAGAGGAACTGTTGCTCCTGTATGGAAACTGAAATTACATCATGGTTCTCAAAACATGAATGCAGTTTCTTTTCTAACTTTCAAACTATTGGAGGCTGAGATTGGGCTCTTTGGTGTATGAGTCAATGACAGACAGAAACTTTGGGACTTGACCAAGAATCAGCCAAATCGAACATCAACCACGAAGGGACTCGAACCCTCAATCTTCTGATTCGAAGTCAGACGCCTTATCCATTAGGCCACGTGGTCCTGTGAGTAGCAAATGCTGTTTGTTTTTTGCCAGAGTCTATCCTTTTTCAATATTACTGGATTTATATGAATTCAGACCGGTGGGCACATGTTTGGGGGGGGGTTCAACACTTACTATCAACTATTACCCCGGCTTTTGGAAAGATGCCTTTCATGCACATTTCTGTGGAAGAGGAACTGTTGCTCCTGTATGGAAACTGAAATTACATCATGGTTCTCAAAACATGCATGCAGTTTCTTTTCTAACTTTCAAACTATTGGAAGCTGAGATTCGGCTCTTCGGTGTATGAGTCAATGACAGACAGAAGCTTTGGGACTTGACCAAGAATCAGCCAAATCGAACATCAACCATGAAGGGACTCGAACCCTCACACTTCTGATTCGTAGTCAGACGCCTTATACATTAGGCCACGTGGTCCTGTGAGTAGCAAATGCTGTTTGTTTTTTTGCCAGAGTCTATCCTTTTTCAATATTACCGGATTTATATGAATTCGGACCGATGGGCACATGTTTGGGGGGGGGGGGGGGGGTTTCAACACTTACTATCACCTATTTCCTGGCTTTTGGAAAGATGCCTTTCATGCACATAAGGAACTGTTTCACAAGTATGGAAACTGAAATTACATCATGGTTCTCAAAACATGCATGCAGTTTCTTTTCTAACTTTCAAACTATTGGAAGCTGAGATTGGGCTCTTCGGTGTATGAGTCAATGACAGACAGAAACTTTGGGACTTGACCAAGAATCAGCCAAATCGAACATCAACCACGAAGGGAATCGAACCCTCAATCTTCTGATTCAAAGTCAGACGCCTTATCCATTAGGCCACGTGGTCCTGTGAGTAGCAAATGCTGTTTGTTTTTTTGCCAGAGTCTATCCTTTTTCAATATTACCGGATTTATATGAATTCGGACCGATGGGCACATGTTTGGGGGGGGGGGGGGTTCAACACTTACTATCACCTATTTCCTGGCTTTTGGAAAGATGCCTTTCATGCACATAAGGAACTGTTTCACCTGTATGGAAACTGAAATTACATCATGGTTCTCAAAACATGCATGCAGTTTCTTTTCTAACTTTCAAACTATTGGAAGCTGAGATTGGGCTCTTCGGTGTATGAGTCAATGACAGACAGAAACTTTGGGACTTGACCAAGAATCAGCCAAATCTAACATCAACCACGAAGGGACTCGAACCCTCAATCTTCTGATTCGAAGTCAGACCCCTTATCCATTAGGCCACGTGGTCCTGTGAGTAGCAAATGCTGTTTGTTTTTTGCCAGAGTCTATCCTTTTTCAATATTACTGGATTTATATGAATTCAGACCGATGGGCACATGTTTTGGGGCGGGGGGGTGGTTCAACACTTACTATCAACTATTTCCCGACTTTTGGAAAGATGCCTTTCATGCACATTTCTGTGGAAGAGGAACTGTTGCTCCTGTATGGAAACTGAAATTACATCATGGTTCTCAAAACATGAATGCAGTTTCTTTTCTAACTTTCAAACTATTGGAGGCTGAGATTGGGCTCTTTGGTGTATGAGTCAATGACAGACAGAAACTTTGGGACTTGACCAAGAATCAGCCAAATCGAACATCAACCACGAAGGGACTCGAACCCTCAATCTTCTGATTCGAAGTCAGACGCCTTATCCATTAGGCCACGTGGTCCTGTGAGTAGCAAATGCTGTTTGTTTTTTGCCAGAGTCTATCCTTTTTCAATATTACTGGATTTATATGAATTCAGACCGGTGGGCACATGTTTGGGGGGGGGTTCAACACTTACTATCAACTATTACCCCGGCTTTTGGAAAGATGCCTTTCATGCACATTTCTGTGGAAGAGGAACTGTTGCTCCTGTATGGAAACTGAAATTACATCATGGTTCTCAAAACATGCATGCAGTTTCTTTTCTAACTTTCAAACTATTGGAAGCTGAGATTCGGCTCTTCGGTGTATGAGTCAATGACAGACAGAAGCTTTGGGACTTGACCAAGAATCAGCCAAATCGAACATCAACCATGAAGGGACTCGAACCCTCACACTTCTGATTCGTAGTCAGACGCCTTATACATTAGGCCACGTGGTCCTGTGAGTAGCAAATGCTGTTTGTTTTTTGCCAGAGTCTATCCTTTTTCAATATTACTGGATTTATATGAAATCAGACCGGTGGGCACATGTTTTGGGGGGGGGGGGGTTCAAGACTTACTATCAACTATTTCCCGGCTTTTGGAAAGATGCCTTTCATGCACATTTCTGTGGAAGAGGAACTGTTGCTCCTGTATGGAAACTGAAATTACATCATGGTTCTCAAAACATGCATGCAGTTTCTTTTCTAACTTTCAAACTATTGGAAGGTGAGATTCGGCTCTTCGGTGTATGAGTCAATGACAGACAGAAGCTTTGGGACTTGATCAAGAATCAGCTAAATCGAACATCAACCATGAAGGGACTCAA
The DNA here is from genome assembly GCF_963971535.1 of Notolepis coatsorum. Taxonomy (NCBI): domain Eukaryota; kingdom Metazoa; phylum Chordata; class Actinopteri; order Aulopiformes; family Paralepididae; genus Notolepis; species Notolepis coatsorum. Next base: position 143,987,722 of record NC_140168.1, on the reverse strand, counting down.
ACCCTCAAACTTCTGATTCGTAGTCAGACGCCTTATCCATTAGGCCACGTGGTCCTGTGAGTAGCAAATGCTGTTTGTTTTCTGCCAGAGTCTATCCTTTTTCAATATTACTGGATTTATATGAATTCAGACCGGTGGGCACATGTTTTGGGGGGGGGGGGTTCAACACTTACTATCAACTATTTCCCGGCTTTTGGAAAGATGCCTTTCATGCACATTTCTGTGGAAGAGGAACTGTTGCTCCTGTATGGAAACTGAAATTACATCATGGTTCTCAAAACATGCATGCAGTTTCTTTTCTAACTTTCAAACTATTGGAGGCTGAGATTGGGCTCTTTGGTGTATGAGTCAATGACAGACAGAAACTTTGGGACTTGACCAAGAATCAGCCAAATTGAACATCAACCACAAGGAGACTCAAACCCTCAATCTTCTGATTCAAAGTCAGACGCCTTATACATTAGGCCACGTGGTCCTGTGAGTAGCAAATGCTGTTTGTTTTTTGCCAGAGTCTATCCTTTTTCAATATTACTGGATTTATATGAATTCAGACCGGTGGGCACATGTTTTGGGGGGGGGGGGGGGGGGGGGGGGTTCAACACTTACTATCAACTATTTCCCGGCTTTTGGAAAGATGCCTTTCATGCACATTTCTGTGGAATAGGAACTGTTGCTCCTGTATGGAAACTGAAATTACATCATGGTTCTCAAAACATGCATGCAGTTTCTTTTCTAACTTTCAAACTATTGGAGGCTGAGATTGGGCTCTTTGGTGTATGAGTCAATGACAGACAGAAACTTTGGGACTTGACCAAGAATCAGCCAAATCGAACATCAACCACGAAGGGACTCGAACCCTCAATCTTCTGATTCGAAGTCAGACGCCTTATCCATTAGGCCACGTGGTCCTGTGAGTAGAAAATGCTGTTTGTTTTTTTGCCAGAGTCTATCCTTTTTCAATATTACCGGATTTATATGAATTCGGACCGATGGGCACATGTTTGGGGGGGGGGGGGTTCAACACTTACTATCACCTATTTCCTGGCTTTTGGAAAGATGCCTTTCATGCACATAAGGAACTGTTTCACCTGTATGGAAACTGAAATTACATCATGGTTCTCAAAACATGCATGCAGTTTCTTTTCTAACTTTCAAACTGTTGGAAGCTGAGATTGGGCTCTTCGGTGTATGAGTCAATGACAGACAGAAACTTTGGGGCTTGACCAAGAATCAGCCAAATCGAACATCAACCACGAAGGGACTCGAACCCTCAATCTTCTGATTCGAAGTCAGACGCCATATCCATTAGGCCACGTGGTCCTGTGAGTAGCAAATGCTGTTTGTTTTTTTGCCAGAGTCTATCCTTTTTCAATATTACCGGATTTATATGAATTCGGACCGATGGGCACATGTTTGGGGGGGGGGGGGGGTTCAACACTTACTATCACCTATTTCCTGGCTTTTGGAAAGATGCCTTTCATGCACATAAGGAACTGTTTCACAAGTATGGAAACTGAAATTACATCATGGTTCTCAAAACATGCATGCAGTTTCTTTTCTAACTTTCAAACTATTGGAAGCTGAGATTGGGCTCTTCGGTGTATGAGTCAATGACAGACAGAAACTTTGGGACTTGACCAAGAATCAGCCAAATCGAACATCAACCACTAAGGGACTCGAACCCTCAATCTTCTGATTCAAAGTCAGACGCCTTATCCATTAGGCCACGTGGTCCTGTGAGTAGCAAATGCTGTTTGTTTTTTTGCCAGAGTCTATCCTTTTTCAATATTACCGGATTTATGTGAATTCGGACCGATGGGCACATGTTTGGGGGGGGGGGGGGGGGTTCAACACTTACTATCACCTATTTCCTGGCTTTTGGAAAGATGCCTTTCATGCACATAAGGAACTGTTTCACCTGTATGGAAACTGAAATTACATCATGGTTCTCAAAACATGCATGCAGTTTCTTTTCTAACTTTCAAACTGTTGGAAGCTGAGATTGGGCTCTTCGGTGTATGAGTCAATGACAGACAGAAACTTTGGGGCTTGACCAAGAATCAGCCAAATCGAACATCAACCACGAAGGGACTCGAACCCTCAATCTTCTGATTCGAAGTCAGACGCCTTATCCATTAGGCTACGTGGTCCTGTGAGTAGCAAATGCTGTTTGTTTTTTTGCCAGAGTCTATCCTTTTTCAATATTACCGGATTTATATGAATTCGGACCGATGGGCACATGTTTGGGGGGGGGGGGGGGGGGGGTTCAACACTTACTATCACCTATTTCCTGGCTTTTGGAAAGATGCCTTTCATGCACATAAGGAACTGTTTCACAAGTATGGAAACTGAAATTACATCATGGTTCTCAAAACATGCATGCAGTTTCTTTTCTAACTTTCAAACTATTGGAAGCTGAGATTGGGCTCTTCGGTGTATGAGTCAATGACAGACAGAAACTTTGGGACTTGACCAAGAATCAGCCAAATCGAACATCAACCACGAAGGGACTCGAACCCTCAATCTTCTGATTCAAAGTCAGACGCCTTATCCATTAGGCCACGTGGTCCTGTGAGTAGCAAATGCTGTTTGTTTTTTTGCCAGAGTCTATCCTTTTTCAATATTACCGGATTTATATGAATTCGGACCGATGGGCACATGTTTGGGGGGGGGGGGGGGTTCAACACTTACTATCACCTATTTCCTGGCTTTTGGAAAGATGCCTTTCATGCACATAAGGAACTGTTTCACCTGTATGGAAACTGAAATTACATCATGGTTCTCAAAACATGCATGCAGTTTCTTTTCTAACTTTCAAACTATTGGAAGCTGAGATTGGGCTCTTCGGTGTATGAGTCAATGACAGACAGAAACTTTGGGACTTGACCAAGAATCAGCCAAATCAAACATCAATCACGAAGGGACTCGAACCCTCAATCTTCTGATTCGAAGTTAGACCCCTTATCCATTAGGCCACGTGGTCCTGTGAGTAGCAAATGCTGTTTGTTTTTTGCCAGAGTCTATCCTTTTTCAATATTACTGGATTTATATGAATTCAGACCGATGGGCACATGTTTTGGGGCGGGGGGGTGGTTCAACACTTACTATCAACTATTTCCCGACTTTTGGAAAGATGCCTTTCATGCACATTTCTGTGGAAGAGGAACTGTTGCTCCTGTATGGAAACTGAAATTACATCATGGTTCTCAAAACATGAATGCAGTTTCTTTTCTAACTTTCAAACTATTGGAGGCTGAGATTGGGCTCTTTGGTGTATGAGTCAATGACAGACAGAAACTTTGGGACTTGACCAAGAATCAGCCAAATCGAACATCAACCACGAAGGGACTCGAACCCTCAATCTTCTGATTCGAAGTCAGACGCCTTATCCATTAGGCCACGTGGTCCTGTGAGTAGCAAATGCTGTTTGTTTTTTGCCAGAGTCTATCCTTTTTCAATATTACTGGATTTATATGAATTCAGACCGGTGGGCACATGTTTGGGGGGGGGTTCAACACTTACTATCAACTATTACCCCGGCTTTTGGAAAGATGCCTTTCATGCACATTTCTGTGGAAGAGGAACTGTTGCTCCTGTATGGAAACTGAAATTACATCATGGTTCTCAAAACATGCATGCAGTTTCTTTTCTAACTTTCAAACTATTGGAAGCTGAGATTCGGCTCTTCGGTGTATGAGTCAATGACAGACAGAAGCTTTGGGACTTGACCAAGAATCAGCCAAATCGAACATCAACCATGAAGGGACTCGAACCCTCACACTTCTGATTCGTAGTCAGACGCCTTATACATTAGGCCACATGGTCCTGTGAGTAGCGAATGCTGTTTGTTTTTTGCCAGAGTCTATCCTTTTTCAATATTACTGGATTTATATGAAATCAGACCGGTGGGCACATGTTTTGGGGGGGGGGGGGTTCAACACTTACTATCAACTATTTCCCGGCTTTTGGAAAGATGCCTTTCATGCACATTTCTGTGGAAGAGGAACTGTTGCTCCTGTATGGAAACTGAAATTACATCATGGTTCTCAAAACATGCATGCAGTTTCTTTTCTAACTTTCAAACTATTGGAAGGTGAGATTCGGCTCTTCGGTGTATGAGTCAATGACAGACAGAAGCTTTGGGACTTGACCAAGAATCAGCCAAATCGAACATCAACCATGAAGGGACTCAAACCCTCAAACTTCTGATTCGTAGTCAGACGCCTTATCCATTAGGCCACGTGGTCCTGTGAGTAGCAAATGCTGTTTGTTTTCTGCCAGAGTCTATCCTTTTTCAATATTACTGGATTTATATGAATTCAGACCGGTGGGCACATGTTTTGGGGGGGGGGGGGTTCAACACTTACTATCAACTATTTCCCGGCTTTTGGAAAGATGCCTTTCATGCACATTTCTGTGGAAGAGGAACTGTTGCTCCTGTATGGAAACTGAAATTACATCATGGTTCTCAAAACATGCATGCAGTTTCTTTTCTAACTTTCAAACTATTGGAGGCTGAGATTGGGCTCTTTGGTGTATGAGTCAATGACAGACAGAAACTTTGGGACTTGACCAAGAATCAGCCAAATTGAACATCAACCACAAGGAGACTCAAACCCTCAATCTTCTGATTCAAAGTCAGACGCCTTATACATTAGGCCACGTGGTCCTGTGAGTAGCAAATGCTGTTTGTTTTTTGCCAGAGTCTATCCTTTTTCAATATTACTGGATTTATATGAATTCAGACCGGTGGGCACATGTTTTTGGGGGGGGGGGGTTCAACACTTACTATCAACTATTTCCCGGCTTTTGGAAAGATGCCTTTCATGCACATTTCTGTGGAAGAGGAACTGTTGCTCCTGTATGGAAACTGAAATTACATCATGGTTCTCAAAACATGCATGCAGTTTCTTTTCTAACTTTCAAACTATTGGAGGCTGAGATTGGGCTCTTTGGTGTATAAGTCAATGACAGACAGAAACTTTGGGACTTGACCAAGAATCAGCCAAATCGAACATCAACCACAAAGGGACTCGAACCCTCAATCTTCTGATTCGAAGTCAGACGCCTTATCCATCAGGCCACGTGGTCATGTGAGTAGCAAATGCTGTTTGTTTTTTTGCCAGAGTCTATCCTTTTTCAATATTACCGGATTTATATGAATTCGGACCGATGGGCACATGTTTTGGGGGGGGGGGGGGGTTCAACACTTACTATCACCTATTTCCTGGCTTTTGGAAAGATGCCTTTCATGCACATAAGGAACTGTTTCACCTGTATGGAAACTGAAATTACATCATGGTTCTCAAAACATGCATGCAGTTTCTTTTCTAACTTTCAAACTATTGGAAGCTGAGATTGGGCTCTTCGGTGTATGAGTCAATGACAGACAGAAAATTTGGGACTTGACCAAGAATCAGCCAAATCGAACATCAACCACAAAGGGACTCAAACCCTCAATCTTCTGATTCGAAGTCAGACGCCTTATCCATTAGGCCACGTGGTCCTGTGAGTAGCAAATGCTGTTTGTTTTTTGCCAGAGTCTATCCTTTTTCAATATTACTGGATTTATATGAATTCAGACCGGTGGGCACATGTTTTGGGGGGGGGGGTTCAACACTTACTATCAACTATTTCCCGACTTTTGGAAAGATGCCTTTCATGCACATTTCTGTGGAAGAGGAACTGTTGCTCCTGTATGGAAACTGAAATTACATCATGGTTCTCAAAACATGCATGCAGTTTCTTTTCTAACTTTCAAACTATTGGAGGCTGAGAATGGGCTCTTTGGTGTATGAGTCAATGACAGACAGAAACTTTGGGACTTGACCAAGAATCAGCCAAATTGAACATCAACTACAAGGAGACTCGAACCCTCAATCTTCTGATTCAAAGTCAGACGACTTATCCACTAGGCCACGTGGTCCTGTGAGTAGCAAATGCTGTTTGTTTTTTACCAGAGTCTATCCTTTTTCAATATTACTGGATTTATATGAATTCAGACCGGTGGGCACATGTTTTGGGGGGGGGGTTCAACACTTACTACCAACTATTTCCCGGCTTTTGGAAAGATGCCTTTCATGCACATTTCTGTGGAAGAGGAACTGTTGCTCCTGTATGGAAACTGAAATTACATCATGGTTCTCAAAACATGCATGCAGTTTCTTTTCTAACTTTCAAACTATTGGAGGCTGAGATTGGGCTCTTTGGTGTATGAGTCAATGACAGACAGAAACTTTGGGACTTGACCAAGAATCAGCCAAATCGAACATCAACCACGAAGGGACTCGAACCCTCAATCTTCTGATTCGAAGTCAGACACCTTATCCATTAGGCCACGTTGTCCTGTGAGTAGAAAATTCTGTTTTTTTTTTTGCCAGAGTCTATCCTTTTTCAATATTACCGGATTTATATGAATTCGGACCGATGGGCACATGTTTGGGGGGGGTTCAACACTTACTATCACCTATTTCCTGGCTTTTGGAAAGATGCCTTTCATGCACATAAGGAACTGTTTCACCTGTATGGAAACTAAAATTACATCATGGTTCTCAAAACATGCATGCAGTTTCTTTTCTAACTTTCAAACTGTTGGAAGCTGAGATTGGGCTCTTCGGTGTATGAGTCAATGACAGACAGAAACTTTGGGACTTGACCAAGAATCAGCCAAATCGAACATCAACCACAAAGGGACTCAAACCCTCAATCTTCTGATTCGAAGTCAGATGCCTCATCCATTAGGCCACGTGGTCCTGTGCGTAGCAAAAGTTTTTTTTTTTTGCCAGAGTCTATCCTTTTTCAATATTACCGGATTTATATGAATTCGGACCGATGGGCACATGTTTGGGGGGGGGGGGGGTTCAACACTTACTATCACCTATTTCCTGGCTTTTGGAAAGATGCCTTTCATGCACATAAGGAACTGTTTCACCTGTATGGAAACTGAAATTACATCATGGTTCTCAAAACATGCATGCAGTTTCTTTTCTAACTTTCAAACTGTTGGAAGCTGAGATTGGGCTCTTCGGTGTATGAGTCAATGACAGACAGAAACTTTGGGGCTTGACCAAGAATCAGCCAAATCGAACATCAACCACGAAGGGACTCGAACCCTCAATCTTCTGATTCGAAGTCAGACGCCTTATCCATTAGGCCACATGGTCCTGTGAGTAGCAAATGCTGTTTGTTTTTTTGCCAGAGTCTATCCTTTTTCAATATTACCGGATTTATATGAATTCGGACCGATGGGCACATGTTTTGGGGGGGGGGGGGGGGGGGGTTCAACACTTACTATCACCTATTTCCTGGCTTTTGGAAAGATGCCTTTCATGCACATAAGGAACTGTTTCACCTGTATGGAAACTGAAATTACATCATGGTTCTCAAAACATGCATGCAGTTTCTTTTCTAACTTTCAAACTGTTGGAAGCTGAGATTGGGCTCTTCGGTGTATGAGTCAATGACAGACAGAAACTTTGGGGCTTGACCAAGAATCAGCCAAATCGAACATCAACCACGAAGGGACTCGAACCCTCAATCTTCTGATTCGAAGTCAGACGCCTTATCCATTAGGCCACTTGGTCCTGTGAGTAGCAAATGCTGTTTGTTTTTTTGCCAGAGTCTATCCTTTTTCAATATTACCGGATTTATATGAATTCGGACCGATGGGCACATGTTTGGGGGGGGGGGGGGGGGGGTTCAACACTTACTATCACCTATTTCCTGGCTTTTGGAAAGATGCCTTTCATGCACATAAGGAACTGTTTCACAAGTATGGAAACTGAAATTACATCAAGGTTCTCAAAACATGCATGCAGTTTCTTTTCTAACTTTCAAACTATTGGAAGCTGAGATTGGGCTCTTCGGTGTATGAGTCAATGACAGACAGAAACTTTGGGACTTGACCAAGAATCAGCCAAATCGAACATCAACCACGAAGGGACTCGAACCCTCAATCTTCTGATTCAAAGTCAGACGCCTTATCCATTAGGCCACGTGGTCCTGTGAGTAGCAAATGCTGTTTGTTTTTTTGCCAGAGTCTATCCTTTTTCAATATTACCGGATTTATATGAATTCGGACCGATGGGCACATGTTTGGGGGGGGGGGGGGGTTCAACACTTACTATCACCTATTTCCTGGCTTTTGGAAAGATGCCTTTCATGCACATAAGGAACTGTTTCACCTGTATGGAAACTGAAATTACATCATGGTTCTCAAAACATGCATGCAGTTTCTTTTCTAACTTTCAAACTATTGGAAGCTGAGATTGGGCTCTTCGGTGTATGAGTCAATGACAGACAGAAACTTTGGGACTTGACCAAGAATCAGCCAAATCGAACATCAACCACGAAGGGACTCGAACCCTCAATCTTCTGATTCGAAGTCAGACCCCTTATCCATTAGGCCACGTGGTCCTGTGAGTAGCAAATGCTGTTTGTTTTTTGCCAGAGTATCCTTTTTCAATATTACTGGATTTATATGAATTCAGACCGATAGGCACATGTTTTGGGGGGGGGGGTTCAACACTTACTATCAACTATTTCCCGACTTTTGGAAAGATGCCTTTCATGCACATTTCTGTGGAAGAGGAACTGTTGCTCCTGTATGGAAACTGAAATTACATCATGGTTCTCAAAACATGCATGCAGTTTCTTTTCTAACTTTCAAACTATTGGAGGCTGAGAATGGGCTCTTTGGTGTATGAGTCAATGACAGACAGAAACTTTGGGACTTGACCAAGAATCAGCCAAATTGAACATCAACTACAAGGAGACTCGAACCCTCAATCTTCTGATTCAAAGTCAGACGACTTATCCACTAGGCCACGTGGTCCTGTGAGTAGCAAATGCTGTTTGTTTTTTACCAGAGTCTATCCTTTTTCAATATTACTGGATTTATATGAATTCAGACCGGTGGGCACATGTTTTGGGGGGGGGGGGGGGGGGGGGGTTCAACACTTACTACCAACTATTTCCCGGCTTTTGGAAAGATGCCTTTCATGCACATTTCTGTGGAAGAGGAACTGTTGCTCCTGTATGGAAACTGAAATTACATCATGGTTCTCAAAACATGCATGCAGTTTCTTTTCTAACTTTCAAACTATTGGAGGCTGAGATTGGGCTCTTTGGTGTATGAGTCAATGACAGACAGAAACTTTGGGACTTGACCAAGAATCAGCCAAATCGAACATCAACCACGAAGGGACTCGAACCCTCAATCTTCTGATTCGAAGTCAGACGCCTTATCCATTAGGCCACGTGGTCCTGTGAGTAGAAAATTCTGTTTTTTTTTTTGCCAGAGTCTATCCTTTTTCAATATTACCGGATTTATATGAATTCGGACCGATGGGCACATGTTTGGGGGGGGTTCAACACTTACTATCACCTATTTCCTGGCTTTTGGAAAGATGCCTTTCATGCACATAAGGAACTGTTTCACCTGTATGGAAACTAAAATTACATCATGGTTCTCAAAACATGCATGCAGTTTCTTTTCTAACTTTCAAACTGTTGGAAGCTGAGATTGGGCTCTTCGGTGTATGAGTCAATGACAGACAGAAACTTTGGGACTTGACCAAGAATCAGCCAAATCGAACATCAACCACAAAGGGACTCAAACCCTCAATCTTCTGATTCGAAGTCAGATGCCTCATCCATTAGGCCACGTGGTCCTGTGCGTAGCAAAAGTTTTTTTTTTTTGCCAGAGTCTATCCTTTTTCAATATTACCGGATTTATATGAATTCGGACCGATGGGCACATGTTTGGGGGGGGGGGGGGGTTCAACACTTACTATCACCTATTTCCTGGCTTTTGGAAAGATGCCTTTCATGCACATAAGGAACTGTTTCACCTGTATGGAAACTGAAATTACATCATGGTTCTCAAAACATGCATGCAGTTTCTTTTCTAACTTTCAAACTGTTGGAAGCTGAGATTGGGCTCTTCGGTGTATGAGTCAATGACAGACAGAAACTTTGGGGCTTGACCAAGAATCAGCCAAATCGAACATCAACCACGAAGGGACTCGAACCCTCAATCTTCTGATTCGAAGTCAGACGCCTTATCCATTAGGCCACGTGGTCCTGTGAGTAGCAAATGCTGTTTGTTTTTTTGCCAGAGTCTATCCTTTTTCAATATTACCGGATTTATATGAATTCGGACCGATGGGCACATGTTTTGGGGGGGGGGGGGGGGGGGGTTCAACACTTACTATCACCTATTTCCTGGCTTTTGGAAAGATGCCTTTCATGCACATAAGGAACTGTTTCACCTGTATGGAAACTGAAATTACATCATGGTTCTCAAAACATGCATGCAGTTTCTTTTCTAACTTTCAAACTGTTGGAAGCTGAGATTGGGCTCTTCGGTGTATGAGTCAATGACAGACAGAAACTTTGGGGCTTGACCAAGAATCAGCCAAATCGAACATCAACCACGAAGGGACTCGAACCCTCAATCTTCTGATTCGAAGTCAGACGCCTTATCCATTAGGCCACTTGGTCCTGTGAGTAGCAAATGCTGTTTGTTTTTTTGCCAGAGTCTATCCTTTTTCAATATTACCGGATTTATATGAATTCGGACCGATGGGCACATGTTTGGGGGGGGGGGGGGGGGGGGGTTCAACACTTACTATCACCTATTTCCTGGCTTTTGGAAAGATGCCTTTCATGCACATAAGGAACTGTTTCACAAGTATGGAAACTGAAATTACATCAAGGTTCTCAAAACATGCATGCAGTTTCTTTTCTAACTTTCAAACTATTGGAAGCTGAGATTGGGCTCTTCGGTGTATGAGTCAATGACAGACAGAAACTTTGGGACTTGACCAAGAATCAGCCAAATCGAACATCAACCACGAAGGGACTCGAACCCTCAATCTTCTGATTCAAAGTCAGACGCCTTATCCATTAGGCCACGTGGTCCTGTGAGTAGCAAATGCTGTTTGTTTTTTTGCCAGAGTCTATCCTTTTTCAATATTACCGGATTTATATGAATTCGGACCGATGGGCACATGTTTTGGGGGGGGGGGGGGGGGGTTCAACACTTACTATCACCTATTTCCTGGCTTTTGGAAAGATGCCTTTCATGCACATAAGGAACTGTTTCACCTGTATGGAAACTGAAATTACATCATGGTTCTCAAAACATGCATGCAGTTTCTTTTCTAACTTTCAAACTGTTGGAAGCTGAGATTGGGCTCTTCGGTGTATGAGTCAATGACAGACAGAAACTTTGGGGCTTGACCAAGAATCAGCCAAATCGAACATCAACCACGAAGGGACTCGAACCCTCAATCTTCTGATTCGAAGTCAGACGCCTTATCCATTAGGCCACTTGGTCCTGTGAGTAGCAAATGCTGTTTGTTTTTTTGCCAGAGTCTATCCTTTTTCAATATTACCGGATTTATATGAATTCGGACCGATGGGCACATGTTTGGGGGGGGGGGGGGGGGGGGGGCTTCAACACTTACTATCACCTATTTCCTGGCTTTTGGAAAGATGCCTTTCATGCACATAAGGAACTGTTTCACAAGTATGGAAACTGAAATTACATCAAGGTTCTCAAAACATGCATGCAGTTTCTTTTCTAACTTTCAAACTATTGGAAGCTGAGATTGGGCTCTTCGGTGTATGAGTCAATGACAGACAGAAACTTTGGGACTTGACCAAGAATCAGCCAAATCGAACATCAACCACGAAGGGACTCGAACCCTCAATCTTCTGATTCAAAGTCAGACGCCTTATCCATTAGGCCACGTGGTCCTGTGAGTAGCAAATGCTGTTTGTTTTTTTGCCAGAGTCTATCCTTTTTCAATATTACCGGATTTATATGAATTCGGACCGATGGGCACATGTTTGGGGGGGGGGGGGGTTCAACACTTACTATCACCTATTTCCTGGCTTTTGGAAAGATGCCTTTCATGCACATAAGGAACTGTTTCACCTGTATGGAAACTGAAATTACATCATGGTTCTCAAAACATGCATGCAGTTTCTTTTATAACTTTCAAACTATTGGAAGCTGAGATTGGGCTCTTCGGTGTATGAGTCAATGACAGACAGAAACTTTGGGACTTGACCAAGAATCAGCCAAATCGAACATCAACCACGAAGGGACTCGAACCCTCAATCTTCTGATTCGAAGTCAGACCCCTTATCCATTAGGCCACGTGGTCCTGTGAGTAGCAAATGCTGTTTGTTTTTTGCCAGAGTATCCTTTTTCAATATTACTGGATTTATATGAATTCAGACCGATAGGCACATGTTTTGGGGGGGGGGGTTCAACACTTACTATCAACTATTTCCCGACTTTTGGAAAGATGCCTTTCATGCACATTTCTGTGGAAGAGGAACTGTTGCTCCTGTATGGAAACTGAAATTACATCATGGTTCTCAAAACATGCATGCAGTTTCTTTTCTAACTTTCAAACTATTGGAGGCTGAGAATGGGCTCTTTGGTGTATGAGTCAATGACAGACAGAAACTTTGGGACTTGACCAAGAATCAGCCAAATTGAACATCAACTACAAGGAGACTCGAACCCTCAATCTTCTGATTCAAAGTCAGACGACTTATCCACTAGGCCACGTGGTCCTGTGAGTAGCAAATGCTGTTTGTTTTTTACCAGAGTCTATCCTTTTTCAATATTACTGGATTTATATGAATTCAGACCGGTGGGCACATGTTTTGGGGGGGGGGGGGGGGTTCAACACTTACTACCAACTATTTCCCGGCTTTTGGAAAGATGCCTTTCATGCACATTTCTGTGGAAGAGGAACTGTTGCTCCTGTATGGAAACTGAAATTACATCATGGTTCTCAAAACATGCATGCAGTTTCTTTTCTAACTTTCAAACTATTGGAGGCTGAGATTGGGCTCTTTGGTGTATTAGTCAATGACAGACAGAAACTTTGGGACTTGACCAAGAATCAGCCAAATCGAACATCAACCACGAAGGGACTCGAACCCTCAATCTTCTGATTCGAAGTCAGACGCCTTATCCATTAGGCCACGTGGTCCTGTGAGTAGAAAATTCTGTTTTTTTTTTGCCAGAGTCTATCCTTTTTCAATATTACCGGATTTATATGAATTCGGACCGATGGGCACATGTTTGGGGGGGGTTCAACACTTACTATCACCTATTTCCTGGCTTTTGGAAAGATGCCTTTCATGCACATAAGGAACTGTTTCACCTGTATGGAAACTAAAATTACATCATGGTTCTCAAAACATGCATGCAGTTTCTTTTCTAACTTTCAAACTGTTGGAAGCTGAGATTGGGCTCTTCGGTGTATGAGTCAATGACAGACAGAAACTTTGGGACTTGACCAAGAATCAGCCAAATCGAACATCAACCACAAAGGGACTCAAACCCTCAATCTTCTGATTCGAAGTCAGATGCCTCATCCATTAGGCCACGTGGTCCTGTGCGTAGCAAAAGTTTTTTTTTTTTGCCAGAGTCTATCCTTTTTCAATATTACCGGATTTATATGAATTCGGACCGATGGGCACATGTTTGGGGGGGGGGGGGTTCAACACTTACTATCACCTATTTCCTGGCTTTTGGAAAGATGCCTTTCATGCACATAAGGAACTGTTTCACCTGTATGGAAACTGAAATTACATCATGGTTCTCAAAACATGCATGCAGTTTCTTTTCTAACTTTCAAACTGTTGGAAGCTGAGATTGGGCTCTTCGGTGTATGAGTCAATGACAGACAGAAACTTTGGGGCTTGACCAAGAATCAGCCAAATCGAACATCAACCACGAAGGGACTCGAACCCTCAATCTTCTGATTCGAAGTCAGACGCCTTATCCATTAGGCCACGTGGTCCTGTGAGTAGCAAATGCTGTTTGTTTTTTTGCCAGAGTCTATCCTTTTTCAATATTACCGGATTTATATGAATTCGGACCGATGGGCATATGTTTTGGGGGGGGGGGGGGGGGGTTCAACACTTACTATCACCTATTTCCTGGCTTTTGGAAAGATGCCTTTCATGCACATAAGGAACTGTTTCACCTGTATGGAAACTGAAATTACATCATGGTTCTCAAAACATGCATGCAGTTTATTTTCTAACTTTCAAACTGTTGGAAGCTGAGATTGGGCTCTTCGGTGTATGAGTCAATGACAGACAGGAACTTTGGGGCTTGACCAAGAATCAGCCAAATCGAACATCAACCACGAAGGGACTCGAACCCTCAATCTTCTGATTCGAAGTCAGACGCCTTATCCATTAGGCCACTTGGTCCTGTGAGTAGCAAATGCTGTTTGTTTTTTTGCCAGAGTCTATCCTTTTTCAATATTACCGGATTTATATGAATTCGGACCGATGGGCACATGTTTGGGGGGGGGGGGGGGGGGGGGGGGTTCAACACTTACTATCACCTATTTCCTGGCTTTTGGAAAGATGCCTTTCATGCACATAAGGAACTGTTTCACAAGTATGGAAACTGAAATTACATCAAGGTTCTCAAAACATGCATGCAGTTTCTTTTCTAACTTTCAAACTATTGGAAGCTGAGATTGGGCTCTTCGGTGTATGAGTCAATGACAGACAGAAACTTTGGGACTTGACCAAGAATCAGCCAAATCGAACATCAACCACGAAGGGACTCCAACCCTCAATCTTCTGATTCAAAGTCAGACGCCTTATCCATTAGGCCACGTGGTCCTGTGAGTAGCAAATGCTGTTTGTTTTTTTGCCAGAGTCTATCCTTTTTCAATATTACCGGATTTATATGAATTCGGACCGATGGGCACATGTTTGGGGGGGGGGGGGTTCAACACTTACTATCACCTATTTCCTGGCTTTTGGAAAGATGCCTTTCATGCACATAAGGAACTGTTTCACCTGTATGGAAACTGAAATTACATCATGGTTCTCAAAACATGCATGCAGTTTCTTTTCTAACTTTCAAACTATTGGAAGCTGAGATTGGGCTCTTCGGTGTATGAGTCAATGACAGACAGAAACTTTGGGACTTGACCAAGAATCAGCCAAATCGAACATCAACCACGAAGGGACTCGAACCCTCAATCTTCTGATTCGAAGTCAGACCCCTTATCCATTAGGCCACGTGGTCCTGTGAGTAGCAAATGCTGTTTGTTTTTTGCCAGAGTATCCTTTTTCAATATTACTGGATTTATATGAATTCAGACCGATAGGCACATGTTTTGGGGCGGGGGGGTGGTTCAACACTTACTATCAACTATTTCCCGACTTTTGGAAAGATGCCTTTCATGCACATTTCTGTGGAAGAGGAACTGTTGCTCCTGTATGGAAACTGAAATTACATCATGGTTCTCAAAACATGAATGCAGTTTATTTTCTAACTTTCAAACTATTGGAGGCTGAGATTGGGCTCTTTGGTGTATGAGTCAATGACAGACAGAAACTTTGGGACTTGACCAAGAATCAGCCAAATCGAACATCAACCACGAAGGGACTCGAACCCTCAATCTTCTGATTCGAAGTCAGACGCCTTATCCATTAGGCCACGTGGTCCTGTGAGTAGCAAATGCTGTTTGTTTTTTGCCAGAGTCTATCCTTTTTCAATATTACTGGATTTATATGAATTCAGACCGGTGGGCACATGTTTGGGGGGGGGTTCAACACTTACTATCAACTATTACCCCGGCTTTTGGAAAGATGCCTTTCATGCACATTTCTGTGGAAGAGGAACTGTTGCTCCTGTATGGAAACTGAAATTACATCATGGTTCTCAAAACATGCATGCAGTTTCTTTTCTAACTTTCAAACTATTGGAAGCTGAGATTCGGCTCTTCGGTGTATGAGTCAATGACAGACAGAAGCTTTGGGACTTGACCAAGAATCAGCCAAATCGAACATCAACCATGAAGGGACTCGAACCCTCACACTTCTGATTCGTAGTCAGACGCCTTATACATTAGGCCACGTGGTCCTGTGAGTAGCAAATGCTGTTTGTTTTTTGCCAGAGTCTATCCTTTTTCAATATTACTGGATTTATATGAAATCAGACCGGTGGGCACATGTTTTGGGGGGGGGGGGGTTCAACACTTACTATCAACTATTTCCCGGCTTTTGGAAAGATGCCTTTCATGCACATTTCTGTGGAAGAGGAACTGTTGCTCCTGTATGGAAACTGAAATTACATCATGGTTCTCAAAACATGCATGCAGTTTCTTTTCTAACTTTCAAACTATTGGAAGGTGAGATTCGGCTCTTCGGTGTATGAGTCAATGACAGACAGAAGCTTTGGGACTTGACCAAGAATCAGCCAAATCGAACATCAATCATGAAGGGACTCAAACCCTCAAACTTCTGATTCGTAGTCAGACGCCTTATCCATTAGGCCACGTGGTCCTGTGAGTAGCAAATGCTGTTTGTTTTCTGCCAGAGTCTATCCTTTTTCAATATTACTGGATTTATATGAATTCAGACCGGTGGGCACATGTTTTGGGGGGGGGGGGGGGGGTTCAACATTTACTATCAACTATTTCCCGGCTTTTGGAAAGATGCCTTTCATGCACATTTCTGTGGAAGAGGAACTGTTGCTCCTGTATGGAAACTGAAATTACATCATGGTTCTCAAAACATGCATGCAGTTTCTTTTCTAACTTTCAAACTATTGGAGGCTGAGATTGGGCTCTTTGGTGTATGAGTCAATGACAGACAGAAACTTTCGGACTTGACCAAGAATCAGCCAAATCAAACATCATCCACAAAGGGACTCGAACCCTCAATCTTCTGATTCGAAGTCAGACGCCTTATCCATTAGGCCACGTGGTCCTGTGAGTAGCAAATGCTGTTTGTTTTTTTGCCAGAGTCTATCCTTTTTTATTATTACCGGATTTATATGAATTCGGACCGATGGGCACATGTTTGGGGGGGGGGGGGTTCAACACTTACTATCACCTATTTCCTGGCTTTTGGAAAGATGCCTTTCATGCACATAAGGAACTGTTTCACCTGTATGGAAACTGAAATGACATCATGGTTCTCAAAACATGGATGCAGTTTCTTTTCTAACTTTCAAACTATTGGAAGCTGAGATTGGGCTCTTCGGTGTATGAGTCAATGACAGACAGAAACTTTGGGACTTGACCAAGAATCAGCCAAATTGAACATCAACCACGAAGGGACTCGAACCCTCAATCTTCTGATTCAAAGTCAGACGCCTTATCCATTAGGCCACGTGGTCCTGTGAGTAGCAAATGCTGTTTGTTTTTTGCCAGAGTCTATCCTTTTTCAATATTACTGGATTTATATGAATTCAGACCGGTGGGCACATGTTTTGGGGGGGGGGGGTTCAACACTTACTATCAACTATTTCCCGACTTTTGGAAAGATGCCTTTCATGCACATTTCTGTGGAGGAGGAACTGTTGCTCCTGTATGGAAACTGAAATTACATCATGGTTCTCAAAACATGCATGCAGTTTCTTTTCTAACTTTCAAACTATTGGAGGCTGAGATTGGGCTCTTTGGTGTATGAGTCAATGACAGACAGAAACTTTGGGACTTGACCAAGAATCAGCCAAATTGAACATCAACCACAAGGAGACTCGAACCCTCAATCTTCTGATTCAAAGTTAGACGCCTGATCCATTAGGCCACGTGGTCCTGTGAGTAGCAAATGCTGTTTGTTTTTTGCCAGAGTCTATCCTTTTTCAATATTACTGGATTTATATGAATTCAGACCGATGGGCACATGTTTTGGGGCGGGGGGGTGGTTCAACACTTACTATCAACTATTTCGCGACTTTTGGAAAGATGCCTTTCATGCACATTTCTGTGGAAGAGGAACTGTTGCTCCTGTATGGAAACTGAAATTACATCATGGTTCTCAAAACATGAATGCAGTTTCTTTTCTAACTTTCAAACTATTGGAGGCTGAGATTGGGCTCTTTGGTGTATGAGTCAATGACAGACAGAAACTTTGGGACTTGACCAAGAATCAGCCAAATCGAACATCAACCACGAAAGGACTCGAACCCTCAATCTTCTGATTCGAAGTCAGACGCCTTATCCATTAGGCCACGTGGTCCTGTGAGTAGCAAATGCTGTTTGTTTTTTGCCAGAGTCTATCCTTTTTCAATATTACTGGATTTATATGAATTCAGACCGGTGGGCACATGTTTGGGGGGGGGTTCAACACTTACTATCAACTATTACCCCGGCTTTTGGAAAGATGCCTTTCATGCACATTTCTGTGGAAGAGGAACTGTTGCTCCTGTATGGAAACTGAAATTACATCATGGTTCTCAAAACATGCATGCAGTTTCTTTTCTAACTTTCAAACTATTGGAAGCTGAGATTGGGCTCTTCGGTGTATGAGTCAATGACAGACAGAAACTTTGGGACTTGACCAAGAATCAGCCAAATCGAACATCAACCACGAAGGGACTCGAACCCTCAATCTTCTGATTCAAAGTCAGACGCCTTATCCATTAGGCCACGTGGTCCTGTGAGTAGCAAATGCTGTTTGTTTTTTTGCCAGAGTCTATCCTTTTTCAATATTACCGGATTTATATGAATTCGGACCGATGGGCACATGTTTGGGGGGGGGGGGGTTCAACACTTACTATCACCTATTTCCTGGCTTTTGGAAAGATGCCTTTCATGCACATAAGGAACTGTTTCACCTGTATGGAAACTGAAATTACATCATGGTTCTCAAAACATGCATGCAGTTTCTTTTCTAACTTTCAAACTATTGGAAGCTGAGATTGGGCTCTTCGGTGTATGAGTCAATGACAGACAGAAACTTTGGGACTTGACCAAGAATCAGCCAAATCGAACATCAACCACGAAGGGACTCGAACCCTCAATCTTCTGATTCGAAGTCAGACCCCTTATCCATTAGGCCACGTGGTCCTGTGAGTAGCAAATGCTGTTTGTTTTTTGCCAGAGTATCCTTTTTCAATATTACTGGATTTATATGAATTCAGACCGATAGGCACATGTTTTGGGGCGGGGGGGTGGTTCAACACTTACTATCAACTATTTCCCGACTTTTGGAAAGATGCCTTTCATGCACATTTCTGTGGAAGAGGAACTGTTGCTCCTGTATGGAAACTGAAATTACATCATGGTTCTCAAAACATGAATGCAGTTTATTTTCTAACTTTCAAACTATTGGAGGCTGAGATTGGGCTCTTTGGTGTATGAGTCAATGACAGACAGAAACTTTGGGACTTGACCAAGAATCAGCCAAATCGAACATCAACCACGAAGGGACTCGAACCCTCAATCTTCTGATTCGAAGTCTTATCCATTAGGCCACGTGGTCCTGTGAGTAGCAAATGCTGTTTGTTTTTTGCCAGAGTCTATCCTTTTTCAATATTACTGGATTTATATGAATTCAGACCGGTGGGCACATGTTTGGGGGGGGGTTCAACACTTACTATCAACTATTACCCCGGCTTTTGGAAAGATGCCTTTCATGCACATTTCTGTGGAAGAGGAACTGTTGCTCCTGTATGGAAACTGAAATTACATCATGGTTCTCAAAACATGCATGCAGTTTCTTTTCTAACTTTCAAACTATTGGAAGCTGAGATTCGGCTCTTCGGTGTATGAGTCAATGACAGACAGAAGCTTTGGGACTTGACCAAGAATCAGCCAAATCGAACATCAACCATGAAGGGACTCGAACCCTCACACTTCTGATTCGTAGTCAGACGCCTTATACATTAGGCCACGTGGTCCTGTGAGTAGCAAATGCTGTTTGTTTTTTGCCAGAGTCTATCCTTTTTCAATATTACTGGATTTATATGAAATCAGACCGGTGGGCACATGTTTTGGGGGGGGGGGGGTTCAACACTTACTATCAACTATTTCCCGGCTTTTGGAAAGATGCCTTTCATGCACATTTCTGTGGAAGAGGAACTGTTGCTCCTGTATGGAAACTGAAATTACATCATGGTTCTCAAAACATGCATGCAGTTTCTTTTCTAACTTTCAAACTATTGGAAGGTGAGATTCGGCTCTTCGGTGTATGAGTCAATGACAGACAGAAGCTTTGGGACTTGACCAAGAATCAGCCAAATCGAACATCAATCATGAAGGGACTCAAACCCTCAAACTTCTGATTCGTAGTCAGACGCCTTATCCATTAGGCCACGTGGTCCTGTGAGTAGCAAATGCTGTTTGTTTTCTGCCAGAGTCTATCCGTTTTCAATATTACTGGATTTATATGAATTCAGACCGGTGGGCACATGTTTTGGGGGGGGGGGGGGTTCAACATTTACTATCAACTATTTCCCGGCTTTTGGAAAGATGCCTTTCATGCACATTTCTGTGGAAGAGGAACTGTTGCTCCTGTATGGAAACTGAAATTACATCATGGTTCTCAAAACATGCATGCAGTTTCTTTTCTAACTTTCAAACTATTGGAGGCTGAGATTGGGCTCTTTGGTGTATGAGTCAATGACAGACAGAAACTTTCGGACTTGACCAAGAATCAGCCAAATCAAACATCATCCACAAAGGGACTCGAACCCTCAATCTTCTGATTCGAAGTCAGACGCCTTATCCATTAGGCCACGTGGTCCTGTGAGTAGCAAATGCTGTTTGTTTTTTTGCCAGAGTCTATCCTTTTTTATTATTACCGGATTTATATGAATTCGGACCGATGGGCACATGTTTGGGGGGGGGGGGGGTTCAACACTTACTATCACCTATTTCCTGGCTTTTGGAAAGATGCCTTTCATGCACATAAGGAACTGTTTCACCTGTATGGAAACTGAAATGACATCATGGTTCTCAAAACATGGATGCAGTTTCTTTTCTAACTTTCAAACTATTGGAAGCTGAGATTGGGCTCTTCGGTGTATGAGTCAATGACAGACAGAAACTTTGGGACTTGACCAAGAATCAGCCAAATTGAACATCAACCACGAAGGGACTCGAACCCTCAATCTTCTGATTCAAAGTCAGACGCCTTATCCATTAGGCCACGTGGTCCTGTGAGTAGCAAATGCTGTTTGTTTTTTGCCAGAGTCTATCCTTTTTCAATATTACTGGATTTATATGAATTCAGACCGGTGGGCACATGTTTTGGGGGGGGGGGGTTCAACACTTACTATCAACTATTTCCCGACTTTTGGAAAGATGCCTTTCATGCACATTTCTGTGGAAGAGGAACTGTTGCTCCTGTATGGAAACTGAAATTACATCATGGTTCTCAAAACATGCATGCAGTTTCTTTTCTAACTTTCAAACTATTGGAGGCTGAGATTGGGCTCTTTGGTGTATGAGTCAATGACAGACAGAAACTTTGGGACTTGACCAAGAATCAGCCAAATTGAACATCAACCACAAGGAGACTCGAACCCTCAATCTTCTGATTCAAAGTTAGACGCCTGATCCATTAGGCCACGTGGTCCTGTGAGTAGCAAATGCTGTTTGTTTTTTGCCAGAGTCTATCCTTTTTCAATATTACTGGATTTATATGAATTCAGACCGATGGGCACATGTTTTGGGGCGGGGGGGTGGTTCAACACTTACTATCAACTATTTCGCGACTTTTGGAAAGATGCCTTTCATGCACATTTCTGTGGAAGAGGAACTGTTGCTCCTGTATGGAAACTGAAATTACATCATGGTTCTCAAAACATGAATGCAGTTTCTTTTCTAACTTTCAAACTATTGGAGGCTGAGATTGGGCTCTTTGGTGTATGAGTCAATGACAGACAGAAACTTTGGGACTTGACCAAGAATCAGCCAAATCGAACATCAACCACGAAAGGACTCGAACCCTCAATCTTCTGATTCGAAGTCAGACGCCTTATCCATTAGGCCACGTGGTCCTGTGAGTAGCAAATGCTGTTTGTTTTTTGCCAGAGTCTATCCTTTTTCAATATTACTGGATTTATATGAATTCAGACCGGTGGGCACATGTTTGGGGGGGGGTTCAACACTTACTATCAACTATTACCCCGGCTTTTGGAAAGATGCCTTTCATGCACATTTCTGTGGAAGAGGAACTGTTGCTCCTGTATGGAAACTGAAATTACATCATGGTTCTCAAAACATGCATGCAGTTTCTTTTCTAACTTTCAAACTATTGGAAGCTGAGATTCGGCTCTTCGGTGTATGAGTCAATGACAGACAGAAGCTTTGGGACTTGACCAAGAATCAGCCAAATCGAACATCAACCATGAAGGGACTCGAACCCTCACACTTCTGATTCGTAGTCAGACGCCTTATACATTAGGCCACGTGGTCCTGTGAGTAGCAAATGCTGTTTGTTTTTTGCCAGAGTCTATCCTTTTTCAATATTACTGGATTTATATGAAATCAGACCGGTGGGCACATGTTTTGGGGGGGGGGGGGGTTCAACACTTACTATCAACTATTTCCCGGCTTTTGGAAAGATGCCTTTCATGCACATTTCTGTGGAAGAGGAACTGTTGCTCCTGTATGGAAACTGAAATTACATCATGGTTCTCAAAACATGCATGCAGTTTCTTTTCTAACTTTCAAACTATTGGAAGGTGAGATTCGGCTCTTCGGTGTATGAGTCAATGACAGACAGAAGCTTTGGGACTTGACCAAGAATCAGCCAAATCGAACATCAACCATGAAGGGACTCAAACCCTCAAACTTCTGATTCGTAGTCAGACGCCTTATCCATTAGGCCACGGGGTCCTGTGAGTAGCAAATGCTGTTTGTTTTCTGCCAGAGTCTATCCTTTTTCAATATTACTGGATTTATATGAATTGAGACCGGTGGGCACATGTTTTGGGGGGGGGGGGTTCAACATTTACTATCAACTATTTCCCGGCTTTTGGAAAGATGCCTTTCATGCACATTTCTGTGGAAGAGGAACTGTTGCTCCTGTATGGAAACTGAAATTACATCATGGTTCTCAAAACATGCATGCAGTTTCTTTTCTAACTTTCAAACTATTGGAGGCTGAGATTGGGCTCTTTGGTGTATGAGTCAATGACAGACAGAAACTTTCGGACTTGACCAAGAATCAGCCAAATCAAACATCAACCACAAAGGGACTTAAAACCCTCAATCTTCTGATTCGAAGTCAGACCCCTTATCCATTAGGCCACGTGGTCCTGTGAGTAGCAAATGCTGTTTGTTTTTTTGCCAGAGTCTATCCTTTTTCATTATTACCGGATTTATATGAATTCGGACCGATGGGCACATGTTTGGGGGGGGGGGGGGGGTTCAACACTTACTATCACCTATTTCCTGGCTTTTGGAAAGATGCCTTTCATGCACATAAGGAACTGTTTCACCTGTATGGAAACTGAAATTACATCATGGTTCTCAAAACATGGATGCAGTTTCTTTTCTAACTTTCAAACTATTGGAAGCTGAGATTGGGCTCTTCGGTGTATGAGTCAATGACAGACAGAAACTTTGGGACTTGACCAAGAATCAGCCAAATCAAACATCAACCACAAAGGGACTCGAACCCTCAATCTTCTGATTCAAAGTCAGACGCCTTATCCATTAGGCCACGTGGTCCTGTGAGTAGCAAATGCTGTTTGTTTTTTGCCAGAGTCTATCCTTTTTCAATATTACTGGATTTATATGAATTCAGACCGGTGGGCACATGTTTTGGGGGGGGGGGGTTCAACACTTACTATCAACTATTTCCCGACTTTTGGAAAGATGCCTTTCATGCACATTTCTGTGGAAGAGGAACTGTTGCTCCTGTATGGAAACTGAAATTACATCATGGTTCTCAAAACATGCATGCAGTTTCTTTTCTAACTTTCAAACTATTGGAGGCTGAGATTGGGCTCTTTGGTGTATGAGTCAATGACAGACAGAAACTTTGGGACTTGACCAAGAATCAGCCAAATTGAACATCAACCACAAGGAGACTCGAACCCTCAATCTTCTGATTCAAAGTTAGACGCCTGATCCATTAGGCCACGTGGTCCTGTGAGTAGCAAATGCTGTTTGTTTTTTGCCAGAGTCTATCCTTTTTCAATATTACTGGATTTATATGAATTCAGACCGATGGGCACATGTTTTGGGGCGGGGGGGTGGTTCAACACTTACTATCAACTATTTCGCGACTTTTGGAAAGATGCCTTTCATGCACATTTCTGTGGAAGAGGAACTGTTGCTCCTGTATGGAAACTGAAATTACATCATGGTTCTCAAAACATGAATGCAGTTTCTTTTCTAACTTTCAAACTATTGGAGGCTGAGATTGGGCTCTTTGGTGTATGAGTCAATGACAGACAGAAACTTTGGGACTTGACCAAGAATCAGCCAAATCGAACATCAACCACGAAAGGACTCGAACCCTCAATCTTCTGATTCGAAGTCAGACGCCTTATCCATTAGGCCACGTGGTCCTGTGAGTAGCAAATGCTGTTTGTTTTTTGCCAGAGTCTATCCTTTTTCAATATTACTGGATTTATATGAATTCAGACCGGTGGGCACATGTTTGGGGGGGGGGTTCAACACTTACTATCAACTATTACCCCGGCTTTTGGAAAGATGCCTTTCATGCACATTTCTGTGGAAGAGGAACTGTTGCTCCTGTATGGAAACTGAAATTACATCATGGTTCTCAAAACATGCATGCAGTTTCTTTTCTAACTTTCAAACTATTGGAAGCTGAGATTCGGCTCTTCGGTGTATGAGTCAATGACAGACAGAAGCTTTGGGACTTGACCAAGAATCAGCCAAATCGAACATCAACCATGAAGGGACTCGAACCCTCACACTTCTGATTCGTAGTCAGACGCCTTATACATTAGGCCACGTGGTCCTGTGAGTAGCAAATGCTGTTTGTTTTTTGCCAGAGTCTATCCTTTTTCAATATTACTGGATTTATATGAAATCAGACCGGTGGGCACATGTTTTGGGGGGGGGGGGGGTTCAACACTTACTATCAACTATTTCCCGGCTTTTGGAAAGATGCCTTTCATGCACATTTCTGTGGAAGAGGAACTGTTGCTCCTGTATGGAAACTGAAATTACATCATGGTTCTCAAAACATGCATGCAGTTTCTTTTCTAACTTTCAAACTATTGGAAGGTGAGATTCGGCTCTTCGGTGTATGAGTCAATGACAGACAGAAGCTTTGGGACTTGACCAAGAATCAGCCAAATCGAACATCAACCATGAAGGGACTCAAACCCTCAAACTTCTGATTCGTAGTCAGACGCCTTATCCATTAGGCCACGGGGTCCTGTGAGTAGCAAATGCTGTTTGTTTTCTGCCAGAGTTATCCTTTTTCAATATTACTGGATTTATATGAATTCAGACCGGTGGGCACATGTTTTGGGGGGGGGGGGGGGTTCAACATTCACTATCAACTATTTCCCGGCTTTTGGAAAGATGCCTTTCATGCACATTTCTGTGGAAGAGGAACTGTTGCTCCTGTATGGAAACTGAAATTACATCATGGTTCTCAAAACATGCATGCAGTTTCTTTTCTAACTTTCAAACTATTGGAGGCTGAGATTGGGCTCTTTGGTGTATGAGTCAATGACAGACAGAAACTTTCGGACTTGACCAAGAATCAGCCAAATCAAACATCAACCACAAAGGGACTTAAAACCCTCAATCTTCTGATTCGAAGTCAGACCCCTTATCCATTAGGCCACGTGGTCCTGTGAGTAGCAAATGCTGTTTGTTTTTTTGCCAGAGTCTATCCTTTTTCATTATTACCGGATTTATATGAATTCGGACCGATGGGCACATGTTTGGGGGGGGGGGGGGGGGGTTCAACACTTACTATCACCTATTTCCTGGCTTTTGGAAAGATGCCTTTCATGCACATAAGGAACTGTTTCACCTGTATGGAAACTGAAATTACATCATGGTTCTCAAAACATGGATGCAGTTTCTTTTCTAACTTTCAAACTATTGGAAGCTGAGATTGGGCTCTTCGGTGTATGAGTCAATGACAGACAGAAACTTTGGGACTTGACCAAGAATCAGCCAAATCGAACATCA
Organism: Notolepis coatsorum; assembly: GCF_963971535.1. Lineage (NCBI taxonomy): Eukaryota > Metazoa > Chordata > Actinopteri > Aulopiformes > Paralepididae > Notolepis > Notolepis coatsorum. The sequence continues at coordinate 143,961,788 of NC_140168.1, read as the reverse complement.
AACACAAAGGGACTCAAACCCTCAATCTTCTGATTCGAAGTCAGACGCCTTATCCATTAGGCCACGTGGTCCTGTGAGTAGCAAATGCTGTTTGTTTTTTGCCAGAGTCTATCCTTTTTCAATATTACTGGATTTATATGAATTCAGACCGGTGGGCACATGTTTTGGGGGGGGGGGGTTCAACACTTACTATCAACTATTTCCCGACTTTTGGAAAGATGCCTTTCATGCACATTTCTGTGGAAGAGGAACTGTTGCTCCTGTATGGAAACTGAAATTACATCATGGTTCTCAAAACATGCATGCAGTTTCTTTTCTAACTTTCAAACTATTGGAGGCTGAGATTGGGCTCTTTGGTGTATGAGTCAATGACAGACAGAAACTTTGGGACTTGACCAAGAATCAGCCAAATTGAACATCAACCACAAGGAGACTCGAACCCTCAATCTTCTGATTCAAAGTCAGACGCCTTATCCATTAGGCCACGTGGTCCTGTGAGTAGCAAATGCTGTTTGTTTTTTGCCAGAGTCTATCCTTTTTCAATATTACTGGATTTATATGAATTCAGACCGGTGGGCACATGTTTTGGGGGGGGGGGGGTTCAACATTTACTATCAACTATTTCCCGGCTTTTGGAAAGATGCCTTTCATGCACATTTCTGTGGAAGAGGAACTGTTGCTCCTGTATGGAAACTGAAATTACATCATGGTTCTCAAAACATGCATGCAGTTTCTTTTCTAACTTTCAAACTATTGGAAGGTGAGATTCGGCTCTTCGGTGTATGAGTCAATGACAGACAGAAGCTTTGGGACTTGACCAAGAATCAGCCAAATCGAACATCAACCATGAAGGGACTCAAACCCTCAAACTTCTGATTCGTAGTCAGACGCCTTATCCATTAGGCCACGTGGTCCTGTGAGTAGCAAATGCTGTTTGTTTTCTGCCAGAGTCTATCCTTTTTCAATATTACTGGATTTATATGAATTCAGACCGGTGGGCACATGTTTTGGGGGGGGGGGGGTTCAACATTTACTATCAACTATTTCCCGGCTTTTGGAAAGATGCCTTTCATGCACATTTCTGTGGAAGAGGAACTGTTGCTCCTGTATGGAAACTGAAATTACATCATGGTTCTCAAAACATGCATGCAGTTTCTTTTCTAACTTTCAAACTATTGGAGGCTGAGATTGGGCTCTTTGGTGTATGAGTCAATGACAGACAGAAACTTTCGGACTTGACCAAGAATCAGCCAAATCAAACATCAACCACAAAGGGACTTAAAACCCTCAATCTTCTGATTCGAAGTCAGACCCCTTATCCATTAGGCCACGTGGTCCAGTGAGTAGCAAATGCTGTTTGTTTTTTGCCAGAGTCTATCCTTTTTCAATATTACTGGATTTATATGAATTCAGACCGGTGGGCACATGTTTTGGGGGGGGGGGGGGTTCAACATTTACTATCAACTATTTCCCGGCTTTTGGAAAGATGCCTTTCATGCACATTTCTGTGGAAGAGGAACTGTTGCTCCTGTATGGAAACTGAAATTACATCATGGTTCTCAAAACATGCATGCAGTTTCTTTTCTAACTTTCAAACTATTGGAAGGTGAGATTCGGCTCTTCGGTGTATGAGTCAATGACAGACAGAAGCTTTGGGACTTGACCAAGAATCAGCCAAATCGAACATCAACCATGAAGGGACTCAAACCCTCAAACTTCTGATTCGTAGTCAGACGCCTTATCCATTAGGCCACATGGTCCTGTGAGTAGCAAATGCTGTTTGTTTTCTGCCAGAGTCTATCCTTTTTCAATATTACTGGATTTATATGAATTCAGACCGGTGGGCACATGTTTTGGGGGGGGGGGGGGGTTCAACATTTACTATCAACTTTTTCCCGGCTTTTGGAAAGATGCCTTTCATGCACATTTCTGTGGAAGAGGAACTGTTGCTCCTGTATGGAAACTGAAATTACATCATGGTTCTCAAAACATGCATGCAGTTTCTTTTCTAACTTTCAAACTATTGGAGGCTGAGATTGGGCTCTTTGGTGTATGAGTCAATGACAGACAGAAACTTTCGGACTTGACCAAGAATCAGCCAAATCAAACATCAACCACAAAGGGACTTAAAACCCTCAATCTTCTGATTCGAAGTCAGACCCCTTATCCATTAGGCCACGTGGTCCTGTGAGTAGCAAATGCTGTTTGTTTTTTTGCCAGAGTCTATCCTTTTTCATTATTACCGGATTTATATGAATTCGGACCGATGGGCACATGTTTGGGGGGGGGGGGGGGGGTTCAACACTTACTATCACCTATTTCCTGGCTTTTGGAAAGATGCCTTTCATGCACATAAGGAACTGTTTCACCTGTATGGAAACTGAAATTACATCATGGTTCTCAAAACATGGATGCAGTTTCTTTTCTAACTTTCAAACTATTGGAAGCTGAGATTGGGCTCTTCGGTGTATGAGTCAATGACAGACAGAAACTTTGGGACTTGACCAAGAATCAGCCAAATCGAACATCAACCACAAAGGGACTCAAACCCTCAATCTTCTGATTCGAAGTCAGACGCCTTATCCATTAGGCCACGTGGTCCTGTGATTAGCAAATGCTGTTTGTTTTTTGCCAGAGTCTATCCTTTTTCAATATTACTGGATTTATATGAATTCAGACCGGTGGGCACATGTTTTGGGGGGGGGGGGTTCAACACTTACTATCAACTATTTCCCGACTTTTGGAAAGATGCCTTTCATGCACATTTCTGTGGAAGAGGAACTGTTGCTCCTGTATGGAAACTGAAATTACATCATGGTTCTCAAAACATGCATGCAGTTTCTTTTCTAACTTTCAAACTATTGGAGGCTGAGATTGGGCTCTTTGGTGTATGAGTCAATGACAGACAGAAACGTTGGGACTTGACCAAGAATCAGCCAAATTGAACATCAACCACAAGGAGACTCGAACCCTCAATCTTCTGATTCAAAGTCAGACGCCTGATCCATTAGGCCATGTGGTCCTGTGAGTAGCAAATGCTGTTTGTTTTTTGCCAGAGTCTATCCTTTTTCAATATTACCGGATTTATATGAATTCGGACCGATGGGCACATGTTTTGGGGGGGGGGGGGGGGTTCAACACTTACTATCACCTATTTCCTGGCTTTTGGAAAGATGCCTTTCATGCACATAAGGAACTGTTTCACCTGTATGGAAACTGAAATTACATCATGGTTCTCAAAACATGCATGCAGTTTCTTTTCTAACTTTCAAACTATTGGAAGCTGAGATTGGGCTCTTCGGTGTATGAGTCAATGACAGACAGAAACTTTGGGACTTGACCAAGAATCAGCCAAATCGAACATCAACCACGAAGGGACTCGAACCCTCAATCTTCTGATTCGAAGTCAAACGCCTTATCCATTAGGCCACGTGGTCCTGTGAGTAGCAAATGCTGTTTGTTTTTTGCCAGAGTCTATCCTTTTTCAATATTACTGGATTTATATGAATTCAGACCGGTGGGCACATGTTTTGGGGGGGGGGGGTTCAACACTTACTATCAACTATTTCCCGACTTTTGGAAAGATGCCTTTCATGCACATTTCTGTGGAAGAGGAACTGTTGCTCCTGTATGGAAACTGAAATTACATCATGGTTCTCAAAACATGCATGCAGTTTCTTTTCTAACTTTCAAACTATTGGAGGCTGAGAATGGGCTCTTTGGTGTATGAGTCAATGACAGACAGAAACTTTGGGACTTGACCAAGAATCAGCCAAATTGAACATCAACCACAAGGAGACTCGAACCCTCAATCTTCTGATTCAAAGTCAGACGCCTTATCCATTAGGCCACATGGTCCTGTGAGTAGCAAATGCTGTTTGTTTTTTACCAGAGTCTATCCTTTTTCAATATTACTGGATTTATATGAATTCAGACCGGTGGGCACATGTTTTGGGGGGGGGTTCAACACTTACTATCAACTATTTCCCGGCTTTTGGAAAGATGCCTTTCATGCACATTTCTGTGGAAGAGGAACTGTTGCTCCTGTATGGAAACTGAAATTACATCATGGTTCTCAAAACATGCATGCAGTTTCTTTTCTAACTTTCAAACTATTGGAGGCTGAGATTGGGCTCTTTGGTGTATGAGTCAATGACAGACAGAAACTTTGGGACTTGACCAAGAATCAGCCAAATCGAACATCAACCACGAAGGGACTCGAACCCTCAATCTTCTGATTCAAAGTCAGATGCCTTATCCATTAGGCCACATGGTGCTGTGAGTAGAAAATGCTGTTTGTTTTTTTGCCAGAGTCTATCCTTTTTCAATATTACCGGATTTATATGAATTCGGACCGATGGGCACATGTTTGGGGGGGGTTCAACACTTACTATCACCTATTTCCTGGCTTTTGGAAAAATGCCTTTCATGCACATAAGGAACTGTTTCACCTGTATGGAAACTGAAATTACATCATGGTTCTCAAAACATGCATGCAGTTTCTTTTCTAACTTTCAAACTGTTGGAAGCTGAGATTGGGCTCTTCGGTGTATGAGTCAATGACAGACAGAAACTTTGGGACTTGACCAAGAATCAGCCAAATCGAACATCAACCACAAAGGGACTCGAACCCTCAATCTTCTGATTCGAAGTCAGACACCTTAGACATTAGGCCACGTGGTCCTGTGCGTAGCAAATGCTTTTTTTTTTTTTGCCAGAGTCTATCCTTTTTCAATATTACCGGATTTATATGAATTCGGACCGATGGGCACATGTTTGGGGGGGGGGGGGGGGTTCAACACTTACTATCACCTATTTCCTGGCTTTTGGAAAGATGCCTTTCATGCACATAAGGAACTGTTTCACCTGTATGGAAACTGAAATTACATCATGGTTCTCAAAACATGCATGCAGTTTCTTTTCTAACTTTCAAACTGTTGGAAGCTGAGATTGGGCTCTTCGGTGTATGAGTCAATGACAGACAGAAACTTTGGGACTTGACCAAGAATCAGCCAAATCGAACATCAACCACAAAGGGACTCGAACCCTCAATCTTCTGATTCGAAGTCAGACACCTTAGACATTAGGCCACGTGGTCCTGTGCATAGCAAATGCTTTTTTTTTTTTTGCCAGAGTCTATCCTTTTTCAATATTACCGGATTTATATGAATTCGGACCGATGGGCACATGTTTGGGGGGGGGGGGGGTTCAACACTTACTATCACCTATTTCCTGGCTTTTGGAAAGATGCCTTTCATGCACATAAGGAACTGTTTCACCTGTATGGAAAATGAAATTACATCATGGTTCTCAAAACATGCATGCAGTTTCTTTTCTAACTTTCAAACTATTGGAGGCTGAGATTGGGCTCTTTGGTGTATGAGTCAATGACAGACAGAAACTTTGGGAGTTGACCAAGAATCAGCCAAATCGAACATCAACCACGAAGGGACTCGAACCCTCAATCTTCTGATTCGAAGTCAGACGCCTTATCCATTAGGCCACGTGGTCCTTTGACTAGAAAATGCTGTTTGTTTTTTTGCCAGAGTCTATCCTTTTTCAATATTAATGGATTTATATGAATTCGGACCGATGGGCACATGTTTGGGGGGGGTTCAACACTTACTATCACCTATTTCCTGGCTTTTGGAAAGATGCCTTTCATGCACGTAAGGAACTGTTTCACCTGTATGGAAACTGAAATTACATCATGGTTCTCAAAACATGCATGCAGTTTCTTTTCTAACTTTCAAACTATTGGAAGCTGAGATTGGGCTCTTCGGTGTATGAGTCAATGACAGACAGAAACTTTGGGACTTGACCAAGAATCAGCCAAATTGAACATCAACCACGAAGGGACTCGAACCCTCAATCTTCCGATTCGAAGTCAGACCGCTTATCCATTAGGCTACGTGGTCCTGTGAGTAGCAAATGCTGTTTGTTTTTTGCCAGAGTCTATCCTTTTTCAATATTACTGGATTTATATGAATTCAGACCGATGGGCACATGTTTTGGGGCGGGGGGGGTGGTTCAACACTTACTATCAACTATTTCCCGAATTTTGGAAAGATGCCTTTCATGCACATTTCTGTGGAAGAGGAACTGTTGCTCCTGTATGGAAACTGAAATTACATCATGGTTCTCAAAACATGCATGCAGTTTCTTTTCTAACTTTCAAACTATTGGAGGCTGAGATTGGGCTCTTTGGTGTATGAGTCAATGACAGACAGAAACTTTCGGACTTGACCAAGAATCAGCCAAATCAAACATCAACCACAAAGGGACTCGAACCCTCAATCTTCTGATTCAAAGTCAGACGCCTTATCCATTAGGCCACGTGGTCCTGTGAGTAGCAAATGCTGTTTGTTTTTTTGCCAGAGTCTATCCTTTTTCATTATTACCGGATTTATATGAATTCGGACCGATGGGCACATGTTTGGGGGGGGGGGGGGGGGGGTTCAACACTTACTATCACCTATTTCCTGGCTTTTGGAAAGATGCCTTTCATGCACATAAGGAACTGTTTCACCTGTATGGAAACTGAAATTACATCATGGTTCTCAAAACATGGATGCAGTTTCTTTTCTAACTTTCAAACTATTGGAAGCTGAGATTGGGCTCTTCGGTGTATGAGTCAATGACAGACAGAAACTTTGGGACTTGACCAAGAATCAGCCAAATTGAACATCAACCACGAAGGGACTCGAACCCTCAATCTTCTGATTCAAAGTCAGACGCCTTATCCATTAGGCCACGTGGTCCTGTGAGTAGCAAATGCTGTTTGTTTTTTGCCAGAGTCTATCCTTTTTCAATATTACTGGATTTATATGAATTCAGACCGGTGGGCACATGTTTTGGGGGGGGGGGTTCAACACTTACTATCAACTATTTCCCGACTTTTGGAAAGATGCCTTTCATGCACATTTCTGTGGAAGAGGAACTGTTGCTCCTGTATGGAAACTGAAATTACATCATGGTTCTCAAAACATGCATGCAGTTTATTTTCTAACTTTCAAACTATTGGAGGCTGAGATTGGGCTCTTTGGTGTATGAGTCAATGACAGACAGAAACTTTGGGACTTGACCAAGAATCAGCCAAATTGAACATCAACCACAAGGAGACTCAAACCCTCAATCTTCTGATTCAAAGTCAGACGCCTGATCCATTAGGCCACGTGGTCCTGTGAGTAGCAAATGCTGTTTGTTTTTTGCCAGAGTCTATCCTTTTTCAATATTACTGGATTTATATGAATTCAGACCGGTGGGCACATGTTTTGGGGGGGGGGGGGGGTTCAACACTTACTATCAACTATTTCCCGGCTTTTGGAAAGATGCCTTTCATGCACATTTCTGTGGAAGAGGAACTGTTGCTCCTGTATGGAAACTGAAATTACATCATGGTTCTCAAAACATGCATGCAGTTTCTTTTCTAACTTTCAAACTATTGGAGGCTGAGATTGGGCTCTTTGGTGTATAAGTCAATGACAGACAGAAACTTTGGGACTTGACCAAGAATCAGCCAAATCGAACATCAACCACGAAGGGACTCGAACCCTCAATCTTCTGATTCGAAGTCAGACGCCTTATCCATCAGGCCACGTGGTCCTGTGAGTAGCAAATGCTGTTTGTTTTTTTGCCAGAGTCTATCCTTTTTCAATATTACCGGATTTATATGAATTCGGACCGATGGGCACATGTTTGGGGGGGGTTCAACACTTACTATCACCTATTTCCTGGCTTTTGGAAAGATGCCTTTCATGCACATAAGGAACTGTTTCACCTGTATGGAAACTGAAATTACATCATGGTTCTCAAAACATGCATGCAGTTTCTTTTCTAACTTTCAAACAGTTGGAAGCTGAGATTGGGCTCTTCTGTGTATGAGTCAATGACAGACAGAAACTTTGGGACTTGACCAAGAATCAGCCAAATCGAACATCAACCACAAAGGGACTCAAACCCTCAATCTTCTGATTCGAAGTCAGACGCCTTATCCATTAGGCCACGTGGTCCTGTGCGTAGCAAATTTTAATTTTTTTTTGCCAGAGTCTATCCTTTTTCAATATTACCGGATTTATATGAATTCGGACCGATGGGCACATGTTTGGGGGGGGTTCAACACTTACTATCACCTATTTCCTGGCTTTTGGAAAGATGCCTTTCATGCACATAAGGAACTGTTTCACCTGTATGGAAACTGAAATTACATCATGGTTCTCAAAACATGCATGCAGTTTCTTTTCTAACTTTCAAACTGTTGGAAGCTGAGATTGGGCTCTTCGGTGTATGAGTCAATGACAGACAGAAACTTTGGGGCTTGACCAAGAATCAGCCAAATCGAACATCAACCACGAAGGGACTCGAACCCTCAATCTTCTGATTCGAAGTCAGACGCCTTATCCATTAGGCCACGTGGTCCTGTGAGTAGCAAATGCTGTTTTTTTTTTTGCCAGAGTCTATCCTTTTTCAATATTACCGGATTTATATGAATTCGGACCGATGGGCACATGTTTGGGGGGGGGGGGGGGGGTTCAACACTTACTATCACCTATTTCCTGGCTTTTGGAAAGATGCCTTTCATGCACATAAGGAACTGTTTCACAAGTATGGAAACTGAAATTACATCATGGTTCTCAAAACATGCATGCAGTTTCTTTTCTAACTTTCAAACTATTGGAAGCTGAGATTGGGCTCTTCGGTGTATGAGTCAATGACAGACAGAAACTTTGGGACTTGACCAAGAATCAGCCAAATCGAACATCAACCACGAAGGGACTCGAACCCTCAATCTTCTGATTCAAAGTCAGACGCCTTATCCATTAGGCCACGTGGTCCTGTGAGTAGCAAATGCTGTTTGTTTTTTTGCCAGAGTCTATCCTTTTTCAATATTACCGGATTTATATGAATTCGGACCGATGGGCACATGTTTGGGGGGGGGGGGGGTTCAACACTTACTATCACCTATTTCCTGGCTTTTGGAAAGATGCCTTTCATGCACATAAGGAACTGTTTCACCTGTATGGAAACTGAAATTACATCATGGTTCTCAAAACATGCATGCAGTTTCTTTTCTAACTTTCAAACTGTTGGAAGCTGAGATTGGGCTCTTCGGTGTATGAGTCAATGACAGACAGAAACTTTGGGGCTTGACCAAGAATCAGCCAAATCGAACATCAACCACGAAGGGACTCGAACCCTCAATCTTCTGATTCGAAGTCAGACGCCTTATCCATTAGGCCACGTGGTCCTGTGAGTAGCAAATGCTGTTTGTTTTTTTGCCAGAGTCTATCCTTTTTCAATATTACCGGATTTATATGAATTCGGACCGATGGGCACATGTTTGGGGGGGGGGGGGGGTTCAACACTTACTATCACCTATTTCCTGGCTTTTGGAAAGATGCCTTTCATGCACATAAGGAACTGTTTCACAAGTATGGAAACTGAAATTACATCATGGTTCTCAAAACATGCATGCAGTTTCTTTTCTAACTTTCAAACTATTGGAAGCTGAGATTGGGCTCTTCGGTGTATGAGTCAATGACAGACAGAAACTTTGGGACTTGACCAAGAATCAGCCAAATCGAACATCAACCACAAAGGGACTCGAACCCTCAATCTTCTGATTCAAAGTCAGACGCCTTATCCATTAGGCCACGTGGTCCTGTGAGTAGTAAATGCTGTTTGTTTTTTTGCCAGAGTCTATCCTTTTTCAATATTACCGGATTTATATGAATTCGGACCGATGGGCACATGTTTGGGGGGGGGGGGGTTTAACACTTACTATCACCTATTTCCTGGCTTTTGGAAAGATGCCTTTCATGCACATAAGGAACTGTTTCACCTGTATGGAAACTGAAATTACATCATGGTTCTCAAAACATGCATGCAGTTTCTTTTCTAACTTTCAAACTATTGGAAGCTGAGATTGGGCTCTTCGGTGTATGAGTCAATGACAGACAGAAACTTTGGGACTTGACCAAGAATCAGCCAAATCGAACATCAACCACGAAGGGACTCGAACCCTCAATCTTCTGATTCGAAGTCAGACCCCTTATCCATTAGGCCACGTGGTCCTGTGAGTAGCAAATGCTGTTTGTTTTTTGCCAGAGTCTATCCTTTTTCAATATTACTGGATTTATATGAATTCAGACCGATGGGCACATGTTTTGGGGCGGGGGGGTGGTTCAACACTTACTATCAACTATTTCCCGACTTTTGGAAAGATGCCTTTCATGCACATTTCTGTGGAAGAGGAACTGTTGCTCCTGTATGGAAACTGAAATTACATCATGGTTCTCAAAACATGAATGCAGTTTCTTTTCTAACTTTCAAACTATTGGAGGCTGAGATTGGGCTCTTTGGTGTATGAGTCAATGACAGACAAAAACTTTGGGACTTGACCAAGAATCAGCCAAATCGAACATCAACCACGAAGGGACTCGAACCCTCAATCTTCTGATTCGAAGTCAGACGCCTTATCCATTAGGCCACGTGGTCCTGTGAGTAGCAAATGCTGTTTGTTTTTTGCCAGAGTCTATCCTTTTTCAATATTACTGGATTTATATGAATTCAGACCGGTGGGCACATGTTTGGGGGGGGGTTCAACACTTACTATCAACTATTTCCCGGCTTTTGGAAAGATGCCTTTCATGCACATTTCTGTGGAAGAAGAACTGTTGCTCCTGTATGGAAACTGAAATTACATCATGGTTCTCAAAACATGCATGCAGTTTCTTTTCTAACTTTCAAACTATTGGAAGGTGAGATTCGGCTCTTCGGTGTATGAATCAATGACAGACAGAAGCTTTGGGACTTGACCAAGAATCAGCCAAATCGAACATCAACCATGAAGGGACTCAAACCCTCAAACTTCTGATTCGTAGTCAGACGCCTTATCCATTAGGCCACGTGGTCCTGTGAGTAGCAAATGCTGTTTGTTTTCTGCCAGAGTCTATCCTTTTTCAATATTACTGGATTTATATGAATTCAGACCGGTGGGCACATGTTTTGGGGGGGGGGGGGGTTCAACATTTACTATCAACTATTTCCCGGCTTTTGGAAAGATGCCTTTCATGCACATTTCTGTGGAAGAGGAACTGTTGCTCCTGTATGGAAACTGAAATTACATCATGGTTCTCAAAACATGCATGCAGTTTCTTTTCTAACTTTCAAACTATTGGAGGCTGAGATTGGGCTCTTTGGTGTATGAGTCAATGACAGACAGAAACTTTCGGACTTGACCAAGAATCAGCCAAATCAAACATCAACCACAAAGGGACTTAAAACCCTCAATCTTCTGATTCGAAGTCAGACCCCTTATCCATTAGGCCACGTGGTCCTGTGAGTAGCAAATGCTGTTTGTTTTTTTGCCAGAGTCTATCCTTTTTCATTATTACCGGATTTATATGAATTCGGACCGATGGGCACATGTTTGGGGGGGGGGGGGGGGGGTTCAACACTTACTATCACCTATTTCCTGGCTTTTGGAAAGATGCCTTTCATGCACATAAGGAACTGTTTCACCTGTATGGAAACTGAAATTACATCATGGTTCTCAAAACATGGATGCAGTTTCTTTTCTAACTTTCAAACTATTGGAAGCTAAGATTGGGCTCTTCGGTGGATGAGTCAATGACAGACAGAAACTTTGGGACTTGACCAAGAATCAGCCAAATCGAACATCAACCACGAAGGGACTCGAACCCTCAATCTTATGATTCGAAGTCAGACGCCTTATCCATTAGGCCACGTGGTCCTGTGAGTAGCAAATGCTGTTTGTTTTTTGCCAGAGTCTATCCTTTTTCAATATTACTGGATTTATATGAATTCAGACCGGTGGGCACATGTTTTGGGGGGGGGGGGGGTTCAACACTTACTATCAACTATTTCCCGACTTTTGGAAAGATGCCTTTCATGCACATTTCTGTGGAAGAGGAACTGTTGCTCCTGTATGGAAACTGAAATTACATCATGGTTCTCAAAACATGCATGCAGTTTCTTTTCTAACTTTCAAACTATTGGAGGCTGAGATTGGGCTCTTTGGTGTATGAGTCAATGACAGACAGAAACTTTGGGACTTGACCAAGAATCAGCCAAATTGAACATCAACCACAAGGAGACTCGAACCCTCAATCTTCTGATTCAAAGTCAGATGCCTTATCCATTAGGCCACGTGGTCCTGTGAGTAGCAAATGCTGTTTGTTTTTTGCCAGAGTCTATCCTTTTTCAATATTACTGGATTTATATGAATTCAGACCGGTGGGCACATGTTTTGGGGGGGGGGGGGGTTCAACATTTACTATCAACTATTTCCCGGCTTTTGGAAAGATGCCTTTCATGCACATTTCTGTGGAAGAGGAACTGTTGCTCCTGTATGGAAACTGAAATTACATCATGGTTCTCAAAACATGCATGCAGTTTCTTTTCTAACTTTCAAACTATTGGAGGCTGAGATTGGGCTCTTTGGTGTATGAGTCAATGACAGACAGAAACTTTCGGACTTGACCAAGAATCAGCCAAATCAAACATCAACCACAAAGGGACTCGAACCCTCAATCTTCTGATTCAAAGTCAGACGCCTTATCCATTAGGCCACGTGGTCCTGTGAGTAGCAAATGCTGTTTGTTTTTTTGCCAGAGTCTATCCTTTTTCATTATTACCGGATTTATATGAATTCGGACCGATGGGCACATGTTTGGGGGGGGGGGGGGGGGGGGGTTCAACACTTACTATCACCTATTTCCTGGCTTTTGGAAAGATGCCTTTCATGCACATAAGGAACTGTTTCACCTGTATGGAAACTGAAATTACATCATGGTTCTCAAAACATGGATGCAGTTTCTTTTCTAACTTTCAAACTATTGGAAGCTGAGATTGGGCTCTTCGGTGTATGAGTCAATGACAGACAGAAACTTTGGGACTTGACCAAGAATCAGCCAAATTGAACATCAACCACGAAGGGTCTCGAACCCTCAATCTTCTGATTCAAAGTCAGACGCCTTATCCATTAGGCCACATGGTCCTGTGAGTAGCAAATGCTGTTTGTTTTTTGCCAGAGTCTATCCTTTTTCAATATTACTGGATTTATATGAATTCAGACCGGTGGGCACATGTTTTGGGGGGGGGGGTTCAACACTTACTATCAACTATTTCCCGACTTTTGGAAAGATGCCTTTCATGCACATTTCTGTGGAAGAGGAACTGTTGCTCCTGTATGGAAACTGAAATTACATCATGGTTCTCAAAACATGCATGCAGTTTCTTTTCTAACTTTCAAACTATTGGAGGCTGAGATTGGGCTCTTTGGTGTATGAGTCAATGACAGACAGAAACTTTGGGACTTGACCAAGAATCAGCCAAATTGAACATCAACCACAAGGAGACTCGAACCCTCAATCTTCTGATTCAAAGTCAGACACCTGATCCATTAGGCCACGTGGTCCTGTGAGTAGCAAATGCTGTTTGTTTTTTGCCAGAGTCTATCCTTTTTCAATATTACTGGATTTATATGAATTCAGACCGGTGGGCACATGTTTTTGGGGGGGGGGGGGGTTCAACATTTACTATCAACTATTTCCCGGCTTTTGGAAAGATGCCTTTCATGCACATTTCTGTGGAAGAGGAACTGTTGCTCCTGTATGGAAACTGAAATTACATCATGGTTCTCAAAACATGCATGCAGTTTCTTTTCTAACTTTCAAACTATTGGAGGCTGAGATTGGGCTCTTTGGTGTATGAGTCAATGACAGACAGAAACTTTCGGACTTGACCAAGAATCAGCCAAATCAAACATCAACCACAAACCACAAAGGGACTCGAACCCTCAATCTTCTGATTCGAAGTCAGACGCCTTATCCATTAGGCCACGTGGTCCTGTGAGTAGCAAATGCTGTTTGTTTTTTTGCCAGAGTCTATCCTTTTTCATTATTACCGGATTTATATGAATTCGGACTGATGGGCACATGTTTGGGGGGGGGGGGGGGGGGGTTCAACACTTACTATCACCTATTTCCTGGCTTTTGGAAAGATGCCTTTCATGCACATAAGGAACTGTTTCACCTGTATGGAAACTGAAATTACATCATGGTTCTCAAAACATGGATGCAGTTTCTTTTCTAACTTTCAAACTATTGGAAGCTGAGATTGGGCTCTTCGGTGTATGAGTCAATGACAGACAGAAACTTTGGGACTTGACCAAGAATCAGCCAAATTGAACATCAACCACGAAGGGACTCGAACCCTCAATCTTCTGATTCAAAGTCAGACGCCTTATCCATTAGGCCACGTGGTCCTGTGAGTAGCAAATGCTGTTTGTTTTTTGCCAGAGTCTATCCTTTTTCAATATTACTGGATTTATATGAATTCAGACCGGTGGGCACATGTTTTGGGGGGGGGGGGTTCAACACTTACTATCAACTATTTCCCGACTTTTGGAAAGATGCCTTTCATGCACATTTCTGTGGAAGAGGAACTGTTGCTCCTGTATGGAAACTGAAATTACATCATGGTTCTCAAAACATGCATGCAGTTTCTTTTCTAACTTGCAAACTATTGGAGGCTGAGATTGGGCTCTTTGGTGTATGAGTCAATGACAGACAGAAACTTTGGGACTTGACCAAGAATCAGCCAAATTGAACATCAACCACAAGGAGACTCGAACCCTCAATCTTCTGATTCAAAGTCAGACGCCTGATCCATTAGGCCACGTGGTCCTGTGAGTAGCAAATGCTGTTTGTTTTTTGCCAGAGTCTATCCTTTTTCAATATTACTGGATTTATATGAATTCAGACCGGTGGGCACATGTTTTGGGGGGGGGGGGGGGGTTCAACACTTACTATCAACTATTTCCCAGCTTTTGGAAAGATGCCTTTCATGCACATTTCTGTGGAAGAGGAACTGTTGCTCCTGTATGGAAACTGAAATTACATCATGGTTCTCAAAACATGCATGCAGTTTCTTTTCTAACTTTCAAACTATTGGAGGCTGAGATTGGGCTCTTTGGTGTATAAGTCAATGACAGACAGAAACTTTGGGACTTGACCAAGAATCAGCCAAATCGAACATCAACCACTAAGGGACTCGAACCCTCAATCTTCTGATTCGAAGTCAGACGCCTTATCCATCAGGCCACGTGGTCCTGTGAGTAGCAAATGCTGTTTGTTTTTTTGCCAGAGTCTATCCTTTTTCAATATTACCGGATGTATATGAATTCGGACCGATGGGCACATGTTTTGGGGGGGGGGGTTCAACACTTACTATCACCTATTTCCTGGCTTTTTGAAAGATTCCTTTCATGCACATAAGGAACTGTTTCACCTGTATGGAAACTGAAATTACATCATGGTTCTCAAAACATGCATGCAGTTTCTTTTCTAACTTTCAAACTATTGGAAGCTGAGATTGGGCTCTTCGGTGTATGAGTCAATGACAGACAGAAACTTTGGGACTTGACCAAGAATCAGCCAAATCGAACATCAACCACGAAGGGACTCGAACCCTCAATCTTCTGATTCGAAGTCAGACGCCTTATCCATTAGGCCACGTGGTCCTGTGAGTAGCAAATGCTGTTTGTTTTTTGCCAGAGTCTATCCTTTTTCAATATTACTGGATTTATATGAATTCAGACCGGTGGGCACATGTTTTGGGGGGGGGGGGGGTTCAACACTTACTATCAACTATTTCCCGACTTTTGGAAAGATGCCTTTCATGCACATTTCTGTGGAAGAGGAACTGTTGCTCCTGTATGGAAACTGAAATTACATCATGGTTCTCAAAACATGCATGCAGTTTCTTTTCTAACTTTCAAACTATTGGAGGCTGAGAATGGGCTCTTTGGTGTATGAGTCAATGACAGACAGAAACTTTGGGACTTGACCAAGAATCAGCCAAATTGAACATCAACCACAAGGAGACTCGAACCCTCAATCTTCTGATTCAAAGTCAGACACCTGATCCATTAGGCCACGTGGTCCTGTGAGTAGCAAATGCTGTTTGTTTTTTGCCAGAGTCTATCCTTTTTCAATATTACTGGATTTATATGAATTCAGACCGGTGGGCACATGTTTTTGGGGGGGGGGGGGTTCAACATTTACTATCAACTATTTCCCGGCTTTTGGAAAGATGCCTTTCATGCACATTTCTGTGGAAGAGGAACTGTTGCTCCTGTATGGAAACTGAAATTACATCATGGTTCTCAAAACATGCATGCAGTTTCTTTTCTAACTTTCAAACTATTGGAGGCTGAGATTGGGCTCTTTGGTGTATGAGTCAATGACAGACAGAAACTTTCGGACTTGACCAAGAATCAGCCAAATCAAACATCAACCACAAACCACAAAGGGACTCGAACCCTCAATCTTCTGATTCGAAGTCAGACGCCTTATCCATTAGGCCACGTGGTCCTGTGAGTAGCAAATGCTGTTTGTTTTTTTGCCAGAGTCTATCCTTTTTCATTATTACCGGATTTATATGAATTCGGACTGATGGGCACATGTTTGGGGGGGGGGGGGGGGGGTTCAACACTTACTATCACCTATTTCCTGGCTTTTGGAAAGATGCCTTTCATGCACATAAGGAACTGTTTCACCTGTATGGAAACTGAAATTACATCATGGTTCTCAAAACATGGATGCAGTTTCTTTTCTAACTTTCAAACTATTGGAAGCTGAGATTGGGCTCTTCGGTGTATGAGTCAATGACAGACAGAAACTTTGGGACTTGACCAAGAATCAGCCAAATTGAACATCAACCACGAAGGGACTCGAACCCTCAATCTTCTGATTCAAAGTCAGACGCCTTATCCATTAGGCCACGTGGTCCTGTGAGTAGCAAATGCTGTTTGTTTTTTGCCAGAGTCTATCCTTTTTCAATATTACTGGATTTATATGAATTCAGACCGGTGGGCACATGTTTTGGGGGGGGGGGGTTCAACACTTACTATCAACTATTTCCCGACTTTTGGAAAGATGCCTTTCATGCACATTTCTGTGGAAGAGGAACTGTTGCTCCTGTATGGAAACTGAAATTACATCATGGTTCTCAAAACATGCATGCAGTTTCTTTTCTAACTTGCAAACTATTGGAGGCTGAGATTGGGCTCTTTGGTGTATGAGTCAATGACAGACAGAAACTTTGGGACTTGACCAAGAATCAGCCAAATTGAACATCAACCACAAGGAGACTCGAACCCTCAATCTTCTGATTCAAAGTCAGACGCCTGATCCATTAGGCCACGTGGTCCTGTGAGTAGCAAATGCTGTTTGTTTTTTGCCAGAGTCTATCCTTTTTCAATATTACTGGATTTATATGAATTCAGACCGGTGGGCACATGTTTTGGGGGGGGGGGGGGGGTTCAACACTTACTATCAACTATTTCCCAGCTTTTGGAAAGATGCCTTTCATGCACATTTCTGTGGAAGAGGAACTGTTGCTCCTGTATGGAAACTGAAATTACATCATGGTTCTCAAAACATGCATGCAGTTTCTTTTCTAACTTTCAAACTATTGGAGGCTGAGATTGGGCTCTTTGGTGTATAAGTCAATGACAGACAGAAACTTTGGGACTTGACCAAGAATCAGCCAAATCGAACATCAACCACTAAGGGACTCGAACCCTCAATCTTCTGATTCGAAGTCAGACGCCTTATCCATCAGGCCACGTGGTCCTGTGAGTAGCAAATGCTGTTTGTTTTTTTGCCAGAGTCTATCCTTTTTCAATATTACCGGATGTATATGAATTCGGACCGATGGGCACATGTTTTGGGGGGGGGGGTTCAACACTTACTATCACCTATTTCCTGGCTTTTTGAAAGATTCCTTTCATGCACATAAGGAACTGTTTCACCTGTATGGAAACTGAAATTACATCATGGTTCTCAAAACATGCATGCAGTTTCTTTTCTAACTTTCAAACTATTGGAAGCTGAGATTGGGCTCTTCGGTGTATGAGTCAATGACAGACAGAAACTTTGGGACTTGACCAAGAATCAGCCAAATCGAACATCAACCACGAAGGGACTCGAACCCTCAATCTTCTGATTCGAAGTCAGACGCCTTATCCATTAGGCCACGTGGTCCTGTGAGTAGCAAATGCTGTTTGTTTTTTGCCAGAGTCTATCCTTTTTCAATATTACTGGATTTATATGAATTCAGACCGGTGGGCACATGTTTTGGGGGGGGGGGGGGTTCAACACTTACTATCAACTATTTCCCGACTTTTGGAAAGATGCCTTTCATGCACATTTCTGTGGAAGAGGAACTGTTGCTCCTGTATGGAAACTGAAATTACATCATGGTTCTCAAAACATGCATGCAGTTTCTTTTCTAACTTTCAAACTATTGGAGGCTGAGAATGGGCTCTTTGGTGTATGAGTCAATGACAGACAGAAACTTTGGGACTTGACCAAGAATCAGCCAAATTGAACATCAACCACAAGGAGACTCGAACACTCAATCTTCTGATTCAAAGTCAGACGCCTTATCCATTAGGCCACATGGTCCTGTGAGTAGCAAATGCTGTTTGTTTTTTACCAGAGTCTATCCTTTTTCAATATTACTGGATTTATATGAATTCAGACCGGTGGGCACATGTTTTGGGGGGGGGTTCAACACTTACTATCTACTATTTCCCGGCTTTTGGAAAGATGCCTTTCATGCACATTTCTGTGGAAGAGGAACTGTTGCTCCTGTATGGAAACTGAAATTACATCATGGTTCTCAAAACATGCATGCAGTTTCTTTTCTAACTTTCAAACTATTGGAAGCTGAGATTGGGCTCTTCGGTGTATGAGTCAATGACAGACAGAAACTTTGGGACTTGACCAAGAATCAGCCAAATCGAACATCAACCACGAAGGGACTCGAACCCTCAATCTTCCGATTCGAAGTCAGACCGCTTATCCATTAGGCTACGTGGTCCTGTGAGTAGCAAATGCTGTTTGTTTTTTGCCAGAGTCTATCCTTTTTCAATATTACTGGATTTATATGAATTCAGACCGATGGGCACATGTTTTGGGGCGGGGGGGGTGGTTCAACACTTACTATCAACTATTTCCCGAATTTTGGAAAGATGCCTTTCATGCACATTTCTGTGGAAGAGGAACTGTTGCTCCTGTATGGAAACTGAAATTACATCATGGTTCTCAAAACATGCATGCAGTTTCTTTTCTAACTTTCAAACTATTGGAGGCTGAGATTGGGCTCTTTGGTGTATGAGTCAATGACAGACAGAAACTTTGGGACTTGACCAAGAATCAGCCAAATCGAACATCAACCACGAAGGGACACGAACCCTCAATCTTCTGATTCGAAGTCAGACGCCTTATCCATTAGGCCACGTGGTCCTGTGAGTAGCAAATGCTGTTTGTTTTTTTGCCAGAGTCTATCCTTTTTCAATATTACCGGATTTATATGAATTCGGACCGATGGGCACATGTTTGAGGGGGGGGGGGGGGGGGTTGAACACTTACTATCACCTATTTCCTGGCTTTTGGAAAGATGCCTTTCATGCACATAAGGAACTGTTTCACCTGTATGGAAACTGAAATTACATCATGGTTCTCAAAACATGCATGCAGTTTCTTTTCTAACTTTCAAACTATTGGAAGCTGAGATTGGGCTCTTCGGTGTATGAGTCAATGACAGACAGAAACTTTGGGACTTGACCAAGAATCAGCCAAATCGAACATCAACCACAAAGGGACTCGAACCCTCAATCTTCCGATTCAAAGTCAGACCGCTTATCCATTAGGCCACATGGTCCTGTGCGTAGCAAATGCTGTTTGTTTTTTTGCCAGAGTCTATCCTTTTTCAATATTACCGGATTTATATGAATTCGGACCGATGGGCACATGTTTGGGGGGGGGGGGGGGAATCAACACTTACTATCACCTATTTCCTGGCTTTTGGAAAGATGCCTTTCATGCACATAAGGAACTGTTTCACCCGTATGGAAACTGAAATTACATCATGGTTCTCAAAACATGCATGCAGTTTCTTTTCTAACTTTCAAACTATTGGAAGCTGAGATTGGGCTATTCGGTGTATGAGTCAATGACAGACAGAATCTTTGGGACTTGACCAAGAATCAGCCAAATCGAACATCAACCACAAAGGGACTCGAACCCTCAATCCTCTGATTCAAAGTCAGACACTAATCCATTAGACCACGTGGTCCTGTGAGTAGCAAATGCTGTTTGTTTTTTGCGAGAGTCTATCCTTTTTCAATATTACTGAATTTATATGAATTCAGACCGGTGGGCACATGTTTTGGGGGGGGGTTCAACACTTACTATCAACTATTAGCCCGGCTTTTGGAAAGATGCCCTTCATGCACATTTCTGTGGAAGAGGAACTGTTGCTCCTGTATGGAAACTGAAATTACATCATGGTTCTCAAAACATGCATGCAGTTTCTTTTCTAACTTTCAAACTATTGGAAGCTGAGATTCGGCTCTTCGGTGTATGAGTCAATGACAGACAGAAGCTTTGGGACTTAACCAAGAATCAGCCAAATCGAACATCAACCACGAAGGGACTCGAACCCTCAATCTTCTGATTCGAAGTCAGACGCCTTATCCATTAGGCCACGTGGTCCTGTGAGTAGCAAATGATGTTTGTTTTTGCCAGAGTCTATCCTTTTTCAATATTACTGGATTTATATGAATTCAGACCGGTGGGCACACGTTTGGGGGGGGGGGGGGGGGGTTCAACACTTACTATCAACTATTAACCCGGCTTTTGGAAAGATGCCTTTCATGCACATTTCTGTGGAAGAGGAACTGTTGCTCCTGTATGGAAACTGATATTACATCATGGTTCTCAAAACATGCATGCAGTTTCTTTTCTAACTTTCAAACTATTGGAAGCTGAGATTCGGCTCTTCGGTGTATGAGTCAATGACAGACAGAAGCTTTGGGACTTGACCAAGAATCAGCCAAATCGAACATCATCCACGAAGGGACTCAAACCCTCAATCTTCTGATTCGAAGTCAGACGCCTTATCCATTAGGCCACGTGGTCCTGTGAGTAGCAAATGCTGTTTGTTTTTTGCCAGAGTATCCTTTTTCAATATTACTGGATTTATATGAATCCAGACCGGTGGGCACATGTTTTGGGGGGGGTTCAACACTTACTATCAACTATTACCCCGGCTTTTGGAAAGATGGCTTTCATGCACATTTCTGTGGAAGAGGAACTGTTGCTCCTGTATGGAAACTGAAATTACATCATGGTTCTCAAAACATGCATGCAGTTTCTTTTCTAACTTTCAAACTATTGGAGGCTGAGATGGGGCTCTTTGGTGTATGAGTCAATGACAGACAGAAACTTTGGGACTTGACCAAGAATCAGTCAAATCGAACATCAACCACAAAGGGACTCGAACCCTCAATCTTCTGATTCAAAGTCAGACACCTTATCCATTAGGCCACATGGTCCTGTGAGTAGCAAATGCTGTTTGTTTTTTGCCAGAGTCTATCCTTTTTCAATATTACTGGATTTATATGAATTCAGACCGGTGGGCACATGTTTTGGGGGGGGGGGTTCAACACTTACTATCAACTATTTCCCGGCTTTTGGAAAGATGCCTTTATGCACATTTCTGTGGAAGAGGAACTGTTGCTCCTGTATGGAAACTGAAATTACATCATGGTTCTCAAAACATGCATGCAGTTTCTTTTCTAACTTTCAAACTATTGGAGGCTGAGATTGGGCTCTTTGGTGTATGAGTCAATGACAGACAGAAACTTTGGGACTTGACCAAGAATCAGCCAAATCGAACATCAACCACGAAGGGACTCGAACCCTCAATCTTCTGATTCGAAGTCAGACGCCTTATCCATTAGGCCACGTGGTCCTGTGACTAGAAAATGCTGTTTGTTTTTTTGCCAGAGTCTATCCTTTTTCAATATTACCGGATTTATATGAATTCGGACCGATGGGCACATGTTTGGGGGGGGTTCAACACTTACTATCACCTATTTCCTGGCTTTTGGAAAGATGCCTTTCATGCACATAAGGAACTGTTTCACCTGTATGGAAACTGAAATTACATCATGGTTCTCAAAACATGCATGCAGTTTCTTTTCTAACTTTCAAACTGTTGGAAGCTGAGATTGGGCTCTTCGGTGTATGAGTCAATGACAGACAGAAACTTTGGGACTTGACCAAGAATCAGCCAAATCGAACATCAACCACAAAGGGACTCGAACCCTCAATCTTCTGATTCAAAGTCAGACGCCTTATCCATTAGGCCACGTGGTCCTGTGCGTAGCAAATGCTGTTTTTTTTTGTTGCCAGAGTCTATCCTTTTTCAATATTACTGGATTTATATGAATTCGGACCGATGGGCACATGTTTGGGGGGGGGGGGGGGGTTCAACACTTACTATCACCTATTTCGTGGCTTTTGGAAAGATGCCTTTCATGCACATAAGGAACTGTTACACAAGTATGGAAACTGAAATTACATCATGGTTCTCAAAACATGCATGCAGTTTCTTTTCTAACTTTGAAACTATTGGAAGCTGAGATTGGGCTCTTCGGTGTATGAGTCAATGACAGACAGAAACTTTGGGACTTGACCAAGAATCAGCCAAATCGAACATCAACCACGAAGGGACTCGAACCGTCAATCTTCCGATTCGAAGTCAGACCGCTTATCCATTAGGCCACGTGGTCCTGTGAGTAGCAAATGCTGTTTGTTTTTTGCCAGAGTCTATCCTTTTTCAATATTACTGGATTTATATGAATTCAGACCGATGGGCACATGTTTTGGGGCAGGGGGGGTGGTTCAACACTTACTATCAACTATTTCCCGACTTTTGGAAAGATGCCTTTCATGCACATTTCTGTGGAAGAGGAACTGTTGCTCCTGTATGGAAACTGAAATTACATCATGGTTCTCAAAACATGCATGCAGTTTCTTTTCTAACTTTCAAACTATTGGAGGCTGAGATTGGGCTCTTTGGTGTATGAGTCAATGACAGACAGAAACTTTCGGACTTGACCAAGAATCAGCCAAATCAAACATCAACCACAAAGGGACTCGAACCCTCAATCTTCTGATTCAAAGTCAGACGCCTTATCCATTAGGCCACGTGGTCCTGTGAGTAGCAAATGCTGTTTGTTTTTTTTGCCAGAGTCTATCCTTTTTCATTATTACCGGATTTATATGAATTCGGACCGATGGGCACATGTTTGGGGGGGGGGGGGGGGTTCAACACTTACTATCACCTATTTCCTGGCTTTTGGAAAGATGCCTTTCATGCACATAAGGAACTGTTTCACCTGTATGGAAACTGAAATTACATCATGGTTCTCAAAACATGGATGCAGTTTCTTTTCTAACTTTCAAACTATTGGAAGCTGAGATTGGGCTCTTCGGTGTATGAGTCAATGACAGACAGAAACTTTGGGACTTGACCAAGAATCAGCCAAATTGAACATCAACCACGAAGGGACTCGAACCCTCAATCTTCTGATTCAAAGTCAGACGCCTTATCCATTAGGCCACGTGGTCCTGTGAGTAGCAAATGCTGTTTGTTTTTTGCCAGAGTCTATCCTTTTTCAATATTACTGGATTTATATGAATTCAGACCGGTGGGCACATGTTTTGGGGGGGGGGGTTCAACACTTACTATCAACTATTTCCCGACTTTTGGAAAGATGCCTTTCATGCACATTTCTGTGGAAGAGGAACTGTTGCTCCTGTATGGAAACTGAAATTACATCATGGTTCTCAAAACATGCATGCAGTTTCTTTTCTAACTTTCAAACTATTGGAGGCTGAGATTGGGCTCTTTGGTGTATGAGTCAATGACAGACAGAAACTTTGGGACTTGACCAAGAATCAGCCAAATTGAACATCAACCACAAGGAGACTCGAACCCTCAATCTTCTGATTCAAAGTCAGACGCCTGATCCATTAGGCCACGTGGTCCTGTGAGTAGCAAATGCTGTTTGTTTTTTGCCAGAGTCTATCCTTTTTCAATATTACTGGATTTATATGAATTCAGACCGGTGGGCACATGTTTTGGGGGGGGGGGGGGGTTCAACACTTACTATCAACTATTTCCCGGCTTTTGGAAAGATGCCTTTCATGCACATTTCTGTGGAAGAGGAACTGTTGCTCCTGTATGGAAACTGAAATTACATCATGGTTCTCAAAACATGCATGCAGTTTCTTTTCTAACTTTCAAACTATTGGAGGCTGAGATTGGGCTCTTTGGTGTATAAGTCAATGACAGACAGAAACTTTGGGACTTGACCAAGAATCAGCCAAATCGAACATCAACCACGAAGGGACTCGAACCCTCAATCTTCTGATTCGAAGTCAAACGCCTTATCCATCAGGCCACGTGGTCCTGTGAGTAGCAAATGCTGTTTGTTTTTTTGCCAGAGTCTATCCTTTTTCAATATTACCGGATTTATATGAATTCGGACCGATGGGCACATGTTTTGGGGGGGGGGGGTTCAACACTTACTATCACCTATTTCCTGGCTTTTGGAAAGATGCCTTTCATGCACATAAGGAACTGTTTCACCTGTATGGAAACTGAAATTACATCATGGTTCTCAAAACATGCATGCAGTTTCTTTTCTAACTTTCAAACTATTGGAAGCTGAGATTGGGCTCTTCGGTGTATGAGTCAATGACAGACAGAAACTTTGGGACTTGACCAAGAATCAGCCAAATCGAACATCAACCACGAAGGGACTCGAACCCTCAATCTTCTGATTCGAAGTCAGACGCCTTATCCATTAGGCCACGTGGTCCTGTGAGTAGCAAATGCTGTTTGTTTTTTGCCAGAGTCTATCCTTTTTCAATATTACTGGATTTATATGAATTCAGACCGGTGGGCACATGTTTTGGGGGGGGGGGGGTTCAACACTTACTATCAACTATTTCCCGACTTTTGGAAAGATGCCTTTCATGCACATTTCTGTGGAAGAGGAACTGTTGCTCCTGTATGGAAACTGAAATTACATCATGGTTCTCAAAACATGCATGCAGTTTCTTTTCTAACTTTCAAACTATTGGAGGCTGAGAATGGGCTCTTTGGTGTATGAGTCAATGACAGACAGAAACTTTGGGACTTGACCAAGAATCAGCCAAATTGAACATCAACCACAAGGAGACTCGAACCCTCAATCTTCTGATTCAAAGTCAGACGCCTTATCCATTAGGCCACATGGTCCTGTGAGTAGCAAATGCTGTTTGTTTTTTACCAGAGTCTATCCTTTTTCAATATTACTGGATTTATATGAATTCAGACCGGTGGGCACATGTTTTGGGGGGGGGGTTCAACACTTACTATCAACTATTTCCCGGCTTTTGGAAAGATGCCTTTCATGCACATTTCTGTGGAAGAGGAACTGTTGCTCCTGTATGGAAACTGAAATTACATCATGGTTCTCAAAACATGCATGCAGTTTCTTTTCTAACTTTCAAACTATTGGAGGCTGAGATTGGGCTCTTTGGTGTATGAGTCAATGACAGACAGAAACTTTGGGACTTGACCAAGAATCAGCCAAATCGAACATCAACCACAAAGGGACTCGAACCCTCAATCTTCTGATTCGAAGTCAGACGCCTTATCCATTAGGCCACGTGGTCCTGTGCATAGCAAATGCTTTTTTTTTTTTTGCCAGAGTCTATCCTTTTTCAATATTACCGGATTTATATGAATTCGGACCGATGGGCACATGTTTGGGGGGGGTTCAACACTTACTATCACCTATTTCCTGGCTTTTGGAAAGATGCCTTTCATGCACATAAGGAACTGTTTCACCTGTATGGAAACTGAAATTACATCATGGTTCTCAAAACATGCATGCAGTTTCTTTTCTAACTTTCAAACTGTTGGAAGCTGAGATTGGGCTCTTCGGTGTATGAGTCAATGACAGACAGAAACTTTGGGACTTGACCAAGAATCAGCCAAATCGAACATCAACCACAAAGGGACTCGAACCCTCAATCTTCTGATTGAAAGTCAGACGCCTTATCCATTAGGCCACGTGGTCCTGTGCGTAGCAAATGCTGTTTGTTTTTTTGCCAGAGTCTATCCTTTTTCAATATTACTGGATTTATATGAATTCAGACCGGTGGGCACATATTTTGGGGCGGGGGGGGTGGTTCAACACTTACTATCAACTATTACCCCGGCTTTTGGAAAGATGCCTTTCATGCATATTTCTGTGGAAGAGGAACTGTTGCTCATGTATGGAAACTGAAATGACATCATGGTTCTCAAAACATG
Organism: Notolepis coatsorum; assembly: GCF_963971535.1. Lineage (NCBI taxonomy): Eukaryota > Metazoa > Chordata > Actinopteri > Aulopiformes > Paralepididae > Notolepis > Notolepis coatsorum. The sequence goes on along the minus strand of NC_140168.1, from coordinate 143,935,532 downwards.
CATGCAGTTTCTTTTCTAACTTTCAAACTATTGGAAGCTGAGATTCAGCTATTCGGTGTATGAGTCAATGACAGACAGAAGCTTTGGGACTTGACCAAGAATCAGCCAAATCGAACATCAACCACGAAGGGAATCGAACCCTCAATCTTCTGTTTTGAAGTCAGACGCCTTATCCATTAGGCCACGTGGTCCTGTGAGTAGCAAATGCTGTTTGTTTTTTGCCAGAGTCTATCCTTTTTCAATATTACTGGATTTATATGAATTCGGACCGATGGGCACATGTTTGGGGGGGGGGGGGGGTTCAACACTTACTATCACCTATTTCCTGGCTTTTGGAAAGATGCCTTTCATGCACATAAGGAACTGTTTCACCCGTATGGAAACTGAAATTACATCATGGTTCTCAAAACATGCATGCAGTTTCTTTTCTAACTTTCAAACTATTGGAAGCTGAGATTGGGCTATTCGGTGTATGAGTCAATGACAGACAGAATCTTTGGGACTTGACCAAGAATCAGCCAAATCGAACATCAACCACAAAGGGACTCGAACCCTCAATCCTCTGATTCAAAGTCAGACACTAATCCATTAGGCCACGTGGTCCTGTCAGTTGTTTTTGCCAGAGTCTATCCTTTTTCAATATTACTGGATTTATATGAATTCAGACCGGTGGGCACATGTTTTGTGGGGGGTGGGGGGGGGTTCAACACTTACTATCAACTATTTCCCGGCTTTTGGAAAGATGCCTTTCATGCACATAAGGAACTGTTTCACCCGTATGGAAACTGAAATTACATCATGGTTCTCAAAACATGCATGCAGTTTCTTTTCTAACTTTCAAACTATTGGAAGCTGAGATTGGGCTATTCGGTGTATGAGTCAATGACAGACAGAAACTTTGGGACTTGACCAAGAATCAGCCAAATCGAACATCAACCACGAAGGGACACGAACCCTCAATCTTCTGATTCGAAGTCAGACGCCTTATCCATTAGGCCACGTGGTCCTGTGAGTAGCAAATGCTGTTTGTTTTTTTGCCAGAGTCTATCCTTTTTCAATATTACCGGATTTATATGAATTCGGACCGATGGGCACATGTTTGAGGGGGGGGGGGGGGGGGGTTGAACACTTACTATCACCTATTTCCTGGCTTTTGGAAAGATGCCTTTCATGCACATAAGGAACTGTTTCACCTGTATGGAAACTGAAATTACATCATGGTTCTCAAAACATGCATGCAGTTTCTTTTCTAACTTTCAAACTATTGGAAGCTGAGATTGGGCTCTTCGGTGTATGAGTCAATGACAGACAGAAACTTTGGGACTTGACCAAGAATCAGCCAAATCGAACATCAACCACAAAGGGACTCGAACCCTCAATCTTCCGATTCAAAGTCAGACCGCTTATCCATTAGGCCACATGGTCCTGTGCGTAGCAAATGCTGTTTGTTTTTTTGCCAGAGTCTATCCTTTTTCAATATTACCGGATTTATATGAATTCGGACCGATGGGCACATGTTTGGGGGGGGGGGGGGGGGGATCAACACTTACTATCACCTATTTCCTGGCTTTTGGAAAGATGCCTTTCATGCACATAAGGAACTGTTTCACCCGTATGGAAACTGAAATTACATCATGGTTCTCAAAACATGCATGCAGTTTCTTTTCTAACTTTCAAACTATTGGAAGCTGAGATTGGGCTATTCGGTGTATGAGTCAATGACAGACAGAATCTTTGGGACTTGACCAAGAATCAGCCAAATCGAACATCAACCACAAAGGGACTCGAACCCTCAATCCTCTGATTCAAAGTCAGACACTAATCCATTAGGCCACGTGGTCCTGTGAGTAGCAAATGCTGTTTGTTTTTTGCGAGAGTCTATCCTTTTTCAATATTACTGAATTTATATGAATTCAGACCGGTGGGCACATGTTTTGGGGGGGGGTTCAACACTTACTATCAACTATTAGCCCGGCTTTTGGAAAGATGCCCTTCATGCACATTTCTGTGGAAGAGGAACTGTTGCTCCTGTATGGAAACTGAAATTACATCATGGTTCTCAAAACATGCATGCAGTTTCTTTTCTAACTTTCAAACTATTGGAAGCTGAGATTCGGCTCTTCGGTGTATGAGTCAATGACAGACAGAAGCTTTGGGACTTAACCAAGAATCAGCCAAATCGAACATCAACCACGAAGGGACTCGAACCCTCAATCTTCTGATTCGAAGTCAGACGCCTTATCCATTAGGCCACGTGGTCCTGTGAGTAGCAAATGATGTTTGTTTTTGCCAGAGTCTATCCTTTTTCAATATTACTGGATTTATATGAATTCAGACCGGTGGGCACACGTTTGGGGGGGGGGGGGGGGGGTTCAACACTTACTATCAACTATTAACCCGGCTTTTGGAAAGATGCCTTTCATGCACATTTCTGTGGAAGAGGAACTGTTGCTCCTGTATGGAAACTGATATTACATCATGGTTCTCAAAACATGCATGCAGTTTCTTTTCTAACTTTCAAACTATTGGAAGCTGAGATTCGGCTCTTCGGTGTATGAGTCAATGACAGACAGAAGCTTTGGGACTTGACCAAGAATCAGCCAAATCGAACATCATCCACGAAGGGACTCAAACCCTCAATCTTCTGATTCGAAGTCAGACGCCTTATCCATTAGGCCACGTGGTCCTGTGAGTAGCAAATGCTGTTTGTTTTTTGCCAGAGTATCCTTTTTCAATATTACTGGATTTATATGAATCCAGACCGGTGGGCACATGTTTTGGGGGGGGTTCAACACTTACTATCAACTATTACCCCGGCTTTTGGAAAGATGGCTTTCATGCACATTTCTGTGGAAGAGGAACTGTTGCTCCTGTATGGAAACTGAAATTACATCATGGTTCTCAAAACATGCATGCAGTTTCTTTTCTAACTTTCAAACTATTGGAGGCTGAGATGGGGCTCTTTGGTGTATGAGTCAATGACAGACAGAAACTTTGGGACTTGACCAAGAATCAGTCAAATCGAACATCAACCACAAAGGGACTCGAACCCTCAATCTTCTGATTCAAAGTCAGACACCTTATCCATTAGGCCACGTGGTCCTGTGAGTAGCAAATGCTGTTTGTTTTTTGCCAGAGTCTATCCTTTTTCAATATTACTGGATTTATATGAATTCAGACCGGTGGGCACATGTTTTGGGGGGGGGGGTTCAACACTTACTATCAACTATTTCCCGGCTTTTGGAAAGATGCCTTTATGCACATTTCTGTGGAAGAGGAACTGTTGCTCCTGTATGGAAACTGAAATTACATCATGGTTCTCAAAACATGCATGCAGTTTCTTTTCTAACTTTCAAACTATTGGAGGCTGAGATTGGGCTCTTTGGTGTATGAGTCAATGACAGACAGAAACTTTGGGACTTGACCAAGAATCAGCCAAATCGAACATCAACCACGAAGGGACTAGAACCCTCAATCTTCTGATTCGAAGTCAGACGCCTTATCCATTAGGCCACGTGGTCCTGTGACTAGAAAATGCTGTTTGTTTTTTTGCCAGAGTCTATCCTTTTTCAATATTACCGGATTTATATGAATTCGGACCGATGGGCACATGTTTGGGGGGGGTTCAACACTTACTATCACCTATTTCCTGGCTTTTGGAAAGATGCCTTTCATGCACATAAGGAACTGTTTCACCTGTATGGAAACTGAAATTACATCATGGTTCTCAAAACATGCATGCAGTTTCTTTTCTAACTTTCAAACTGTTGGAAGCTGAGATTGGGCTCTTCGGTGTATGAGTCAATGACAGACAGAAACTTTGGGACTTGACCAAGAATCAGCCAAATCGAACATCAACCACAAAGGGACTCGAACCCTCAATCTTCTGATTCTAAGTCAGACGCCTTATCCATTAGGCCACGTGGTCCTGTGCGTAGCAAATGCTGTTTTTTTTTGTTGCCAGAGTCTATCCTTTTTCAATATTACTGGATTTATATGAATTCGGACCGATGGGCACATGTTTGGGGGGGGGGGGGGGGTTCAACACTTACTATCACCTATTTCGTGGCTTTTGGAAAGATGCCTTTCATGCACATAAGGAACTGTTACACAAGTATGGAAACTGAAATTACATCATGGTTCTCAAAACATGCATGCAGTTTCTTTTCTAACTTTGAAACTATTGGAAGCTGAGATTGGGCTCTTCGGTGTATGAGTCAATGACAGACAGAAACTTTGGGACTTGACCAAGAATCAGCCAAATCGAACATCAACCACGAAGGGACTCGAACCGTCAATCTTCCGATTCGAAGTCAGACCGCTTATCCATTAGGCCACGTGGTCCTGTGAGTAGCAAATGCTGTTTGTTTTTTGCCAGAGTCTATCCTTTTTCAATATTACTGGATTTATATGAATTCAGACCGATGGGCACATGTTTTGGGGCGGGGGGGGTGGTTCAACACTTACTATCAACTATTTCCCGACTTTTGGAAAGATGCCTTTCATGCACATTTCTGTGGAAGAGGAACTGTTGCTCCTGTATGGAAACTGAAATTACATCATGGTTCTCAAAACATGCATGCAGTTTCTTTTCTAACTTTCAAACTATTGGAGGCTGAGATTGGGCTCTTTGGTGTATGAGTCAATGACAGACAGAAACTTTCGGACTTGACCAAGAATCAGCCAAATCAAACATCAACCACAAAGGGACTCGAACCCTCAATCTTCTGATTCAAAGTCAGACGCCTTATCCATTAGGCCACGTGGTCCTGTGAGTAGCAAATGCTGTTTGTTTTTTTGCCAGAGTCTATCCTTTTTCATTATTACCGGATTTATATGAATTCGGACCGATGGGCACATGTTTGGGGGGGGGGGGGGGGTTCAACACTTACTATCACCTATTTCCTGGCTTTTGGAAAGATGCCTTTCATGCACATAAGGAACTGTTTCACCTGTATGGAAACTGAAATTACATCATGGTTCTCAAAACATGGATGCAGTTTCTTTTCTAACTTTCAAACTATTGGAAGCTGAGATTGGGCTCTTCGGTGTATGAGTCAATGACAGACAGAAACTTTGGGACTTGACCAAGAATCAGCCAAATTGAACATCAACCACGAAGGGACTCGAACCCTCAATCTTCTGATTCAAAGTCAGACGCCTTATCCATTAGGCCACGTGGTCCTGTGAGTAGCAAATGCTGTTTGTTTTTTGCCAGAGTCTATCCTTTTTCAATATTACTGGATTTATATGAATTCAGACCGGTGGGCACATGTTTTGGGGGGGGGGGTTCAACACTTACTATCAACTATTTCCCGACTTTTGGAAAGATGCCTTTCATGCACATTTCTGTGGAAGAGGAACTGTTGCTCCTGTATGGAAACTGAAATTACATCATGGTTCTCAAAACATGCATGCAGTTTCTTTTCTAACTTTCAAACTATTGGAGGCTGAGATTGGGCTCTTTGGTGTATGAGTCAATGACAGACAGAAACTTTGGGACTTGACCAAGAATCAGCCAAATTGAACATCAACCACAAGGAGACTCGAACCCTCAATCTTCTGATTCAAAGTCAGACGCCTGATCCATTAGGCCACGTGGTCCTGTGAGTAGCAAATGCTGTTTGTTTTTTGCCAGAGTCTATCCTTTTTCAATATTACTGGATTTATATGAATTCAGACCGGTGGGCACATGTTTTGGGGGGGGGGGGGGGGTTCAACACTTACTATCAACTATTTCCCGGCTTTTGGAAAGATGCCTTTCATGCACATTTCTGTGGAAGAGGAACTGTTGCTCCTGTATGGAAACTGAAATTACATCATGGTTCTCAAAACATGCATGCAGTTTCTTTTCTAACTTTCAAACTATTGGAGGCTGAGATTGGGCTCTTTGGTGTATAAGTCAATGACAGACAGAAACTTTGGGACTTGACCAAGAATCAGCCAAATCGAACATCAACCACGAAGGGACTCGAACCCTCAATCTTCTGATTCGAAGTCAAACGCCTTATCCATCAGGCCACGTGGTCCTGTGAGTAGCAAATGCTGTTTGTTTTTTTGCCAGAGTCTATCCTTTTTCAATATTACCGGATTTATATGAATTCGGACCGATGGGCACATGTTTTGGGGGGGGGGGGTTCAACACTTACTATCACCTATTTCCTGGCTTTTGGAAAGATGCCTTTCATGCACATAAGGAACTGTTTCACCTGTATGGAAACTGAAATTACATCATGGTTCTCAAAACATGCATGCAGTTTCTTTTCTAACTTTCAAACTATTGGAAGCTGAGATTGGGCTCTTCGGTGTATGAGTCAATGACAGACAGAAACTTTGGGACTTGACCAAGAATCAGCCAAATCGAACATCAACCACGAAGGGACTCGAACCCTCAATCTTCTGATTCGAAGTCAGACGCCTTATCCATTAGGCCACGTGGTCCTGTGAGTAGCAAATGCTGTTTGTTTTTTGCCAGAGTCTATCCTTTTTCAATATTACTGGATTTATATGAATTCAGACCGGTGGGCACATGTTTTGGGGGGGGGGGGGTTCAACACTTACTATCAACTATTTCCCGACTTTTGGAAAGATGCCTTTCATGCACATTTCTGTGGAAGAGGAACTGTTGCTCCTGTATGGAAACTGAAATTACATCATGGTTCTCAAAACATGCATGCAGTTTCTTTTCTAACTTTCAAACTATTGGAGGCTGAGAATGGGCTCTTTGGTGTATGAGTCAATGACAGACAGAAACTTTGGGACTTGACCAAGAATCAGCCAAATTGAACATCAACCACAAGGAGACTCGAACCCTCAATCTTCTGATTCAAAGTCAGACGCCTTATCCATTAGGCCACATGGTCCTGTGAGTAGCAAATGCTGTTTGTTTTTTACCAGAGTCTATCCTTTTTCAATATTACTGGATTTATATGAATTCAGACCGGTGGGCACATGTTTTGGGGGGGGGGTTCAACACTTACTATCAACTATTTCCCGGCTTTTGGAAAGATGCCTTTCATGCACATTTCTGTGGAAGAGGAACTGTTGCTCCTGTATGGAAACTGAAATTACATCATGGTTCTCAAAACATGCATGCAGTTTCTTTTCTAACTTTCAAACTATTGGAGGCTGAGATTGGGCTCTTTGGTGTATGAGTCAATGACAGACAGAAACTTTGGGACTTGACCAAGAATCAGCCAAATCGAACATCAACCACAAAGGGACTCGAACCCTCAATCTTCTGATTCAAAGTCAGACGCCTTATCCATTAGGCCACGTGGTCCTGTGCATAGCAAATGCTTTTTTTTTTTTTGCCAGAGTCTATCCTTTTTCAATATTACCGGATTTATATGAATTCGGACCGATGGGCACATGTTTGGGGGGGGTTCAACACTTACTATCACCTATTTCCTGGCTTTTGGAAAGATGCCTTTCATGCACATAAGGAACTGTTTCACCTGTATGGAAACTGAAATTACATCATGGTTCTCAAAACATGCATGCAGTTTCTTTTCTAACTTTCAAACTGTTGGAAGCTGAGATTGGGCTCTTCGGTGTATGAGTCAATGACAGACAGAAACTTTGGGACTTGACCAAGAATCAGCCAAATCGAACATCAACCACAAAGGGACTCGAACCCTCAATCTTCTGATTGAAAGTCAGACGCCTTATCCATTAGGCCACGTGGTCCTGTGCGTAGCAAATGCTGTTTGTTTTTTTGCCAGAGTCTATCCTTTTTCAATATTACTGGATTTATATGAATTCAGACCGGTGGGCACATGTTTTGGGGCGGGGGGGGTGGTTCAACACTTACTATCAACTATTACCCCGGCTTTTGGAAAGATGCCTTTCATGCATATTTCTGTGGAAGAGGAACTGTTGCTCATGTATGGAAACTGAAATGACATCATGGTTCTCAAAACATGCATGCAGTTTCTTTTCTAACTTTCAAACTATTGGAAGCTGAGATTCAGCTATTCGGTGTATGAGTCAATGACAGACAGAAGCTTTGGGACTTGACCAAGAATCAGCCAAATCGAACATCAACCACGAAGGGAATCGAACCCTCAATCTTCTGTTTTGAAGTCAGACGCCTTATCCATTAGGCCACGTGGTCCTGTGAGTAGCAAATGCTGTTTGTTTTTTGCCAGAGTCTATCCTTTTTCAATATTACTGGATTTATATGAATTCGGACCGATGGGCACATGTTTGGGGGGGGGGGGGGGGTTCAACACTTACTATCACCTATTTCCTGGCTTTTGGAAAGATGCCTTTCATGCACATAAGGAACTGTTTCACCCGTATGGAAACTGAAATTACATCATGGTTCTCAAAACATGCATGCAGTTTCTTTTCTAACTTTCAAACTATTGGAAGCTGAGATTGGGCTATTCGGTGTATGAGTCAATGACAGACAGAATCTTTGGGACTTGACCAAGAATCAGCCAAATCGAACATCAACCACAAAGGGACTCGAACCCTCAATCCTCTGATTCAAAGTCAGACACTAATCCATTAGGCCACGTGGTCCTGTCAGTTGTTTTTGCCAGAGTCTATCCTTTTTCAATATTACTGGATTTATATGAATTCAGACCGGTGGGCACATGTTTTGTGGGGGGTGGGGGGGGGGTTCAACACTTACTATCAACTATTTCCCGGCTTTTGGAAAGATGCCTTTCATGCACATAAGGAACTGTTTCACCCGTATGGAAACTGAAATTACATCATGGTTCTCAAAACATGCATGCAGTTTCTTTTCTAAATTTCAAACTATTGGAAGCTGAGATTGGGCTCTTCGGTGTATGAGTCAATGACAGACAGAAACTTTGGGACTTGACCAAGAATCAGCCAAATCGAACATCAACCACGAAGGGACTCGAACCCTCAATCTTCCGATTCGAAGTCAGACCGCTTATCCATTAGGCTACGTGGTCCTGTGAGTAGCTGTTTGTTTTTTGCCAGAGTCTATCCTTTTTCAATATTACTGGATTTATATGAATTCAGACCGATGGGCACATGTTTTGGGGCGGGGGGGGTGGTTCAACACTTACTATCAACTATTTCCCGAATTTTGGAAAGATGCCTTTCATGCACATTTCTGTGGAAGAGGAACTGTTGCTCCTGTATGGAAACTGAAATTACATCATGGTTCTCAAAACATGCATGCAGTTTCTTTTCTAACTTTCAAACTATTGGAGGCTGAGATTGGGCTCTTTGGTGTATGAGTCAATGACAGACAGAAACTTTGGGACTTGACCAAGAATCAGCCAAATCGAACATCAACCACGAAGGGACACGAACCCTCAATCTTCTGATTCGAAGTCAGACGCCTTATCCATTAGGCCACGTGGTCCTGTGAGTAGCAAATGCTGTTTGTTTTTTTGCCAGAGTCTATCCTTTTTCAATATTACCGGATTTATATGAATTCGGACCGATGGGCACATGTTTGAGGGGGGGGGGGGGGTTGAACACTTACTATCACCTATTTCCTGGCTTTTGGAAAGATGCCTTTCATGCACATAAGGAACTGTTTCACCTGTATGGAAACTGAAATTACATCATGGTTCTCAAACCATGCATGCAGTTTCTTTTCTAACTTTCAAACTATTGGAAGCTGAGATTGGGCTCTTCGGTGTATGAGTCAATGACAGACAGAAACTTTGGGACTTGACCAAGAATCAGCCAAATCAAACATCAACCACAAAGGGACTCGAACCCTCAATCTTCTGATTCAAAGTCAGACGCCTTATCCATTAGGCCACGTGGTCCTGTGCGTAGCAAATGCTGTTTGTTTTTTTGCCAGAGTCTATCCTTTTTCAATATTACCGGATTTATATGAATTCGGACCGATGGGCACATGTTTGGGGGGGGGGGGGGGATCAACACTTACTATCACCTATTTCCTGGCTTTTGGAAAGATGCCTTTCATGCACATAAGGAACTGTTTCACCCGTATGGAAACTGAAATTACATCATGGTTCTCAAAACATGCATGCAGTTTCTTTTCTAACTTTCAAACTATCGGAAGCTGAGATTGGGCTATTCGGTGTATGAGTCAATGACAGACAGAATCTTTGGGACTTGACCAAGAATCAGCCAAATCGAACATCAACCACAAAGGGACTCGAACCCTCAATCCTCTGATTCAAAGTCAGACACTAATCCATTAGGCCACGTGGTCCTGTGAGTAGCAAATGCTGTTTGTTTTTTGCGAGAGTCTATCCTTTTTCAATATTACTGAATTTATATGAATTCAGACCGGTGGGCACATGTTTTGGGGGGGGGTTCAACACTTACTATCAACTATTAGCCCGGCTTTTGGAAAGATGCCCTTCATGCACATTTCTGTGGAAGAGGAACTGTTGCTCCTGTATGGAAACTGATATTACATCATGGTTCTCAAAACATGCATGCAGTTTCTTTTCTAACTTTCAAACTATTGGAAGCTGAGATTCGGCTCTTCGGTGTATGAGTCAATGACAGACAGAAGCTTTGGGACTTGACCAAGAATCAGCCAAATCGAACATCAACCACGAAGGGACTCAAACCCTCAATCTTCTGATTCGAAGTCAGACGCCTTATCCATTAGGCCACGTGGTCCTGTGAGTAGCAAATGCTGTTTGTTTTTTGCCAGAGTCTATCCTTTTTCAATATTACTGGATTTATATGAATTCAGACCGATGGGCACACGTTTGGGGGGGGGGGGGGGGGGGGGGGGGTTCAACACTTACTATCAACTATTTCCCGGCTTTTGGAAAGATGCCTTTCATGCACATTTCTGTGGAAGAGGAACTGTTGCTCCTGTATGGAAACTGAAATTACATCATGGTTCTCAAAACATGCATGCAGTTTCTTTTCTAACTTTCAAACTATTGGATGCTGAGATTGGGCTCTTTGGTGTATGAGTCAATGACAGACAGAAACTTTGGGACTTGACCAAGAATCAGCCAAATCGAACATCAACCACGAAGGGACTCGAACCCTCAATCTTCTGATTCGAAGTCAGACGCCTTATCCATTAGGCCACGTGGTCCTGTGACTAGAAAACGCTGTTTTTTTTTGTTGCCAGAGTCTATCCTTTTTCAATATTACCGGATTTATATGAATTCGGACTGATGGGCACATGTTTGGGGGGGGTTCAACACTTACTATCACCTATTTCGTGGCTTTTGGAAAGATGCCTTTCATGCACATAAGGAACTGTTACACAAGTATGGAAACTGAAATTACATCATGGTTCTCAAAACATGCATGCAGTTTCTTTTCTAACTTTGAAACTATTGGAAGCTGAGATTGGGCTCTTCGGTGTATGAGTCAATGACAGACAGAAACTTTGGGACTTGACCAAGAATCAGCCAAATCGAACATCAACCACGAAGGGACTCGAACCGTCAATCTTCCGATTCGAAGTCAGACCGCTTATCCATTAGGCCACGTGGTACTGTGAGTAGCAAATGCTGTTTGTTTTTTGCCAGAGTCTATCCTTTTTCAATATTACTGGATTTATATGAATTCAGACCGATGGGCACATGTTTTGGGGCGGGGGGGGGTGGTTCAACACTTACTATCAACTATTTCCCGACTTTTGGAAAGATGCCTTTCATGCACATTTCTGTGGAAGAGGAACTGTTGCTCCTGTATGGAAACTGAAATTACATCATGGTTCTCAAAACATGCATGCAGTTTCTTTTATAACTTTCAAACTATTGGAGGCTGAGATTGGGCTCTTTGGTGTATGAGTCAATGACAGACAGAAACTTTGGGACTTGACCAAGAATCAGCCAAATCGAACATCAACCACAAAGGGACTCGAACCCTCAATCTTCTGATTCGAAGTCAGACGCCTTATCCATTAGGCCACGTGGTCCTGTGAGTAGCAAATGCTGTTTGTTTTTTGCCAGAGTCTATCCTTTTTCAATATTACTGGATTTATATGAATTCAGACCGGTGGGCACATGTTTTGGGGGGGGGGGGGGGGGTTCAACACTTACTATCAACTATTTCCCGGCTTTTGGAAAGATGCCTTTCATGCACATTTCTGTGGAAGAGGAACTGTTGCTCCTGTATGAAAACTGAAATTACATCATGGTTCTCAAAACATGCATGCAGTTTCTTTTCTAACTTTCAAACTATTGGAGGCTGAGATTGGGCTCTTTGGTGTATGAGTCAATGACAGACAGAAACTTTGGGACTTGACCAAGAATCAGCCAAATCGAACATCAACCACGAAGGGACACAAACCCTCAATCTTCTGATTCGAAGTCAGAAGCCTTATCCATTAGGCCACGTGGTCCTGTGAGTAGCAAATGCTGTTTGTTTTTTTGCCAGAGTCTATCCTTTTTCAATATTACCGGATTTATATGAATTCGGACCGATGGGCACATGTTTGAGGGGGGGGGGGGGTTGAACACTTACTATCACCTATTTCCTGGCTTTTGGAAAGATGCCTTTGATGCACATAAGGAACTGTTTCACCTGTATGGAAACTGAAATTACATCATGGTTCTCAAAACATGCATGCAGTTTCTTTTCTAACTTTCAAACTATTGGAAGCTGAGATTGGGCTCTTCGGTGTATGAGTCAATGACAGACAGAAACTTTGGGACTTGACCAAGAATCAGCCAAATCGAACATCAACCACAAAGGGACTCGAACCCTCAATCTTCCAATTCAAAGTCAGACCGCTTATCCATTAGGCCACGTGGTCCTGTGAGTAGCAAATGCTGTTTGTTTTTTGCCAGAGTCTATCCTTTTTCAATATTACTGGATTTATATGAATTCAGACCGATGGGCACATGTTTTGGGGCGGGGGGGTGGTTCAACACTTACTATCAACTATTTCCCGACTTTTGGAAAGATGCCTTTCATGCACATTTGTGTGGAAGAGGAACTGTTGCTCCTGTATGGAAACTGAAATTACATCATGGTTCTCAAAACATGCATGTAGTTTCTTTTCTAACTTTCAAACTATTGGAAGCTGAGATTGGGCTCTTCGGTGTATGAGTCAATGACAGACAGAAACTTTGGGACTTGACCAAGAATGAGCCAAATGGAACATCAACCACAAAGGGACTCAAACCCTCAATCTTCTGATTCGAAGTCAGACGCCTTATCCATTAGGCCACGTGGTCCTGTGAGTAGCAAATGCTGTTAGTTTTCTTGCCAGAGTCTATCCTTTTTCAATATTACCGGATTTATATGAATTCGGACCGATGGGCACATGTTTGGGGGGGGGGGGTTCAACACTTACTATCACCTATTTCCTGGCTTTTGGAAAGATGCCTTTCATGCACATAAGGAACTGTTTCACCTGTATGGAAACTGAAATTACATCATGGTTCTCAAAACATGCATGCAGTTTCTTTTCTAACTTTCAAACTATTGGAAGCTGAGATTGGACTCTTCGGTGTATGAGTCAATGACAGACAGAAACTTTGGGACATGACCAAGAATCAGCCAAATCGAACATCAACCACAAAGGGACTCGAACCGTCAATCTTCTGATTCAAAGTCAGACACCTTATCCATTAGGCCACGTGGTCCTGTCAGTTGTTTTTGCCAGAGTCTATCCTTTTTCAATATTACTGGATTTATATGAATTCATACCGGTGGGCACATGTTTGGGGGGGGGGGGGGGGGTTCAACACTTACTATCAACTATTACCCCGGCTTTTGGAAAGATGCCTTTCATGCACATTTCTGTGGAAGAGGAACTGTTGCTCCTGTATGGAAACTGAAATTACATCATGGTTCTCAAAACATGCATGCAGTTTCTTTTCTAACTTTCAAACTATTGGAAGCTGAGATTTGGCTCTTTGGTGTATGAGTCAATGACAGACAGAAGCTTTGGGACTTGACCAAGAATCAGCCAAATCGAACATCAACCACGAAGGGACTCGAACCCTCAATCTTCTGATTCGAAGTCAGACGCCTTATCCATTAGGCCACGTGGTCCTGTGAGTAGCAAATGCTGTTTGTTTTTTGCCAGAGTCTATCCTTTTTCAATATTACTGGATTTATATGAATTCAGACCGGTGGGCACATGTTTTGGGGGGGGGGGGGTTCAACACTTACTATCACCTATTTCCTGGCTTTTGGAAAGATGCCTTTCATGCACATAAGGAACTGTTTCACCTGTATGGAAACTGAAATTACATCATGGTTCTCAAAACATGCATGCAGTTTCTTTTCTAACTTTCAAACTATTGGAAGCTGAGATTGGGCTCTTCGGTGTATGAGTCAATGACAGACAGAAACTTTGGGACTTGACCAAGAATCAGCCAAATCGAACATCAACCACGAAGGGACTCGAACGCTCAATCTTCTGATTCGAAGTCAGACGCCTTATCCATTAGGCCACGTGGTCCTGTGAGTAGCAAATGCTGTTTGTTTTTTGCCAGAGTCTATCCTTTTTCAATACTGGATGTATATGAATTCAGACCGGTGGGCACATGTTTTGGGGGGGGGGGGGGGGGGTTCAACACTTACTATCAACTATTACCCCGGCTTTTGGAAAGATGGCTTTCATGCACATTTCTGTGGAAGAGGAACTGTTGCTCCTGTATGGAAACTGAAATTACATCATGGTTCTCAAGACGTGCATGCAGTTTCTTTTCTAACTTTCAAACTATTGGAGGATGAGATTGGGCTCTTTGGTGTATGAGTCATTGACAGACAGAAACTTTGGGACTTGACCAAGAATCAGCCAAATCTAACATCAACCACGAAAGGACTCGAACCCTCAATCTTCTGATTCGAAGTCAGACGCCTTATCCATTAGGCCATGTGGTCCTGTGAGTAGCAAATGCTTTTTTTTTTTTGCCAGAGTCTATCCTTTTTCAATATTACCGGATTTATATGAATTCGGACCGATGGGCACATGTTTGGGGGGGGGGGGGGGGGGGGGTTCAACACTTACTATCACCTATTTCCTGGCTTTTGGAAAGATGCCTTTCATGCACATAAGGAACTGTTTCACCTGTATGGAAACTGAAATTACATCATGGTTCTCAAAACATGCATGCAGTTTGGGGGGGGGGGGTTCAACACTTACTATCAACTATTAGCCCGGCTTTTGGAAAGATGCCCTTCATGCACATTTCTGTGGAAGAGGAACTGTTGCTCCTGTATGGAAACTGAAATTACATCATGGTTCTCAAAACATGCATGCAGTTTCTTTTCTAACTTTCAAACTATTGGAAGCTGAGATTCGGCTCTTCGGTGTATGAGTCAATGACAGACAGAAGCTTTGGGACTTGACCAAGAATCAGCCAAATCGAACATCAACCACGAAGGGACTCGAACCCTCAATCTTCTGATTCGAAGTCAGACACCTTATCCATTAGGCCACGTGGTCCTGTGAGTAGCAAATGATGTTTGTTTTTGCCAGAGTCTATCCTTTTTCAATATTACTGGATTTATATGAATTCAGACCGGTGGGCACACGTTTGGGGGGGGGGGGGGGGGGGGGGGGGGTTCAACACTTACTATCAACTATTACCCCGGCTTTTGGAAAGATGCCTTTCATGCACATTTCTGTGGAAAAGGAACTGTTGCTCCTGTATGGAAACTGATATTACATCATGGTTCTCAAAACATGCATGCAGTTTCTTTTCTAACTTTCAAACTATTGGAAGCTGAGATTCGGCTCTTCGGTGTATGAGTCAATGACAGATAGAAGCTTTGGGACTTGACCAAGAATCAGCCAAATCGAACATCAACCACGAAGGGACTCAAACCCTCAATCTTCTGATTCGAAGTCAGTCGCCTTATCCATTAGGCCCCGTGGTCCTGTGAGTAGCAAATGCTGTTTGTTTTTTGCCAGAGTATCCTTTTTCAATATTACTGGATTTATATGAATCCAGACCGGTGGGCACATGTTTTGGGGGGGGTTCAACACTTACTATCAAC
This sequence comes from Notolepis coatsorum, assembly GCF_963971535.1. Taxonomy (NCBI): domain Eukaryota; kingdom Metazoa; phylum Chordata; class Actinopteri; order Aulopiformes; family Paralepididae; genus Notolepis; species Notolepis coatsorum. The sequence continues at coordinate 143,919,623 of NC_140168.1, read as the reverse complement.
TATTACCCCGGCTTTTGGAAAGATGGCTTTCATGCACATTTCTGTGGAAGAGGAACTGTTGCTCCTGTATGGAAACTGAAATTACATCATGGTTCTCAAAACATGCATGCAGTTTCTTTTCTAACTTTCAAACTATTGGAGGCTGAGATGGGGCTCTTTGGTGTATGAGTCAATGACAGACAGAAACTTTGGGACTTGACCAAGAATCAGTCAAATCGAACATCAACCACGAAGGGACTCGAACCCTCAATCTTCTGATTCAAAGTCAGACGCCTTATCCATTAGGCCACGTGGTCCTGTGAGTAGCAAATGCTGTTTGTTTTTTGCCAGAGTCTATCCTTTTTCAATATTACCGGATTTATATGAATTCGGACCGATGGGCACATGTTTGGGGGGGGGGGGGGGGTCAACACTTACTATCACCTATTTCCTGGCTTTTGGAAAGATGCCTTTCATGCACATAAGGAACTGTTTCACCTGTATGGAAACTGAAATTACATCATGGTTCTCAAAACATGCATGCAGTTTCTTTTCTAACTTTCAAACTATTGGAGGCTGAGATGGGGCTCTTCGGTGTATGAGTCAATGACAGACAGAAGCTTTGGGACTTGACCAAGAATCAGCCAAATCGAACATCAACCACGAAGGGACTAGAACCCTCAATCTTCTGATTCGAAGTCAGACGCCTTATCGATTAGGCCAAGTGGTCCTGTGAGTGGCAAATGCTGTTTGTTTTTGCCAGAGTCTATCCTTTTTCAATATTACTGGATTTATATGAATTCAGACCGGTGGGCACATGTTTTGGGGGGGGGTTCAACACTTACTATCAACTATTACCCCGGCTTTTGGAAAGATGCCTTTCATGCACATTTCTGTGGAAGAGGAACTGTTGCCCCTGTATGGATACTGAAATTACATCATGGTTCTCAAAACATGCATGCAGTTTCTTTTCTAACTTTCAAACTATTGGAAGCTGAGATTCGGCTCTTCGGTGTATGAGTCAATGACAGACAGAAGCTTTGGGACTTGACCAAGAATCAGCCAAATCGAACATCAACCACGAAGGGACTCGAACCCTCAATCTTCTGATTCGAAGTCAGACGCCTTATCCATTAGGCCACGTGGGCCTGTGAGTAGCAAATGCTGTTTGTTTTTTGCCAGAGTCTATCCTTTTTCAATATTACTGGATTTATATGAATTCAGACCGGTGGGCACATGTTTTTGGGGGGGGGGGGGTTCAACACTTACTATCAACTATTACACCGGCTTTTGGAAAGATGCCCTTCATGCACATTTCTGTGGAAGAGGAACTGTTGCTCCTGTATGGAAACTGAAATTACATCATGGTTCTCAAAACATGCATGCAGTTTCTTTTCTAACTTTCAAACTATTGGAAGCTGAGATTCGGCTATTCGGTGTATGAGTCAATGACAGACAGAAGCTTTGGGACTTGACCAAGAATCAGCCAAATCAAACATCAACCACGAAGGGACTCGAACCCTCAATCTTCTGATTCGAAGTCAGACAACTTATCCATTAGGCCACTTGGTCCTGTGAGCAGCAAATTATGTTTGTTTTTGCCAGAGTCTATCCTTTTTCAATATTACTGGATTTATATGAATTCAGACCAGTGGGCACGTGTTTGGGGGGGGGGGGGGGGTTCAACACTTACTATCAACTATTACCCCGGCTTTTGGAAAGATGCCTTTCATGCACATTTCTGTGGAAGAGGAACTGTTGCTCCTGTATGGAAACTGAAATTACATCATGGTTCTCAAAACATGCATGCAGTTTCTTTTCTAACTTTCAAACTATTGGAGGCTGAGATGGGGCTCTTTGGTGTATGAGTCAATGACAGACAGAAACTTTGGGACTTGACCAAGAATCAGCCAAATCGAACATCAACCACGAAGGGACTCAAACCCTCAATCTTCTGAATCAAAGTCAGACGCCTTAGCCATTAGGCCACGTGGTCCTGTGAGTAGCAAATGCTGTTTGTTTTTTGCCAGAGTCTATCCTTTTTCAATATTACTGGATTTATATGAATTCAGACCGGTGGGCACATGTTTTGGGGGGGGTTCAACACTTACTATTAACTATTACCCCGGCTTTTGGAAAGATGGCTTTCATGCACATTTCTGTGGAAGAGGAACTGTTGCTCCTGTATGGAAACTGAAATTACTCATGGTTCTCAAAACATGCATGCAGTTTCTTTTCTAACTTTCAAACTATTGGAGGCTGAGATGGGGCTCTTTGGTGTATGAGTCAATGACAGACAGAAACTTTGGGACTTGACCAAGAATCAGCCAGATCGAACATCAACCACGAAGGGACTCGAACCCTCAATCTTCTGATTCAAAGTCAGACGCCTTATCCATTAGGCCACGTGGTCCTGTGAGTAGCAAATGCTGTTTTTTTTTTTGCCAGAGTCTATCCGTTTTCAATATTACCGGATTTATATGAATTCGGACCGATGGGCACATGTTTGGGGGGGGGGGGGGGGGGGGGGGGGGGGTCAACACTTACTATCACCTATTTCCTGGTTTTTGGAAAGATGCCTTTCATGCACATAAGGAACTGTTTCACCTGTATGGAAACTGAAATTACATCATTGTTCTCAAAACATGCATGCAGTTTCTTTTCTAACTTTCAAACTATTGGAAGCTGAGATTGGGCTCTTCGGTGTATGAGTCAATGACAGACAGAAACTTTGGGACTTGACCAAGAATCAGCCAAATCGAAAAAAAACACAAAGGGACTCGAACCCTCAATCTTCTGATTGGAAGTCAGACACCTAATCCATTAGGCCACATGGTCCGGTGAATAGCCAATGCTCTTTGTTTTTTGCCAGAGTCTATCCTTTTTCAATATTACTGGATTTATATGAATTCAGACCGGTGGGCACATGTTTTGGGGGTGGGGGGGGTTCAACACTTACTATCAACTATTACCCCGGCTTTTGGAAATATGCCTTTCATGCACATTTCTGTGGAAGAGGAACTGTTGCTCCTGTATGGAAACTGAAATTACATCATGGTTCTCAAAACATGCATGCAGTTTCTTTTCTAACTTTCAAACTATTGGAAGCTGAGATTCGGCTCTTCGGTGTATGAGTCAATGACAGACAGAAGCTTTGGGACTTGACCAAGAATCAGCCAAATCGAACATCAACCACGAAGGGACTCAAACCCTCAATCTTCTGATTCGAAGTCAGACGCTTTATCCATTAGGCCAAGTGGTCCTGTGAGTAGCAAATGCTGTTTGTTTTTTGCCAGAGTCTATCCTTTTTCAATATTACTGGATTTATATGAATTCAGACCGGTGGGCACATGTTTTGGGGGGGGGTTCAACACTTACTATCAACTATTACCCCGGCTTTTGGAAAGATGGCTTTCATGCACATTTCTGTGGAAGAGGAACTGTTGCTCCTGTATGGAAACTGAAATTACATCATGGTTCTCAAAACATGCATGCAGTTTCTTTTCTAACTTTCAAACTATTGGAGGCTGAGATGGGGCTCTTTGGTGTATGAGTCAATGACAGACAGAAACTTTGGGACTTGACCAAGAATCAGCCAAATCGAACATCAACCACAAAGGGACTCGAACCCTCAATCTTCTGATTCAAAGTCAGACGCCTTATCCATTAGGCCATGTGGTCCTGTGAGTAGCAAATGCTGTTTGTTTTTTGCCAGAGTCTATCCTTTTTCAATATTACCGGATTTATATGAATTCGGACCGATGGGCACATGTTTGGGGGGGGGGGGGGGTCAACACTTACTATCACCTATTTCCTGGCTTTTGGAAAGATGCCTTTCATGCACATAAGGAACTGTTTCACCTGTATGGAAACTGAAATTACATCATGGTTCTCAAAACATGCATGCAGTTTCTTTTCTAACTTTCAAACTATTGGAAGCTGAGATTGGGCTCTTCGGTGTATGAGTCAATGACAGACAGAAACTTTGGGACTTGACCAAGAATCAGCCAAATCGAACATCAACCACAAAGGGACTCGAACCCTCAATCTTCTGATTGGAAGTCAGACCCCTAATCCATTAGGCCACATGGTCCGGTGAATAGCCAATGCTGTTTGTTTTTTGCCAGAGTCTATCCTTTTTCAATATTACTGGATTTATATGAATTCAGACCGGTGGGCACATGTTTTGGGGGGGGGGTTCAACACTTACTATCAACTATTACCCGGGCTTTTGGAAAGATGCCTTTCATGCACATTTCTGTGGAAGAGGAACTGTTGCCCCTGTATGGATACTGAAATTACATCATGGTTCTCAAAACATGCATGCAGTTTCTTTTCTAACTTTCAAACTATTGGAAGCTGAGATTCGGCTCTTCGGTGTATGAGTCAATGACAGACAGAAGCTTTGGGACTTGACCAAGAATCAGCCAAATCGAACATCAACCACGAAGGGACTCAAACCCTCAATCTTCTGATTCAAAGTCAGACGCCTTATCCATTAGGCCACGTGGTCCTGTGAGTAGCAAATGCTGTTTGTTTTTTGCCAGAGTCTATCCTTTTTCAATATTACTGGATTTATATGAATTCAGACCGGTGGGCACATGTTTTGGGGGGGGTTCAACACTTACTATCAACTATTACCCCGGCTTTTGGAAAGATGGCTTTCATGCACATTTCTGTGGAAGAGGAACTGTTGCTCCTGTATGGAAACTGAAATTACATCATGGTTCTCAAAACATGCATGCAGTTTCTTTTCTAACTTTCAAACTATTGGAAGCTGAGATTCGGCTCTTCGGTGTATGAGTCAATGACAGACAGAAGCTTTGGGACTTGACCAAGAATCAGCCAAATCGAACATCAACCACGAAGGGACTCGAACCCTCATTCTTCTGATTCGAAGTCAGACGCCTTATCCATTAGGCCACGTGGTCCTGTGAATGGCAAATGCTGTTTGTTTTTGCCAGAGTCTATCCTTTTTCAATATTACTGGATTTATATGAATTCAGACCGGTGGGCACATGTTTTGGAGGGGGGGGGGGGGTTCAACAGTTACTATCAACTATTACCCCGGCTTTTGGAAAGATGCCCTTCATGCACATTTCTGTGGAAGAGGAACTGTTGCTCCTGTATGGAAACTGAAATTACATCATGGTTCTCAAAAAATGCATGCAGTTTCTTTTCTAACTTTCAAACTATTGGAAGCTGAGATTCGGCTCTTCGGTGTATGAGTCAATGACAGACAGAAGCTTTGGGACTTGACCAAGAATCAGCCAAATCGAACATCAACCACGAAGGGACTCGAACCCTCAATCTTCTGATTCGAAGTCAGACGCCTTATCCATTAGGCCACGTGGGCCTGTGAGTAGCAAATGCTGTTTTTTTTTTGCCAGAGTCTATCCTTTTTCAATATTACTGGATTTATATGAATTCAGACCGGTGGGCACATGTTTTGGGGGGGGTTCAACACTTACTATCAACTATTACACCGGCTTTTGGAAAGATGCCCTTCATGCACATTTCTGTGGAAGAGGAACTGTTGCTCCTGTATGGAAACTGAAATTACATCATGGTTCTCAAAACATGCATGCAGTTTCTTTTCTAACTTTCAAACTATTGGAAGCTGAGATTCGGCTATTCGGTGTATGAGTCAATGACAGACAGAAGCTTTGGGACTTGACCAAGAATCAGCCAAATCGAACATCAACCACAAAAGGACTCGAACCCTCAATGTTCTGATTCGAAGTCAGACGCCTTATCCATTAGGCCACGTGGTCCTGTGAGTAGCAAATGATGTTTGTTTTTGCCAGAGTCTATCCTTTTTCAATATTACTGGATTTATATGAATTCAGACCGGTGGGCACATGTTTGGGGGGGGGTTCAACACTTACTATCAACTATTACCCCGGCTTTTGGAAAGATGCCTTCCATGCACATTTCTGTGGAAGAGGAACTGTTGCTCCTGTATGGAAACTGAAATTACATCATGGTTCTCAAAACATGCATGCAGTTTCTTTTCTAACTTTCAAACTATTGGAAGCTGAGATTCGGCTCTTCGGTGTATGAGTCAATGACAGACAGAAGCTTTGGGACTTGACCAAGAATCAGCCAAATCGAACATCAACCACGAAGGGACTCAAACCCTCAATATTCTGATTCGAAGTCAGACGCCTTATCCATTAGGCCACGTGGTCCTGTGAGTAGCAAATGCTGTTTGTTTTCTGCCAGAGTCTATCCTTTTTCAATATTACTGGATTTATATGAATTCAGACCGGTGGGCACATGTTTTGGGGGGGGGGGGGGTTCAACACTTACTATCAACTATTACCCCGGCTTTTGGAAAGATGGCTTTCATGCACATTTCTGTGGAAGAGGAACTGTTGCTCCTGTATGGAAACTGAAATTACATCATGGTTCTCAAAACATGCATGCAGTTTCTTTTCTAACTTTCAAACTATTGGAAGCTGAGATTCGGCTCTTCGGTGTATGAGTCAATGACAGACAGAAGCTTTGGGACTTGACCAAGAATCAGCCAAATCGAACATCAACCACGAAGGGACTCAAACCCTCAATCTTCTGATTCAAAGTCAGACGCCTTATCCATTAGGCCACGTGGTCCTGTGAGTAGCAAATGCTGTTTGTTTTTTGCCAGAGTCTATCCTTTTTCAATATTACTGGATTTATATGAATTCAGACCGGTGGGCACATGTTTTGGGGGGGGTTCAACACTTACTATCAACTATTACCCCGGCTTTTGGAAAGATGGCTTTCATGCACATTTCTGTGGAAGAGGAACTGTTGCTCCTGTATGGAAACTGAAATTACATCATGGTTCTCAAAACATGCATGCAGTTTCTTTTCTAACTTTCAAACTATTGGAAGCTGAGATTCGGCTCTTCGGTGTATGAGTCAATGACAGACAGAAGCTTTGGGACTTGACCAAGAATCAGCCAAATCGAACATCAACCACGAAGGGACTCGAACCATCATTCTTCTGATTCGAAGTCAGACGCCTTATCCATTAGGCCACGTGGTCCTGTGAATGGCAAATGCTGTTTGTTTTTGCCAGAGTCTATCCTTTTTCAATATTACTGGATTTATATGAATTCAGACCGGTGGGCACATGTTTTGGAGGGGGGGGGGGGGGGGGTTCAACAGTTACTATCAACTATTACCCCGGCTTTTGGAAAGATGCCCTTCATGCCCATTTCTGTGGAAGAGGAACTGTTGCTCCTGTATGGAAACTGAAATTACATCATGGTTCTCAAAAAATGCATGCAGTTTCTTTTCTAGCTTTCAAACTAATGGAAGCTGAGATTCGGCTCTTCGGTGTATGAGTCAATGACAGACAGAAGCTTTGGGACTTGACCAAGAATCAGCCAAATCGAACATCAACCACGAAGGGACTCGAACCCTCAATCTTCTGATTTGAAGTCAGACGCCTTATCCATTAGGCCACGTGGGCCTGTGAGTAGCAAATGCTGTTTGTTTTTTGCCAGAGTCTATCCTTTTTCAATATTACTGGATTTATATGAATTCAGACCGGTGGGCACATGTTTTGGGGGGGGGTTCAACACTTACTATCAACTATTACCCCGGCTTTTGGAAAGATGGCTTTCATGCACATTTCTGTGGAAGAGGAACTGTTGCTCCTGTATGGAAACTGAAATTACATCATGGTTCTCAAAACATGCATGCAGTTTCTTTTCTAACTTTCAAACTATTGGAGGCTGAGATGGGGCTCTTTGGTGTATGAGTCAATGACAGACAGAAACTTTGGGACTTGACCAAGAATCAGCCAAATCGAACATCAACCACGAAGGGACTCGAAACCTCAATCTTCTGTTTCAAAGTCAGACGCCTTATCCATTAGGCCACGTGGTCCTGTGAGTAGCAAATGCTGTTTGTTTTTTGCCAGAGTCTATCCTTTTTCAATATTACCGGATTTATATGAATTCGGACCGATGGGCACATGTTTGGGGGGGGGGGGGGGTCAACACTTACTATCACCTATTTCCTGGCTTTTGGAAAGATGCCTTTCATGCACATAAGGAACTCTTTCACCTGTATGGAAACTGAAATTACATCATGGTTCTCAAAACATGCATGCAGTTTCTTTTCTAACTTTCAAACTATTGGAGGCTGAGATGGGGCTCTTTGGTGTATGAGTCAATGACAGACAGAAACTTTGGGACTTGACCAAGAATCAGCCAAATCGAACATCAACCACGAAGGGACTCGAACCCTCAATCTTCTGATTCAAAGTCAGACGCCTTATCCATTAGGCCATGTGGTCCTGTGAGTAGCAAATGCTGTTTGTTTTTTGCCAGAGTCTATCCTTTTTCAATATTACCGGATTTATATGAATTCGGACCGATGGGCACATGTTTGGGGGGGGGGGGGGGTCAACACTTACTATCACCTATTTCCTGGCTTTTGGAAAGATGCCTTTCATGCACATAGGGAACTGTTTCACCTGTATGGAAACTGAAATTACATCATGGTTCTCAAAACATGCATGCAGTTTCTTTTCTAACTTTCAAACTATTGGAAGCTGAGATTGGGCTCTTCGGTGTATGAGTCAATGACAGACAGAAACTTTGGGACTTGACCAAGAATCAGCCAAATCGAACATCAACCACAAAGGGACTCGAACCCTCAATCTTCTGATTGGAAGTCAGACCCCTAATCCATTAGGCCACATGGTCCGGTGAATAGCCAATGCTGTTTGTTTTTTGCCAGAGTCTATCCTTTTTCAATATTACTGGATTTATATGAATTCAGACCGGTGGGCACATGTTTTGGGGGGGGGGGGGGGGGGGTTCAACACTTACTATCAACTATTACCCCGGCTTTTGGAAAGATGCCTTTCATGCACATTTCTGTGGAAGAGGAACTGTTGCTCCTGTATGGAAACTGAAATTACATCATGGTTCTCAAAACATGCATGCAGTTTCTTTTCTAACTTTCAAACTATTGGAAGCTGAGATTCGGCTATTCGGTGTATGAGTCAATGACAGACAGAAGCTTTGGGACTTGACCAAGAATCAGCCAAATCGAACATCAACCACAAAGGGACTCGAACCCTCAATGTTCTGATTCGAAGTCAGACGCCTTATCCATTAGGCCACGTGGTCCTGTGAGTAGCAAATGATGTTTGTTTTTGCCAGAGTCTATCCTTTTTCAATATTACTGGATTTATATGAATTCAGACCGGTGGGCACATGTTTGGGGGGGGGTTCAACACTTACTATCAACTATTACCCCGGCTTTTGGAAAGATGCCTTCCATGCACATTTCTGTGGAAGAGGAACTGTTGCTCCTGTATGGAAACTGAAATTACATCATGGTTCTCAAAACATGCATGCAGTTTCTTTTCTAACTTTCAAACTATTGGAAGCTGAGATTCGGCTCTTCGGTGTATGAGTCAATGACAGACAGAAGCTTTGGGACTTGACCAAGAATCAGCCAAATAGAAACATCAACCACGAAGGGACTCAAACCCTCAATATTCTGATTCGAAGTCAGACGCCTTATCCATTAGGCCACGTGGTCCTGTGAGTAGCAAATGCTGTTTGTTTTCTGCCAGAGTCTATCCTTTTTCAATATTACTGGATTTATATGAATTCAGACCGGTGGGCACATGTTTTGGGGGGGGGGGGGTTCAACACTTACTATCAACTATTACCCCGGCTTTTGGAAAGATGGCTTTCATGCACATTTCTGTGGAAGAGGAACTGTTGCTCCTGTATGGAAACTGAAATTACATCATGGTTCTCAAAACATGCATGCAGTTTCTTTTCTAACTTTCAAACTATTGGAAGCTGAGATTCGGCTCTTCGGTGTATGAGTCAATGACAGACAGAAGCTTTGGGACTTGACCAAGAATCAGCCAAATCGAACATCAACCACGAAGGGACTCAAACCCTCAATCTTCTGATTCAAAGTCAGACGCCTTATCCATTAGGCCACGTGGTCCTGTGAGTAGCAAATGCTGTTTGTTTTTTGCCAGAGTCTATCCTTTTTCAATATTACTGGATTTATATGAATTCAGACCGGTGGGCACATGTTTTGGGGGGGGTTCAACACTTACTATCAACTATTACCCCGGCTTTTGGAAAGATGGCTTTCATGCACATTTCTGTGGAAGAGGAACTGTTGCTCCTGTATGGAAACTGAAATTACATCATGGTTCTCAAAACATGCATGCAGTTTCTTTTCTAACTTTCAAACTATTGGAAGCTGAGATTCGGCTCTTCGGTGTATGAGTCAATGACAGACAGAAGCTTTGGGACTTGACCAAGAATCAGCCAAATCGAACATCAACCACGAAGGGACTCGAACCATCATTCTTCTGATTCGAAGTCAGACGCCTTATCCATTAGGCCACGTGGTCCTGTGAATGGCAAATGCTGTTTGTTTTTGCCAGAGTCTATCCTTTTTCAATATTACTGGATTTATATGAATTCAGACCGGTGGGCACATGTTTTGGAGGGGGGGGGGGGGGGGTTCAACAGTTACTATCAACTATTACCCCGGCTTTTGGAAAGATGCCCTTCATGCCCATTTCTGTGGAAGAGGAACTGTTGCTCCTGTATGGAAACTGAAATTACATCATGGTTCTCAAAAAATGCATGCAGTTTCTTTTCTAGCTTTCAAACTAATGGAAGCTGAGATTCGGCTCTTCGGTGTATGAGTCAATGACAGACAGAAGCTTTGGGACTTGACCAAGAATCAGCCAAATCGAACATCAACCACGAAGGGACTCGAACCCTCAATCTTCTGATTTGAAGTCAGACGCCTTATCCATTAGGCCACGTGGGCCTGTGAGTAGCAAATGCTGTTTGTTTTTTGCCAGAGTCTATCCTTTTTCAATATTACTGGATTTATATGAATTCAGACCGGTGGGCACATGTTTTGGGGGGGGGTTCAACACTTACTATCAACTATTACCCCGGCTTTTGGAAAGATGGCTTTCATGCACATTTCTGTGGAAGAGGAACTGTTGCTCCTGTATGGAAACTGAAATTACATCATGGTTCTCAAAACATGCATGCAGTTTCTTTTCTAACTTTCAAACTATTGGAGGCTGAGATGGGGCTCTTTGGTGTATGAGTCAATGACAGACAGAAACTTTGGGACTTGACCAAGAATCAGCCAAATCGAACATCAACCACGAAGGGACTCGAAACCTCAATCTTCTGTTTCAAAGTCAGACGCCTTATCCATTAGGCCACGTGGTCCTGTGAGTAGCAAATGCTGTTTGTTTTTTGCCAGAGTCTATCCTTTTTCAATATTACCGGATTTATATGAATTCGGACCGATGGGCACATGTTTGGGGGGGGGGGGGGGTCAACACTTACTATCACCTATTTCCTGGCTTTTGGAAAGATGCCTTTCATGCACATAAGGAACTCTTTCACCTGTATGGAAACTGAAATTACATCATGGTTCTCAAAACATGCATGCAGTTTCTTTTCTAACTTTCAAACTATTGGAGGCTGAGATGGGGCTCTTTGGTGTATGAGTCAATGACAGACAGAAACTTTGGGACTTGACCAAGAATCAGCCAAATCGAACATCAACCACGAAGGGACTCGAACCCTCAATCTTCTGATTCAAAGTCAGACGCCTTATCCATTAGGCCATGTGGTCCTGTGAGTAGCAAATGCTGTTTGTTTTTTGCCAGAGTCTATCCTTTTTCAATATTACCGGATTTATATGAATTCTGACCGATGGGCACATGTTTGGGGGGGGTTCAACACTTACTATCACCTATTTCCTGGCTTTTGGAAAGATGCCTTTCATGCACATAAGGAACTGTTTCACCTGTATGGAAACTGAAATTACATCATGGTTCTCAAAACATGCATGCAGTTTCTTTTCTAACTTTCAAACTATTGGAAGCTGAGATTGGGCTCTTCCGTGTATGAGTCAATGACAGACAGAAACTTTGGGACTTGACCAAGAATCAGCCAAATCGAACATCAACCACAAAGGGACTCGAACCCTCAATCTTCTGATTGGAAGTCAGACCCCTAATCCATTAGGCCACATGGTCCGGTGAATAGCCAATGCTGTTTGTTTTTTGCCAGAGTCTATCCTTTTTCAATATTACTGGATTTATATGAATTCAGACCGGTGGGCACATGTTTTGGGGGGGGGGGGGGGGTTCAACACTTACTATCAACTATTACCCCGGCTTTTGGAAAGATGCCTTTCATGCACATTTCTGTGGAAGAGGAACTGTTGCTCCTGTATGGAAACTGAAATTACATCATGGTTCTCAAAACATGCATGCAGTTTCTTTTCTAACTTTCAAACTATTGGAAGCTGAGATTCGGCTCTTTGGTGTATGAGTCAATGACAGACAGAAGCTTTGGGACTTGACCAAGAATCAGCCAAATCGAACATCAACCACGAAGGGACTCAAACCCTCAATCTTCTGATTCGAAGTCAGACGCCTTATCCATTAGGCCAAGTGGTCCTGTGAGTAGCAAATGCTGTTTGTTTTTTGCCAGAGTCTATCCTTTTTCAATATTACTGGATTTATATGAATTCAGACCGGTGGGCACATGTTTTGGGGGGGGGTTCAACACTTACTATCAACTATTACCCCGGCTTTTGGAAAGATGGCTTTCATGCACATTTCTGTGGAAGAGGAACTGTTGCTCCTGTATGGAAACTGAAATTACATCATGGTTCTCAAAACATGCATGCAGTTTCTTTTCTAACTTTCAAACTATTGGAGGCTGAGATGGGGCTCTTTGGTGTATGAGTCAATGACAGACAGAAACTTTGGGACTTGACCAAGAATCAGCCAAATCGAACATCAACCACGAAGGGACTCGAAACCTCAATCTTCTGTTTCAAAGTCAGACGCCTTATCCATTAGGCCACGTGGTCCTGTGAGTAGCAAATGCTGTTTGTTTTTTGCCAGAGTCTATCCTTTTTCAATATTACCGGATTTATATGAATTCGGACCGATGGGCACATGTTTGGGGGGGGGGGGGGGTCAACACTTACTATCACCTATTTCCTGGCTTTTGGAAAGATGCCTTTCATGCACATAAGGAACTCTTTCACCTGTATGGAAACTGAAATTACATCATGGTTCTCAAAACATGCATGCAGTTTCTTTTCTAACTTTCAAACTATTGGAGGCTGAGATGGGGCTCTTTGGTGTATGAGTCAATGACAGACAGAAACTTTGGGACTTGACCAAGAATCAGCCAAATCGAACATCAACCACGAAGGGACTCGAACCCTCAATCTTCTGATTCAAAGTCAGACGCCTTATCCATTAGGCCATGTGGTCCTGTGAGTAGCAAATGCTGTTTGTTTTTTGCCAGAGTCTATCCTTTTTCAATATTACCGGATTTATATGAATTCGGACCGATGGGCACATGTTTGGGGGGGGGGGGGGGGGGGTCAACACTTACTATCACCTATTTCCTGGCTTTTGGAAAGATGCCTTTCATGCACATAGGGAACTGTTTCACCTGTATGGAAACTGAAATTACATCATGGTTCTCAAAACATGCATGCAGTTTCTTTTCTAACTTTCAAACTATTGGAAGCTGAGATTGGGCTCTTCGGTGTATGAGTCAATGACAGACAGAAACTTTGGGACTTGACCAAGAATCAGCCAAATCGAACATCAACCACAAAGGGACTCGAACCCTCAATCTTCTGATTGGAAGTCAGACCCCTAATCCATTAGGCCACATGGTCCGGTGAATAGCCAATGCTGTTTGTTTTTTGCCAGAGTCTATCCTTTTTCAATATTACTGGATTTATATGAATTCAGACCGGTGGGCACATGTTTTGGGGGGGGGGTTCAACACTTACTATCAACTATTACCCGGGCTTTTGGAAATTTGCCTTTCATGCACATTTCTGTGGAAGAGGAACTGTTGCCCCTGTATGGATACTGAAATTACATCATGGTTCTCAAAACATGCATGCAGTTTCTTTTCTAACTTTCAAACTATTGGAAGCTGAGATTCGGCTCTTCGGTGTATGAGTCAATGACAGACAGAAGCTTTGGGACTTGACCAAGAATCAGCCAAATCGATCATCAACCACGAAGGGACTCGAACCCTCATTCTTCTGATTCAAAGTCAGACGCCTTATCCATTAGGCCACGTGGTCCTGTGAATGGCAAATGCTGTTTGTTTTTGCCAGAGTCTATCCTTTTTCAATATTACTGGATTTATATGAATTCAGACCGGTGGGCACATGTTTTGGAGGGGGGGGGGGGTTCAACAGTTACTATCAACTATTACCCCGGCTTTTGGAAAGATGCCCTTCATGCACATTTCTGTGGAAGAGGAACTGTTGCTCCTGTATGGAAACTGAAATTACATCATGGTTCTCAAAAAATGCATGCAGTTTCTTTTCTAACTTTCAAACTATTGGAAGCTGAGATTCGGCTCTTCGGTGTATGAGTCAATGACAGACAGAAGCTTTGGGACTTGACCAAGAATCAGCCAAATCGAACATCAACCACGAAGGGACTCGAACCCTCAATCTTCTGATTTGAAGTCAGACGCCTTATCCATTAGGCCACGTGGGCCTGTGAGTAGCAAATGCTGTTTGTTTTTTGCCAGAGTCTATCCTTTTTCAATATTACTGGATTTATATGAATTCAGACCGGTGGGCACATGTTTTGGGGGGGGGGGGGGTTCAACACTTACTATCAACTATTACCCCGGCTTTTGGAAAGATGCCCTTCATGCACATTTCTGTGGAAGAGGAACTGTTGCTCCTGTATGGAAACTGAAATTACATCATGGTTCTCAAAACATGCATGCAGTTTCTTTTCTAACTTTCAAACTATTGGAGGCTGAGATGGGGCTCTTTGGTGTATGAGTCAATGACAGACAGAAACTTTGGGACTTGACCAAGAATCAGCCAAATCGAACATCAACCACGAAGGGACTCAAACCCTCAATCTTCTGATTCAAAGTCAGACGCCTTATCCATTAGGCCACGTGGTCCTGTGAGTAGCAAATGCTGTTTGTTTTTTGCCAGAGTCTATCCTTTTTCAATATTACCGGATTTATATGAATTCGGACCGATGGGCACATGTTTGGGGGGGGGGGGGGGGGGGGTCAACACTTACTATCACCTATTTCCTGGTTTTTGGAAAGATGCCTTTCATGCACATAAGGAACTGTTTCACCTGTATGGAAACTGAAATTACATCATTGTTCTCAAAACATGCATGCAGTTTCTTTTCTAACTTTCAAACTATTGGAAGCTGAGATTGGGCTCTTCGGTGTATGAGTCAATGCCAGACAGAAACTTTGGGACTTGACCAAGAATCAGCCAAATCGAAAAAAAACCACAAAGGGACTCGAACCCTCAATCTTCTGATTGGAAGTCAGACACCTAATCCATTAGGCCACATGGTCCGGTGAATAGCCAATGCTCTTTGTTTTTTGCCAGAGTCTATCCTTTTTCAATATTACTGGATTTATATGAATTCAGACCGGTGGGCACATGTTTTGGGGGGGGGGGGGGGGTTCAACACTTACTATCAACTATTACCCCGGCTTTTGGAAAGATGCCTTTCATGCACATTTCTGTGGAAGAGGAACTGTTGCTCCTGTATGGAAACTGAAATTACATCATGGTTCTCAAAACATGCATGCAGTTTCTTTTCTAACTTTCAAACTATTGGAAGCTGAGATTCGGCTCTTCGGTGTATGAGTCAATGACAGACAGAAGCTTTGGGACTTGACCAAGAATCAGCCAAATCGAACATCAACCACGAAGGGACTCAAACCCTCAATCTTCTGATTCGAAGTCAGACGCCTTATCCATTAGGCGAAGTGGTCCTGTGAGTAGCAAATGCTGTTTGTTTTTTGCCAGAGTCTATCCTTTTTCAATATTACTGGATTTATATGAATTCAGACCGGTGGGCACATGTTTTGGGGGGGGGTTCAACACTTACTATCAACTATTACCCCGGCTTTTGGAAAGATGGCTTTCATGCACATTTCTGTGGAAGAGGAACTGTTGCTCCTGTATGGAAACTGAAATTACATCATGGTTCTCAAAACATGCATGCAGTTTCTTTTCTAACTTTCAAACTATTGGAGGCTGAGATGGGGCTCTTTGGTGTATGAGTCAATGACAGACAGAAACTTTGGGACTTGACCAAGAATCAGCCAAATCGAACATCAACCACGAAGGGACTCGAAACCTCAATCTTCTGTTTCAAAGTCAGACGCCTTATCCATTAGGCCACGTGGTCCTGTGAATAGCAAATGCTGTTTGTTTTTTGCCAGAGTCTATCCTTTTTCAATATTACCGGATTTATATGAATTCGGACCGATGGGCACATGTTTGGGGGGGGGGGGGGTCAACACTTACTATCACCTATTTCCTGGCTTTTGGAAAGATGCCTTTCATGCACATAAGGAACTGTTTCACCTGTATGGAAACTGAAATTACATCATGGTTCTCAAAACATGCATGCAGTTTCTTTTCTAACTTTCAAACTATTGGAGGCTGAGATGGGGCTCTTTGGTGTATGAGTCAATGACAGACAGAAACTTTGGGACTTGACCAAGAATCAGCCAAATCGAACATCAACCACAAAGGGACTCGAACCCTCAATCTTCTGATTCAAAGTCAGACGCCTTATCCATTAGGCCATGTGGTCCTGTGAGTAGCAAATGCTGTTTGTTTTTTGCCAGAGTCTATCCTTTTTCAATATTACCGGATTTATATGAATTCGGACCGATGGGCACATGTTTGGGGGGGGGGGGGGTCAACACTTACTATCACCTATTTCCTGGCTTTTGGAAAGATGCCTTTCATGCACATAAGGAACTGTTTCACCTGTATGGAAACTGAAATTACATCATGGTTCTCAAAACATGCATGCAGTTTCTTTTCTAACTTTCAAACTATTGGAAGCTGAGATTGGGCTCTTCGGTGTATGAACAATGACAGACAGAAACTTTGGGACTTGACCAAGAATCAGCCAAATCGAACATCAACCACAAAGGGACTCGAACCCTCAATGTTCTGATTCGAAGTCAGACGCCTTATCCATTAGGCCACGTGGTCCTGTGAGTAGCAAATGATGTTTGTTTTTGCCAGAGTCTATCCTTTTTCAATATTACTGGATTTATATGAATTCAGACCGGTGGGCACATGTTTGGGGGGGGGTTCAACACTTACTATCAACTATTACCCCGGCTTTTGGAAAGATGCCTTTCATGCACATTTCTGTGGAAGAGGAACTGTTGCTCCTGTATGGAAACTGAAATTACATCATGGTTCTCAAAATATGCATGCAGTTTCTTTTCTAACTTTCAAACTATTGGAAGCTGAGATTCGGCTCTTCGGTGTATGAGTCAATGACAGACAGAAGCTTTGGGACTTGACCAAGAATCAGCCAAATCGAACATCAACCACGAAGGGACTCAAACCCTCAATATTCTGATTCGAAGTCAGACGCCTTATCCATTAGGCCACGTGGTCCTGTGAGTAGCAAATGCTGTTTGTTTTTTGCCAGAGTCTATCCTTTTTCAATATTACTGGATTTATATGAATTCAGACCGGTGGGCACATGTTTTGGGGGGGGGGGGGGGTTCAACACTTACTATCAACTATTACCCCGGCTTTTGGAAAGATGGCTTTCATGCACATTTCTGTGGAAGAGGAACTGTTGCTCCTGTATGGAAACTGAAATTACATCATGGTTCTCAAAACATGCATGCAGTTTCTTTACTAACTTTCAAACTATTGGAAGCTGAGATTCGGCTCTTCGGTGTATGAGTCAATGACAGACAGAAGCTTTGGGACTTGACCAAGAATCAGCCAAATCGAACATCAACCACGAAGGGACTCAAACCCTCAATCTTCTGATTCAAAGTCAGACGCCTTATCCATTAGGCCACGTGGTCCTGTGAGTAGCAAATGCTGTTTGTTTTTTGCCAGAGTCTATCCTTTTTCAATATTACTGGATTTATATGAATTCAGACCGGTGGGCACATGTTTTGGGGGGGGTTCAACACTTACTATCAACTATTACCCCGGCTTTTGGAAAGATGGCTTTCATGCACATTTCTGTGGAAGAGGAACTGTTTCTCCTGTATGGAAACTGAAATTACATCATGGTTCTCAAAACATGCATGCAGTTTCTTTTCTAACTTTCAAACTATTGGAAGCTGAGATTCGGCTCTTCGGTGTATGAGTCAATGACAGACAGAAGCTTTGGGACTTGACCAAGAATCAGCCAAATCGAACATCAACCACGAAGGGACTCGAACCCTCATTCTTCTGATTCGAAGTCAGACGCCTTATCCATTAGGCCACGTGGTCCTGTGAATGGCAAATGCTGTTTGTTTTTGCCAGAGTCTATCCTTTTTCAATATTACTGGATTTATATGAATTCAGACCGGTGGGCACATGTTTTGGAGGGGGGGGGGGGGGGGGGGGGGTTCAACAGTTACTATCAACTATTACCCCGGCTTTTGGAAAGATGCCCTTCATGCCCATTTCTGTGGAAGAGGAACTGTTGCTCCTGTATGGAAACTGGAATTACATCATGGTTCTCGAAAAATGCATGCAGTTTCTTTTCTAACTTTCAAACTATTGGAAGCTGAGATTCGGCTCTTCGGTGTATGAGTCAATGACAGACAGAAGCTTTGGGACTTGACCAAGAATCAGCCAAATCGAACATCAACCACGAAGGGACTCGAACCCTCAATCTTCTGATTTGAAGTCAGACGCCTTATCCATTAGGCCACGTGGGCCTGTGAGTAGCAAATGCTGTTTGTTTTTTGCCAGAGTCTATCCTTTTTCAATATTACTGGATTTATATGAATTCAGACCGGTGGGCACATGTTTTGGGGGGGGTTCAACACTTACTATCAACTATTACCCCGGCTTTTGGAAAGATGGCTTTCATGCACATTTCTGTGGAAGAGGAACTGTTGCTCCTGTATGGAAACTGAAATTACATCATGGTTCTCAAAACATGCATGGAGTTTCTTTTCTAACTTTCAAACTATTGGAGGCTGAGATGGGGCTCTTTGGTGTATGACTCAATGACAGACAGAAACTTTGGGACTTGACCAAGAATCAGCCAAATCTAACATCAACCACGAAGGGACTCGAACCCTCAATCTTCTGATTCAAAGTCAGACGCCTTATCCATTAGGCCACGTGCTCCTGTGAGTAGCAAATGCTGTTTGTTTTTTGCCAGAGTCTATCCTTTTTCAATATTACTGGATTTATATGAATTCAGACCGGTGGGCACATGTTTGGGGGGGGGGTTCAACACTTACTATCAACTATTACCCCGGCTTTTGGAAAGATGCCTTTCATGCACATTTCTGTGGAAGAGGAACTGTTGCTCCTGTATGGAAACTGAAATTACATCATGGTTCTCAAAACATGCATGCAGTTTCTTTTCTAACTTTCAAACTATTGGAAGCTGAGATTCGGCTCTTCGGTGTATGAGTCAATGACAGACAGAAGCTTTGGGACTTGACCAAGAATGAGCCAAATCGAACATCAACCACGAAGGGACTCAAACCCTCAATATTCTGATTCGAAGTCAGACGCCTTATCCATTAGGCCACGTGGTCCTGTGAGTAGCAAATGCTGTTTGTTTTTTGCCAGAGTCTATCCTTTTTCAATATTACTGGATTTATATGAATTCAGACCGGTGGGCACATGTTTTGGGGGGGGGGGTTCAACACTTACTATCAACTATTACCCCGGCTTTTGGAAAGATGCCTTTCATGCACATTTCTGTGGAAGAGGAACTGTTGCTCCTGTATGGAAACTGAAATTACATCATGCTTCTCAAAACATGCATGCAGTTTCTTTTCTAACTTTCAAACTATTGGAAGCTGAGATTCGGCTCTTCGGTGTATGAGTCAATGACAGACAGAAGCTTTGGGACTTGACCAAGAATCAGCCAAATCGAACATTAACCACGAAGGGACTCAAACCCTGAATATTCTGATTCGAAGTCAGACGCCTTATCCATTAGGCCACGTGGACCTGTGAGTAGCAAATGCTGTTTGTTTTTTGCCAGAGTCTATCCTTTTTCAATATTACTGGATTTATATGAATTCAGACCGGTGGGCACATGTTTTGGGGGGGGGGGGGTTCAACACTTACTATCAACTATTACCCCGGCTTTTGGAAAGATGGCTTTCATGCACATTTCTGTGGAAGAGGAACTGTTGCTCCTGTATGGAAACTGAAATTACATCATGGTTCTCAAAACATGCATGCAGTTTCTTTTCTAACTTTCAAACTATTGGAAGCTGAGATTCGGCTCTTCGGTGTATGAGTCATTGACAGACAGAAGCTTTGGGACTTGACCAAGAATCAGCCAAATCGAACATCAACCACGAAGGGACTCGAACCCTCAATCTTCTGATTCGAAGTCAGACGCCTTATCCATTAGGCCACGTGGGCCTGTGAGTAGCAAATGCTGTTTGTTTTTTGCCAGAGTCTATCCTTTTTCAATATTACTGGATTTATATGAATTCAGACCGGTGGGCACATGTTTTGGGGGGGGGGGGGGGGGGGTTCAACACTTACTATCAACTATTACCCCGGCTTTTGGAAAGATGCCCTTCATGCACATTTCTGTGGAAGAGGAACTGTTGCTCCTGTATGGAAACTGAAATTACATCATGGTTCTCAAAACATGCATGCAGTTTCTTTTCTAACTTTCAAACTATTGGAAGCTGAGATTCGGCTCTTCGGTGTATGAGTCAATGACAGACAGAAGCTTTGGGACTTGACCAAGAATCAGCCAAATCGAACATCAACCACGAAGGGACTCGAACCCTCAAGCTTCTGATTCGAAGTCAGACGCCTTATCCATTAGGCCACGTGGTCCTGTGATTAGCAAATGATGTTTGTTTTTGCCAGAGTCTTTCCTTTTTCAATATTACTGGATTTATATGAATTCAGACCAGTGGGCACATGTTTGGGGGGGGGGGGGGGGGTTCGACACTTACTATCAACTATTACCCCGGCTTTTGGAAAGATGCCTTTCATGCACATTTCTGTGGAAGAGGAACTGTTGCTCCTGTATGGAAACTGAAATTACATCATGGTTCTCAAAACATGCATGCAGTTTCTTTTCTAACTTTCAAACTATTGGAAGCTGAGATTCGGCTCTTCGGTGTATGAGTCAATGACAGACAGAAGCTTTGGGACTTGACCAGGAATCAGCCAAATCGAACATCAACCACGAAGGGACTCAAACCCTCAATATTCTGATTAGAAGTCAGACGCCTTATCCATTAGGCCACGTGGTCCTGTGAGTAGCAAATGCTGTTTGTTTTTTGCCAGAGTCTATCCTTTTTCAATATTACTGGATTTATATGAATTCAGACCGGTGGGCACATGTTTTGGGGGGGGGTTCAACACTTACTATCAACTATTACCCCGGCTTTTGGAAAGATGCCTTTCATGCATATTTCTGTGGAAGAGGAACTGTTGCTCCTGTATGGAAACTGAAATTACATCATGGTTCTCAAAACATGCATGCAGTTTCTTTTCTAACTTTCAAACTATTGGAAGCTGAGATTCGGCTCTTCGGTGTATGAGTCAATGACAGACAGAAGCTTTGGGACTTGACCAAGAATCAGCCAAATGGAACATCAACCACAAAGGGACTCGAACCCTCAATCTTCTGATTCGAAGTCAGACGCCTTATCCATTAGGCCAGGTGGTCCTGTGAGTAGCAAATGCTGTTTGTTTTTTGCCAGAGTCTATCCTTTTTCAATATTACTGGATTTATATGAATTCAGACCGGTGGGCACATGTTTGGGGGGGGTTCAACACTTACTATCAACTATTACCCCGGCTTTTGGAAAGATGGCTTTCATGCACATTTCTGTGGAAGAGGAACTGTTGCTACTGTATGGAAACTGAAATTACATCATGGTTCTCAAATCATGCATGCAGTTTCTTTTCTAACTTTCAAACTATTGGAGGCTGAGATTGGGCTCTTTGGTGTATGAGTCAATGACAGACATAAACTTTGGGACTTGACCAAGAATGAGCCAAATCGAACATCAACCACAAAGGGACTCGAACCCTCAATCTTCCGATTCGAAGTCAGACGCCTTATCCATTAGGCCACGTGGTCCTGTGAGTAGGAAATGCTGTTTGTTTTTTTGCCAGAGTCTATTCTTTTTCAATATTACTGGATTTATATGAATTCAGACCGATGGGCACATGTTTTGGGGGGGGGGGGGTTCAACACTTACTATCAACTATTACCCCGGCTTTTGGAAAGATGGCTTTCATGGACATTTCTGTGGAAGAGGAACTGTTGCTCCTGTATGGAAACTGAAATTACATCATGGTTCTCAAAACATGCATGCCGTTTCTTTTCTAACTTTCAAACTATTGGAGGCTGAGATTGGGCTCTTTGGTGTATGAGTCAATGACAGACAGAAACGTTGGGACTTGACCAAGAATGAGCCAAATCAAACATCAACCACGAAGGGACTCGAACCCTCAATCTTCTGATTCGAAGTCAGACGCCTTATCCACTAGGCCACGTGGTCCTGTGAGTAACAAATGCTGTTTGTTTTTTTGCCAGAGTCTATACTTTTTCAATATTACTGGATTTATATGAATTCGGACCGATGGGCACATGTTTGGGGGGGGGGGGGGGGTCAACACTTACTATCACCTATTTCCTGGCTATTGGAAAGATGCCTTTCATGCACATAAGGAACTGTTTCACCTGTATGGAAACTGAAATTACATCATGGTTCTCAAAACATGCATGCAGTTTCTTTTCTAACTTTCAAACCATTGGAAGCTGAGATTCAGCTCTTCGGTGTATGAGTCAATGACAGACAGAAGCTTTGGGACTTGACCAAGAATCAGCCAAATCGAACATCAACCACAAAGGGACTCGAACCCTCAATCTTCTGATTCGAAGTCAGACGCCTTATCCATTAGGCCACGTGGTCCTGTGAGTAGCAAATGCTGTTTGTTTTTTGCCAGAGTTTATCCTTTTTCAATATTACTGGATTTATATGAATTCAGACCGGTGGGCACATGTTTTGGGGGGGGGGGGGGGGGGGTTTCAACACTTACTATCAACTATTACCCCGGCTTTTGGAAAGATGCCTTTCATGCACATTTCTGTGGAAGAGGAACTGTTGCTCCTGTATGGAAACTGAAATTACATCATGGTTCTCAAAACATGCATGCAGTTTCTTTTCTAACTTTCAAACTATTGGAGGCTGAGATTGGGCTCTTTGGTGTATGAGTCAATGACAGACAGAAACTTTGGGACTTGACCAAGAATGAGCCCAATCGAACATCAACCACAAAGGGACTTGAACCCTCAATCTTCTGATTCAAAGTCAGACACCTTATCCATTAGGCCACGTGGTCCTTTGAGTAGCAAATGCTGTTTGTTTTTTTGCCAGAGTATTCTTTTTCAATATTACTGGATTTATATGAATTCAGACCGATGGGCACATGTTTTGGGGGGGTGGGGGGGTTCAACACTTACTATCAACTATTACCCCGGCTTTTGGAAAGATGGCTTTCATGGACATTTCTGTGGAAGAGGAACTGTTGCTCCTGTATGGAAACTGAAATTACATCATGGTTCTCAAAACATGCATGCCGTTTCTTTTCTAACTTTCAAACTATTGGAGGCTGAGATTGGGCTCTTTGGTGTATGAGTCAATGACAGACAGAAACGTTGGGACTTGACCAAGAATGAGCCAAATCAAACATCAACCACAAAGGGACTCGAACCCTCAATCTTCTGATTCGAAGTCAGACGCCTTATCCATTAGGCCACGTGGTCCTGTGAGTAGCAAATGCTGTTTGTTTTTTTGCCAGAGTCTATACTTTTTCAATATTACCGGATTTATATGAATTCGGACCGATGGGCACATGTTTGGGGGGGGGGGGGGGGTCAACACTTACTATCACCTATTTCCTGGCTTTTGGAAAGATGCCTTTCATGCACATAAGGAACTGTTTCACCTGTATGGAAACTGAAATTACATCATGGTTCTCAAAACATGCATGCAGTTTCTTTTCTAAGTTTCAAACTATTGGAAGCTGAGATTGGGCTCTTCGGTGTATGAGTCAATGACAGAGAGAAACTTTGGGACTTGACCAAGAATCAGCCAAATCGAACATCAACCACGAAGGGACTCGAACCCTCAATCTTCCGATTCGAAGTCAGACGCCTTATCCATTAGGCCACGTGGTCCTGTGAGTAGCAAATGCTGTTTGTTTTTTGCCAGAGTCTATCCTTTTTCAATATTACTGGATTTATATGAATTCAGACCGGTGGGCACATGTTTTGGGGGGGGGGTTCAACACTTACTATCAACTATTTCCCGGCTTTTGGAAAGATGCCTTTCATGCACATTTCTGTGGAAGAGGAACTGTTGCTCCTGTATGGAAACTGAAATTACATCATGGTTCTCAAAACATGCATGCAGTTTCTTTTCTAACTTTCAAACTATTGGAAGCTGAGATTGGGCTCTTCGGTGTATGAGTCAATGACAGACAGAAACTTTGGGACTTGACCAAGAATCAGCCAAATTGAACATCAACCACGAAGGGACTCGAACCCTCAATCTTCTGATTCGAAGTCAGACGCCTTATCCATTAGGCCAAGTGGTCCTGTGAGTAGCAAATGCTGTTTGTTTTTTGCCAGAGTCTATCCTTTTTCAATATTACTGGATTTATATGAATTCAGACCGGTGGGCACATGTTTTGGGGGGGGGGGGGGGGGTTTCAACACTTACTATCAACTATTACCCCGGCTTTTGGAAAGATGCCTTTCATGCACATTTCTGTGGAAGAGGAACTGTTGCCCCTGTATGGAAACTGAAATTACATCATGGTTCTCAAAACATGCATGCAGTTTCTTTTCTAACTTTCAAACTATTGGAAGCTGAGATTGGGCTCTTCGGTGTATGAGTCAATGACAGACAGAAACTTTGGGACTTGACCAAGAATCAGCCAAATCGAACATCAACCCCAAAGGGACTCGAACCCTCAATCATCCGATTCGAAGTCAGACGGCTTATCCATTAGGCCACGTGGTCCTGTGAGTAGGAAATGCTGTTTGTTTTTTTGCCAGAGTCTATTCTTTTTCAATATTACTGGATTTATATGAATTCAGACCGATGGGCACATGTTTTGGGGGGGGGGGGGGGGGTTCAACACTTACTATCAACTATTACCCCGGCTTTTGGAAAGATGGCTTTCATGGACATTTCTGTGGAAGAGGAACTGTTGCTCCTGTATGGAAACTGAAATTACATCATGGTTCTCAAAACATGCATGCCGTTTCTTTTCTAACTTTCAAACTATTGGAGGCTGAGATTGGGCTCTTTGGTGTATGAGTCAATGACAGACAGAAACGTTGGGACTTGACCAAGAATGAGCCAAATCAAACATCAACCACAAAGGGACTCGAACCCTCGATCTTCTGATTCGAAGTCAGACGCCTTATCCATTAGGCCACGTGGTCCTGTGAGTAGCAAATGCTGTTTGTTTTTTTGCCAGAGTCTATACTTTTTCAATATTACCGGATTTATATGAATTCGGACCGATGGGCACATGTTTGGGGGGGGGGGGGGGGTCAACACTTACTATCACCTATTTCCTGGCTTTTGGAAAGATGCCTTTCATGCACATAAGGAACTGTTTCACCTGTATGGAAACTGAAATTACATCATGGTTCTCAAAACATGCATGCAGTTTCTTTTCTAACTTTCAAACTATTGGAAGCTGAGATTCAGCTCTTCGGTGTATGAGTCAATGACAGACAGAAGCTTTGGGACTTGACCAAGAATCAGCCAAATCGAACATCAACCACAAAGGGACTCGAACCCTCAATCTTCTGATTCAAAGTCAGACGCCTTATCCATTAGGCCAGGTGGTCCTGTGAGTAGCAAATGCTGTTTGTTTTTTGCCAGAGTCTATCCTTTTTCAATATTACTGGATTTATATGAATTCAGACCGGTGGGCACATGTTTGGGGGGGGGTTCAACACTTACTATCAACTATTACCCCGGCTTTTGGAAAGATGGCTTTCATGCACATTTCTGTGGAAGAGGAACTGTTGCTCCTGTATGGAAACTGAAATTACATCATGGTTCTCAAAACATGCATGCAGTTTCTTTTCTAACTTTCAAACTATTGGAGGCTGAGATTGGGCTCTTTGGTGTATGAGTCAATGACAGACAGAAACTTTGGGACTTGACCAAGAATGAGCCAAATCGAACATCAACCACGAAGGGACTCGAACCCTCAATCTTCTGATTCGAAGTCAGACGCCTTATCCATTAGGCCACGTGGTCCTGTGAGTAGCAAATGCTGTTTGTTTTTTTGCCAGAGTCTATACTTTTTCAATATTACTGGATTTATATGAATTCAGACCGGTGGGCACATGTTTTGGGGGGGGGGGTTCAACACTTACTATCAACTATTACCCCGGCTTTTGGAAAGATGGCTTTCATGCACATTTCTGTGGAAGAGGGACTGTTGCTCCTGTATGGAAACTGAAATTACATCATGGTTCTCAAAACATGCATGTCGTTTCTCTTCTAACTTTCAAACTATTGGAGGCTGAGATTGGGCTCTTTGGTGTATGAGTCAATGACAGACAGAAACATTGGGACTTGACCAAGACTGAGCCAAATCAAACATCAACCACAAACCACAAAGGGACTCGAACCCTCAATCTTCTGATTTGAAGTCAGACGCCTTATCCATTAGGCCACGTGGACCTGTGAGTAGCAAATGCTGTTTGTTTTATTGCCAGAGTCTATACTTTTTCAATATTACCGGATTTATATGAATTCGGACCGATGGGCACATGTTTGGGGGGGGGGGGGGTCAACACTTACTATCACCTATTTCCTGGCTTTTGGAAAGATGCCTTTCATGCACATAAGGAACTGTTTCAGCTGTATGGAAACTGAAATTACATCATGGTTCTCAAAACTTTCATGCAGTTTCTTTTCTAAGTTTCAAACTATTGGAAGCTGAGATTGGGCTCTTCGGTGTATGAGTCAATGACAGACAGAAACTTTGGGACTTGACCAAGAATCAGCCAAAACGAACATCAACCACGAAGGGACTCGAACCCTCAATATTCCG
This sequence comes from Notolepis coatsorum, assembly GCF_963971535.1. Taxonomy (NCBI): domain Eukaryota; kingdom Metazoa; phylum Chordata; class Actinopteri; order Aulopiformes; family Paralepididae; genus Notolepis; species Notolepis coatsorum. The sequence continues at coordinate 143,892,482 of NC_140168.1, read as the reverse complement.
TTTCGAAGTCAGACGCCTTATCCATTAGGCCACATGGTCCTGTGAGTAGCAAATGCTGTTTGTTTTTTGCCAGAGTGTATACTTTTTCAATATTACCGGATTTATATGAATTCGGACCGATGGGCACATGTTTGGGGGGGGGGGGGGGTCAACACTTACTATCACCTATTTCCTGGCTTTTGGAAAGATGCCTTTCATGCACATAAGGAACTGTTTCACCTGTATGGAAACTGAAATTACATCATGGTTCTCAAAACATGCATGCAGTTTCTTTTCTAACTTTCAAACCATTGGAAGCTGAGATTCAGCTCTTCGGTGTATGAGTCAATGACAGACAGAAGTTTTGGGACTTGACCAAGAATCAGCCAAATCGAACATCAACCAAAAAGGGACTCGAACCCTCAATCTTCTGATTCAAAGTCAGACGCCTTATCCATTAGGCTACATGGTCCTGTGAGTAGCAAATGCTGTTTGTTTTTTGCCAGAGTCTATCCTTTTTCAATATTACTGGATTTATATGAATTCAGACCGGTGGGCACATGTTTTGGGGGGGGGGTTCAACACTTACTATCAACTATTTCCCGGCTTTTGGAAAGATGCCTTTCATGCACATTTCTGTGGAAGAGGAACTGTTGCTCCTGTATGGAAACTGAAATTACATCATGGTTCTCAAAACATGCATGCAGTTTCTTTTCTAACTTTCAAACTATTGGAAGCTGAGATTGGGCTCTTCGGTGTATGAGTCAATGACAGACAGAAACTTTGGGACTTGACCAAGAATCAGCCAAATCGAACATCAACCACGAAGGGACTCGAACCCTCAATCTTCTGATTCGAAGTCAGACGCCTTATCCATTAGGCCACGTGGTCCTGTGTGTAGCAAATCCTGTTTGTTTTTTGCCAGAGTCTATCCTTTTTCAATATTACTGGATTTATATGAATTCAGACCGGTGGGCACATGTTTTGGGGGGGGGGGGGGGGGGTTTCAACACTTACTATCAACTATTACCCCGGCTTTTGGAAAGATGCCTTTCATGCACATTTCTGTGGAAGAGGAACTGTTGCCCCTGTATGGAAACTGAAATTACATCATGGTTCTCAAAACATGCATGCAGTTACTTTTCTAACTTTCAAACTATTGGAAGCTGAGATTGGGCTCTTCGGTGTATGAGTCAATGACAGACAGAAACTTTGGGACTTGACCAAGAATCAGCCAAATCGAACATCAACCCCAAAGGGACTCGAACCATCAATCTTCCGATTCGAAGTCAGACGGCTTATCCATTAGGCCACGTGGTCCTGTGAGTAGGAAATGCTGTTTTTTTTTTTTGCCAGAGTCTATACTTTTTCAATATTACTGGATTTATATGAATTCAGACCGATGGGCACATGTTTTGGGGGGGGGGGGGGGGGGTTCAACACTTACTATCAACTATTACCCCGGCTTTTGGAAAGATGGCTTTCATGGACATTTCTGTGGAAGAGGAACTGTTGCTCCTGTATGGAAACTGAAATTACATCATGGTTCTCAAAACATGCATGCCGTTTCTTTTCTAACTTTCAAACTATTGGAGGCTGAGATTGGGCTCTTTGGTGTATGAGTCAATGACAGACAGAAACGTTGGGACTTGACCAAGAATGAGCCAAATGAAACATCAACCACAAAGGGACTCGAACCCTCAATCTTCTGATTCGAAGTCAGACGCCTTATCCATTAGGCCACGTGGTCCTGTGAGTAGCACATGCTGTTTGTTTTTTTGCCAGAGTCTATACTTTTTCAATATTACCGGATTTATATGAATTCGGACCGATGGGCACATGTTTGGGGGGGGGGGGGGGGTCAACACTTACTATCACCTATTTCCTGGCTTTTGGAAAGATGCCTTTCATGCACATAAGGAACTGTTTCACCTGTATGGAAACTGAAATTACATCATGGTTCTCAAAACATGCATGCAGTTTCTTTTCTAACTTTCAAACTGTTGGAAGCTGAGATTCAGCTCTTCGGTGTATGAGTCAATGACAGACAGAAGCTTTGGGACTTGACCAAGAATCAGCCAAATCGAACATCAACCACAAAGGGACTCGAACCCTCAATCTTCTGATTCAAAGTCAGACGCCTTATCCATTAGGCCAGGTGGTCCTGTGAGTAGCAAATGCTGTTTGTTTTTTGCCAGAGTCTATCCTTTTTCAATATTACTGGATTTATATGAATTCAGACCGGTGGGCACATGTTTGGGGGGGGGTTCAACACTTACTATCAACTATTACCCCGGCTTTTGGAAAGATGGCTTTCATGCACATTTCTGTGGAAGAGGAACTGTTGCTCCTGTATGGAAACTGAAATTACATCATGGTTCTCAAAACATGCATGCAGTTTCTTTTCTAACTTTCAAACTATTGGAGGCTGAGATTGGGCTCTTTGGTGTATGAGTCAATGACAGACAGAAACTTTGGGACTTGACCAAGAATGAGCCAAATCGAACATCAACCACGAAGGGACTCGAACCCTCAATCTTCTGATTCGAAGTCAGACGCCTTATCCATTAGGCCACGTGGTCCTGTGAGTAGCAAATGCTGTTTGTTTTTTTGCCAGAGTCTATACTTTTTCAATATTACTGGATTTATATGAATTCAGACCGGTGGGCACATGTTTTGGGGGGGGGGGGTTCAACACTTACTATCAACTATTACCCCGGCTTTTGGAAAGATGGCTTTCATGCACATTTCTGTGGAAGAGGGACTGTTGCTCCTGTATGGAAACTGAAATTACATCATGGTTCTCAAAACATGCATGTCGTTTCTTTTCTAACTTTCAAACTATTGGAGGCTGAGATTGGGCTCTTTGGTGTATGAGTCAATGACAGACAGAAACATTGGGACTTGACCAAGACTGAGCCAAATCAAACATCAACCACAAAGGGACTCGAACCCTCAATCTTCTGATTTGAAGTCAGACGCCTTATCCATTAGGCCACATGGACCTGTGAGTAGCAAATGCTGTTTGTTTTTTTGCCAGAGTCTATACTTTTTCAATATTACCGGATTTATATGAATTCGGACCGATGGGCACATGTTTGGGGGGGGGGGGGGGGGGTCAACACTTACTATCACCTATTTCCTGGCTTTTGGAAAGATGCCTTTCATGCACATAAGGAACTGTTTCAGCTGTATGGAAACTGAAATTACATCATGGTTCTCAAAACTTTCATGCAGTTTCTTTTCTAAGTTTCAAACTATTGGAAGCTGAGATTGGGCTCTTCGGTGTATGAGTCAATGACAGACAGAAACTTTGGGACTTGACCAAGAATCAGCCAAATCGAACATCAACCACGAAGGGACTCGAACCCTCAATATTCCGATTCGAAGTCAGACGCCTTATCCATTAGGCCACATGGTCCTGTGAGTAGCAAATGCTGTTTGTTTTTTGCCAGAGTCTATACTTTTTCAATATTACCGGATTTATATGAATTCGGACCGATGGGCACATGTTTGGGGGGGGGGGGGGGGGGGGTCAACACTTACTATCACCTATTTCCTGGCTTTTGGAAAGATGCCTTTCATGCACATAAGGAACTGTTTCACCTGTATGGAAACTGAAATTACATCATGGTTCTCAAAACATGCATGCAGTTTCTTTTCTAACTTTCAAACCATTGGAAGCTGAGATACAGCTCTTCGGTGTATGAGTCAATGACAGACAGAAGTTTTGGGACTTGACCAAGAATCAGCCAAATCGAACATCAACCAAAAAGGGACTCGAACCCTCAATCTTCTGATTCAAAGTCAGACGCCTTATCCATTAGGCTACATGGTCCTGTGAGTAGCAAATGCTGTTTGTTTTTTGCCAGAGTCTATCCTTTTTCAATATTACTGGATTTATATGAATTCAGACCGGTGGGCACATGTTTTGGGGGGGGGGTTCAACACTTACTATCAACTATTTCCCGGCTTTTGGAAAGATGCCTTTCATGCACATTTCTGTGGAAGAGGAACTGTTGCTCCTGTATGGAAACTGAAATTACATCATGGTTCTCAAAACATGCATGCAGTTTCTTTTCTAACTTTCAAACTATTGGAAGCTGAGATTGGGCTCTTCGGTGTATGAGTCAATGACAGACAGAAACTTTGGGACTTGACCAAGAATCAGCCAAAT